>NC_138163.1:84800588-85264088 GCF_964165515.1 Mesoplodon bidens | reverse complement strand
AAATTCTCACTGTGTTCATCTATTCTTTGCCCCAGTTCAGTTAGCATTCATATTACTACTGCTATGAACTCTTCATCAGTTATTTATCAGTTTCCTTAGGGTTTTTTTCAGCATTTTTTCTTGTCTTTAATTTGAAACATGTTCCCCTGTCTACTCATCTTTTTAAAACTTTCTCTGTCTGTATGAAATCAGGTGAGACAGTTATCTATCCCAGTCTTGTGGGTGTGTTCTTGTGTGGGACCATCCCTGTTCAGTCTGCATGTGCCCAGTGGCTCTGGAGGGAGAGCTAGATATGAAGTGAGCATGGGCTGCATCTTCCCCTAGGGTGTGGTGGCAGTCACTGCCCGGGTGGGAAACAGGTCTGGAGTTGAAGGGGCTAGAGCCTGAATAAGGTGTGAGCTGGGGCTTCTTCTCTGCTCAATGGCCCTCACTGCCCTTTGAGGTGTGGGGTTGGGACCTGAAGGGCCAGAGTTAAGAGCCCTGAGGAAGTTGGGTTTCTCCCAGGTGTGATGGCAGTCTCCACATTGGTCTGGGATATAGCCGGGTCCTGAGGGCTTGGGGCAGTATTTCTCTTCTGGTTTCACTTTTCCCCCAGTGTGCACACTGTGGTTAGAGGCTAGAGGGAATGGGCTCTGAGCCAGAGCGGTTCAGGCTGGAAGGGATGGTGCCATACCACTGAGCTGGTCCCATACCCTCCATAGTGTGCACTGGGAAGAGAGTTCCTGTGATGGCGGTCTCCAGCCTGTACTTAGCTTCACACTCTCCAGAGTGTCTGCAGGGACACAAGACCTGGAATGACTGTCTCTACAGGTTAGAGGCGGGTCCAAAGTCTAAGCTGGCTCTGTTTCCTCAAAGTGCACACACACTCATTGGTAATGGCCTCAGCTCAGTGGGGAGCAGTACCGAAGCAAGAGGGGCTAGAACATAAGCCTGGTACAGGCTGGACTGGGGCGGGGCACTGGGTACATCCTAGGAATCCAGCCAGAGGCCTGGGCAGCAATCAAGCCCACCTTCTCCAGGGAGGGGTTTGAGTGGATTAAGTCCCACGAATGTTCTTTTCTGACCCTGAGGTCTGTGACTGCCCCATCCCACATGTGGTCTGTCCACCTGAGCTCATGCCATAGACTCTGGAAGCGAGTAACTGTGAGAATATGGGGGAAGGGTGGGCTCAAGTGCTCCCCATTGTCCAGGCGCAGTCACTCCTTACTTCCCATCCTCACTGCGCCCACCCTGCCCCTGTCCCGGGTAGCTCATGTTGGGTGGTCTCTTATATGGGTCCCCTGATTCTAAGATGAGCTACTCTGAGGAGCCACTCTTCCCAATCTCATTCCATCCACAACCACAGCAGCTGTCAGATATCATAGGGTCACAGAGTAGGATCGAGAGCCTCCTACAGCGAATCCAACATTTCGAGCATCCCGACACCCTGTCGTGGGGTTTGGTGACTTCTGCATCCTCCCCCGCCTATGCTTTGGGAATTTAACGACAACCCTTGAACAAAACAGATCCGACCCTTGCTTTTGCTCATCCAATGCCTTACAGAACCTGGACCAGCCTCTACTCTCTTTACTCCCTGAATCACATCTTCCTCCCTCAAGGGAGATTATCCCCGATTACTTTTATTCACACACAGGGACACACAGTCACCAACCTTGAATGTCCTACTTACCATCATACCCCCTTTTGTGTAGTAAAATACCGGTCTTTTGGGAAGGGTGCCAGGCAGAATCGCCTCACTCAAACACAGATCTGTCCCTCTGAGTCTCAGGCTAGTACATCCCTGGGTCCCGGCTGAGGGAAGGAAGTGCTCCCCAACCTCCAGTGAGGGGGAAATTGAACATGGAGCTCAGACTCAATCTCATGTGTCCTAAAGAGGCAGTCTGGGAGACTGAGCTGGGACACAGAAGTATAATTTCCAGGAAAATCTGTGTCATGGGGCTGGTGGAAGAGTATTTGACAGGGACCATGCAAGAACACAGACCTACTAACCACACTTGCCATAGAACCTGACGGGCCAATTTCCACTCAAGGGTATAGAGACGACCAGGCTGGAGGAGGGTGGTCAGCTGGCTAGGGCAGGGAGGATGTGAATGCTTCCAGATTGGAGCTCTGGAAGGGGGTCATGAGTTCCTGCTGATGGGGAGGGGTAATGGCAGAGACGAATGGGAACCACCAGACCCCAAAGGAGGAGGGTGGTTTGGAGAGAATTAGAAGAGGGCCTTCGGGGGCAAGGGATGACGTGTCAATGTGGCCAGGGAGAGCACACACAGGACCCAGACCTGGGGCACTCCGCTGACTTGACTGCAGGGATGGTAGCAGAGGCTGGTCCAGAGTCCCCACCACAGGATGCGAAAGATACTGTTCTGGAAAAGGCTCTGCTGTGGAGCAGTGCCGTGCCCCGGCCCCCAACCCTACCCCTACCCCTCCAGAGAGAAGGCAGAACACATAATATGAGAGGTACTTTATTTCGAAACTGCTGTGAAACTGGGGAGGGGGCAAAACAAGGGTAGAGGAAGCCCTAGCTGAGGCAGAACAGGAGGGAACGAGCTTGGCCACAGCTCCCGGGCTCCAAAGGTACCAGCTGCCCCTCCTGCAGGAAGACGCTGGGCTCAACCTGTAAAACAGCAGAGTCAGGGAAGAGCCTCAAGCCAGGGCCAGCCCCCAGCCCTGCTCAACAGCCAGGACTGTGGGAAGGGGTACGGTGTGTGTAACACTCACTTCAAAGTGTCAGGATCGTGAGAGCCATGTCCTTCATGGTGTCTGCAACAGGGACAGGCATTAGTAGGCACTCCAGAGAGAGGGATATGGAAGCCCGTCCCCCTATCCCCGTGAGGAACCGCCTAGCCCTGAAACCTGAAACCCCCTCCAGACCCGATGCAAAGAGCTCTGGACCAGATCACTCCCCACCACCGGAATTGAATGTGGAACTGGTTCCTAAAGGGAAACAAAGTGAGCCAGCAGCTCTGATGCTGTGGGCCGTGCCACAACCAGTCAGATCCCATCACACACACAAACAAACAATCCAGCAAGAACCTTAGAAGCCACACCAAGCAGCAGTTCAAGGGAAAATCAACGAGGCATCTCTAAAAGTCCTATCAGAAGGAGATTCCCTAGGACTGGTCTGGTTGGCAAAGTGTGCATGCAGTCCAGACAGTACTTTGCTACTTGTACACACGCCCAGGTGTACATGCACAGCCGGCTCCAGGGCCAGGCCTGCTAGGTTCTCCTCCCCACAGGGATGTTGGTCCCTGCGAGGCCGACTGCACCTGCAGCCCAGCCCCACCCCAGGTGCCCACCCGGGTTCTGAACTAAGACACCGCTCTCTGTCCCTGGTTCCTCATACCACATTTCTTCTTAAGGTCGTCTACTTCTCTCTGTAGCACGAGACACTAGGCCAGCAGACACAGGAGGAAATGATTAGTATAATCTGGCCTCCTCTCTCCTCCACCTTCTCCTCTCCACAGGGCCCTCCACCCCAAAGCCGGGTGGCTAGAATGGCAAGCGCTCCTCAGTGGAACGCAGGTGGGCTCCCTCCATGGGGTACGTGATGGGGGCAGGGGAGGGGTGGCCCCCACACATGTCAGCTGAACTTGGACCCAGATCCCACCCTCGAGTTTGGGCCTGCATTTCCAGGAGCCAGAGGAAGCATTACCCAAGGACAGCCCGGCATTCCCAGTGGCTGCTGCGGCGTTTCCGGTCTTGGGGGATGGTCAAGTGGCTCCCAGTCACCTGAGAGGGAAAGGACACACAATCCAGCTTCCCAGGCTCCCAGTGAGGTGGAAAGGGCCAAGTGGGGTCTACCGTGAGGTGAGGCGGCACCACCCTCTGCTGGCGACCAGCCGCCCCTGCTCTGCCCAGAAGCCCGAACCTTCTCTCTGGGCCTGCCTCCGCTGTTACCCGGGGGCAGCCATTTCGCCATTGCATTGTGGTCCCCAAGCTATGTGCCTCTGGATTCGCCCCTCCCAGAGCTGCAGCCACAGCCAGCACGTGGGAGAGCAATGTGGGCGAAAAGGACTTAACAGAAAAGGCTGTTCCCCTGTAAGGCTACACCCGGAGGAGCTGTTTGTGGCACTGCCACCGATCAGCCCCGCCGCACAAACCCCACACAGAGGATGATGTGGCTCAAGGCCAGCCCTGCCAGCACCCCGTCTCCTGTGGGAGAAGCTGCCTGAGAGAAAGGCTGTGCCCCCAACAGAGACAGAGACAGAGGTTTCTGCCCTCCACCCCTCTCCCCTCCCCTCCTATCAAACCCACGACACTCACCTGAGGGGACAGGCCCCCTGGGCATGACTTCTCCCTGGTTCAGGGCCAAGGGCTCTGATTTTCCTGGATCTTGGGGGCTTCTGGTGTCGACCTCACCACTGCTGGCTTTTCCACGATGCATGCGCAGATAAGATGTCCCTGGCCTGTGAGCTGGCAGCTGAAACAAAAATTTTTCACCGATTTGGAAAAGGAAGTGTGTGTGTGTGTGTGTGTGTGTGTGTGTGTGTGAGAGAGAGAGAGAGAGAGAGAGAGAGAGAGAGAGAGTGTGTTGTGTGATTTCGGCCGGGGTGAGGCAGGGAATTGGGAAGGGAATTGAAAGGCTGATCTCATTAGCACTTTCTCCCTCCGTCAGCCCCAGGCCAGCAGGCAGAGGTGATCTAGGGACAACAGTGGGGCACTGAGTAAGCCCAGGGCCCCTGCAAGGAAGGTCTGGGGAACAGCTAGGAAATAGGATTCAGGAAGCTGGTGAGTCTAAATACTGAGGCTTTTCGGGGAAGCTTTTAAGGGATCCCCCGACCCAATTCAGCTACCAACCCTCCCTTCCATCCCAGCCCCAGTCTCTCAGAGGACGCTGGAAACAGGCCAAGGGTGGAGAACCAGGCCCAGCACACCCGAAGTGCTACCTTACTGTTTGTCCCTAGTAAAAGGAGCCCGATCAGGCATCATAATGACCCAGTGACCGAGGGGCACCCAATGACGACCCCTGAGGGGTGGACAGAGGCAGCATGGGTGAAGACGTGTGCTCTGGGTGCGGTGGGGGCGGGGAAGAGTGGGGAGAGAGGAGGAGCCTGGCCTACTCACTTGGCCCTTTGGGGCTGGGTCTCTATTTGGGTCCTTATCTTCTCCCGCCACAGCCTCAGACTCCCTTGTCCACGTGACCACGGATTTCTTCCCAGCGCTGGTGTGCTTGGCCTGTTTGGTTCCGGAAGGGACCAAGGTATACCTCTTGGATCTCCCAAGCAGCGGAATACCAGAGACTGGGGGAAAGGTGGCCGGTTCCAGCGGAGGTGCCCAGATTCGCTGCCCCCAGGAAGGGAAGTTTTTCCCCAGGGCAAGTGTGGAGGCTCCCCCGAGGGATTTCTTCTCCTGGGTCCCCTTCTTCCTAGGAGTGACCTGCGGCAGGCCACCTGCCGTAGCAGCAGCAGCAGCAGCTCCCGGGGAGCTGGGCTTGCTGCCCCCGTCCCCCCAGAGCACGCTCTGCATTTTCTTAGGGGAAGAGATGCCCTGCTCTCCCACGCCCTGCCTTTCCACAACCGAAGAGAATCCTCGCAGAGCCGAGGACAAGGAAGAGCCTGTCACGTGAAGGAAATTCTCCCTGATTTGGAAATTCGAGTGACTGGGAGTGTCCCCGGGATCCTCGGGTCTGCTGGGCTCGGCCTGGCCTCCTCCTCCGGGGTAAGTACTCACCGTCATCAGCTCTGTGTCACTGAACTCATCTGAGGACTCGGAGTCGGATAGCTGCCGGACCAGGCCTTCATTGGAGAAGCGCTGGCGATCCACAGCCACGTTCAACCTACGCTTAGTGGCTCTCTCAGGCTTCCTCCAGGCCTGGCCCGCTTTGGGCCCACCGAGGGGGAGAGGGCCGGCCAGAGCCGGCGGTGCTACCCCACAGCTCTGGGCGGTCGCTCCTGGACCGCCGGGACCCGCCTCGAGGCCGGCGGACACTTCGAAGGAGGCGCAGGGCTCCGCCAACGGGTACCTGCAGAAGCCCAGCATGTCCCAGTCGTACAGCTGCTGCGTGGTGCCCGCCGCAGACTCCTCGGCCAGGTCCAGGAGGTCCCTCATGTCGTCAGCCGGGGAGTCAGGTCGGCCTTCACGGCCACACAGCACCGGACCTCCCGCTTCTAGCATCTCCCACTCTGACTGGAAGCTCTTGGGATCCGGGCAGCCGCTCCCGTCCCCGCCGCTCGGCGGCTTCCTGGGCTCAGGGCCGCGGTTGGGTCCCCGCGGAACTGCGCGGCCGGCCGGGCGGACGCTGGCTCGCTCCCCGCCCTCTGGGCCGAAACCCGTTCCCCACACAGACACCTCATCTGGGGAGCTCATGTCGCGACCCGGGCGGCCGCGGAACCAGGGCGACAGTTGATGGCCCGAGCTGCGGTCGCCGTCACGGCGGACGAGGCGGGCGGCGCTCTGTGAGCAGCGTCAACCACCTCAGGCGCCGCACGAGCTCGCCTCAGAAGAAACGACGCGCGACTTTCAGCGCGCCTCCCACGCCCACGCCGCGGCCACCTCATTGGTCCGGCCCCCGCCAACCAGCGGGCGCCTCGTTCGCCTGTCCCCTCGAGGCCTAGCCAATGGGGTCGAGGGCCTCTGCTTTGCCCTCAAGCCCGTGGGCGGTCCAAGCAGTTGGCTGGTGAAGGGGATGGTGGGAGTGCCTCCCTCTGTCAAGTCTCTCGGCCCGCCTCCTCCCGTCCCGCCTCCCCTTTCCAGTTAGAGTCACAGCTCTGAGCCTCCGTTTCCCATCTATACAGGGGATAGGGGAGTGAGGGCGCCGGGCTCCAGGGGTGGTGAGGATGAAATGTCAAGATGGAGGCACTGGACGCCTAGCACGCGCCGAAAGCATTTGCCAGTCTCCCCTCCACCGCAAGCCTTACGACCCAACAGGAGAATGGGCATAGGAGTCCCGCAGTCAGTGATCAGGGGTCGGCCAGAGAGCAAAGGGATTGTATTTTCATTCTGTATGGTCTCTGTCTCAACTGCTGCATCAAATGTGGCTCAGCAAACGTTATTGGCAGGCGGGTTTAGCGGACAGACTGGGGTTGGCGGACAGATTGGGGTTGGCCTCGCTCCATCAGCCCTTCCCCCTCTCTGAGGCAAATTCAAAGAAGAGGAAATCGCAGTGTCCAGTTACACCCCAAAAGATGCTCGCCACCGCTGATCCTGGAGATGTGAACTAAAACCACGAATCGGGTTTCACACACTAGGTTGACAACCTTCAACGAGCTTAACCATTCCGAGGGTGGGAGAGGTGAGGAGCAAACCCCTGTGGCGGTGGTGCAAGAGACCCATTTGGGAGGTAATTTGGCAGAATCCATTGAAAGCAACTTAGTGCCAGCACGGACTCTGCGCCTGGCACTCTTCTAAGTGCTGGGCATAAATAGTAATGCATCCACATGACACGCCTAGAACTCTAGTGCCAGCTATTACTGGCCTCTTACCGGTGAGCAAACAGGCACTGAGAGGTTCAGCCACTGGCCCAAGGTCCTTCGGCTCGTGGGGATCAGCGGCAGGGTTGAAACCAATCAATCTGACTCCAGAGTCCTTGTTTTGAGCCCAAGATCTTAAAAAGGAAAAAAAAAAATAGGTATTTCCTCTATGTTCCGGCAAGTCCCCCGCCTGGTACTTCTTCCCTAGACATGCTGGTACCTGTAGTGTACAGGAGCCCATGCACAAGGGTGTTGGTGTTGGGAAAAACTGGGAACACTCCAAATTCCCATCAGTAAGGAAATGGATGAATGCAACGTGGCTTAGCATCCAGTAGCATAAAGCGTGGCAGTCCAGCGGAATGCATCAGGCCATTCTCACAGCTTTTGAAAGCATCCTCCTGACTTCAAACTGCAAGTTGCAGACCGATGACTTTGGATTCACATTTGTAAGTTAAATCACTTGCGTGCGTGGGCACACACACACACACCAGTCAATCCTATGTAATATATGAGAATTTAGTATATGTAGAAGTATGTTTTAAACTTTTTATGTATGCACATCCAAGGCCTACCAGTTGTGATGGCGGTCGGTGTGGATAGCCAGGTGTCTCTCAATTTTTCTTGGAACTGTCAGTTCTCAGCTTCCCTGAGCTGAGCAGTACTGATGTCTGGGTAGGGGTCCCTCACTTGGTTTCTATACGGCCCTTGGGTGTCAGAATTTCCCTTGTCTGCCACCCATCTCCTACTCTGACACCCCTCCATTCCTCCCATACCTTCCTTCTGCTCTTACCCGTTCATACTCCTCTGTCTTCAGTCACCTCTCTCTCCTGCATCCTGCTCTGGCTGACCTCCTGGAGAGTCCTGGCGTGTCTGAACCCCTCTTGCCTATGGAACTCAAAGGCCCAGTTTTCTGGGCCTGAGTTTCTGCACCTGAGAAGCTGGCCATGCTGGAGAAGTTACAGAGCAGGGGAGATTTGGTGCACTGTAAATCTGCAATCCTCCTCCTTGAGCCTGCCCCCGATGGTACCTGCCTGTTTGTGGATACCGCCCTCTTCCACTTCTCCCAGTGACTTTTTAAGTCATGGTGTGCTATTTCAAATATGTTAAAATGGATAAGGAAGGATATAGCAAAATCTCCTGCTTCCACCAGCATCCTATGAAACATTACTAGTGGATCCAGTGGAAGCCTCCATCTTCCCTCTCACCATTTCCATTCCCTTCCTCCCTCCCCCATAGAGAGACTCCCAGAACTTCTTCTCACCTTCTCCACTCTCTTCGTCCCTGTGGCTCTCCTACCTCCTCTTCCCATACATCCCATACATCTCCAATGATGTCACTAATCTCTGCTTTAACCCCTTATGCTTACCAGGATCCAATACTGGTTTTGACTTACATTCTTGGCCTGGGGTGGGAGCCAGTGGCAGAGGTTCCTCTTGGCTTTCCCCACCGTGATAGCTCTTACTCCACAGACCAATGACCCAATGTGTAGGTCATTGCTCCAACTGCCAAGTGTATCACTTAGAATTATCAGCTTGGGGACTGGAGAAATGACCACTGTGTTTGTCCAGGGACCCAGTCAGCTCACCGTGAACTGATCTCTATCCCCAACTCCTTTTACTGCCAGAACCTCATAAGCCCCACTCTAATGGGGCCCCATCATGACACTTTGGGCTTCCGGGATCAATGTCAGCTCAGAAACTGTGTCCAGTAGTCCTAGATATGTCTGTGTCCAGTGCCAGTGTGCAGTCACCCAAGCATCTAAGAACAGTGCTATGAACATTTGCATACAGATTTTTTTGTGAATATAAGTTTTCATTTCTCTTGGGTAAATATCTAGGAGTTAACTTGCTGGATTGAATCGTTAGTGTATTTTTTACTGTTTCCAGAGAGTCTATACCATTTTTTGCATTCTCACCAACAATGCAGGAGAGTTCTAGCTGTTCCTCAGTCTGTCTAGCACTTGGTATTGTCTGTATTTTGTTTTTATTTCAGCCATGCTTATAGCTATGTTGTCGTATTTCATTCTGGCTTTAGTTATTTCCCTAATGACTAATGAGGTCAAACATCTTCTCAGTAGCTTACTGACCATCCAATAAGCAAGATGTCAGTTCGATTTTTTCTTTGCTCATTGTTTATTGTGTTGTTTGATTTCTCATTACTGAATATCGAATGTTCTTTATCTCTTTCGGATACAAGTTTTTTTATCATGTGTGCTTTGCAAATATTGTTTCCCAATCTGTGGCTTATGCTTTCAAAAACAAAGAAACAGACAAAACCCAAATAACACAATTTAAAAATGGACCAAGGAATTGATTAGATATTTCTCCAAAGAAGACACATAAATGACCTACAGGTATAAGAAAAATGCTCAACATCACTAGTCAACAGGGAAATGCAATTCAAAACCACAATGAGTTATCACCTCACAACTGTTAACATGGCCAGTATTAAAAAAATAAAACTTAAAATAGCAAGTGTTGGCAAGGTAGTGAAGAAAATGAATCCCTTGTGGATTGCTGGTGGGAGTGTAAAATTGTGCACCCACCATGGAAAACAGTATGGAAGTTCCTAAAAAAATAAAACTAGAACTCCCATATGATCCAGCATTCTCACTTCCGTATATTTACATTTACATTACAAAATAATTGAAATCAGGATCTTGCATAGATTATTGCACTCCCATGTTCATTGTACCATTATTCACAATAGTCAAGAGGTGAAGACAACCTAAATATCTATCAACAGGTGAATGGACAAAAGGTGGTATATATAATGTATACATATAACAGAATATTATTCAGCCTTTAAAAAGAAGGAAATCTTGCTATATGCTGTAGTATGGATGAACTTTGAGGATATTATACTAAGTGAAGTAAGCCAATCACAAAGGACAAATACTGCATGTTTCCACTTATATGGGGTACCTAAAGTAGTCAAACTCTTAGAAACAGAAAGTAGAATCCTGGTTGCCAAGGGCTTGGGGGAGGGGGAAATGGGGAGTTGTTGTTCCATGAGTATAGATTTGCAGTCATGCAAGATGAAGAATTCCGGAGATCTGATTACAACAATGTTCATATAGTTAACAACACTGTACACTAAAAACATTGTTAATAAGGTAGGTTTCCTATTATGTGTTTTTGCAATAAAAATGAATTAAAAAATAAAATGCCTTATTCAATGGCTTTTTGTATATTCACAGTTGTGCATCTATCACAATCAATTTTAGGATATTTTTGTTAGCCCAAGAAGACGCCCTATATCCCTTACCCAACACCCTGAACCCCCCCAACCTACCCCCAGCCCTATAGGCAAGTAATAAACTACTTTCTGTCTCTATGATTTGCCTATTTAGTAAATTTGGTATAAATGGAATCACACAATATATAGTACATTTTGTCTGGCTTCTTTCACTTAATATAATGTTTTCAAGGTTCACCCATGTTGTAGCATGTATCAGTACTTCATTTATTTTTATTGCCAAATAATATTCCATGGTATGGGTATACCACATTCTATTTATACATTCATCAGTTTATGGGCATTTGGGTTATGTTTAGTTTGGGAATGTTGTGGATAATATTCCCAAACTAAATGCTGTTAAGCATATTCATATACATTTTGAGTTCATGAGATTTTGTGTGAACATATGTTTGCAGTTCTCTTCGGTAGATCCCTAGGAATGGACATTCAGGATCATATGGTAACTCTATGTTTAACTTTTTAAGAAAACACCAGAATATTTTCCAAAAAGATTCAACTATTTTACATTATCACCAGAAGTGTATGAGGATTCAAGTTTCTCCAAGTCCAAATATTTGTTATTATCTGTATTTTAGATTATAGCCATCCTATTTTTTTTTTGCAACATGGTATCTCATTATGGTTTTGATTTACATTTCCCTACTGACTAGTGGTTCTGAACATCCTTTCATATGCTTATTAACCATTTCTATACCTTCTTTGGTTAAATGTCTATACAAATCTTTTACCCAATTTTTTAATGGGGTCATTTTCTTATTTATTTATTATTCTTATTCTTTATTCTGCATACAAGTTCTTTGGTAGATCTGTGACTTTCAAATATTTTCTCCCAGTCTGTACCTTGTCTTTTCATTTTCTGAATAGTGCCTTCTGAAGCATAAATGTTTTAAATTTTGACGAAGTCCAATTTATCAAGTTTTTCTTTTATGGATCATGCTTTTGGTGTTGTATCTAAGAAATCATCGCCTAGCTCATGCATACAAATATTTTTCTCCTAGGGCTTCTTTTAACAGATTTATAGTTGTAGGTTTTACTTTTAAGTCTCTGATCCATTTTGCATTAAGTTTTGTGTGTGCTGTGAAGTAAGGTTCAAAGTTTGTATTTTTGCATGATATCCAGTTGTACCAGCACCACATGTTGAAAAGACTATCCTTTCCCCATTGCATTGAAAATCATTGACAATAAATATAAGCATAGTTTGTTATTTCTAAACTCTCAATTCTGTTCCATTGATCTATCTCTATGTCAGTATCACACTAACTTGATTATCTGTATTTTTATCGTAAGTTTTGAAATCACAAAGTGGAATCTTCCAAGTTTGTTCTTTTTTGAAGTAGTTTTGGATATTCTGTTTTGTTCTGTTTTGTTTTGTTTTTCATTTCCATATGAATTTTCTGGATCAGCCTGTGAGTTTCTACAAAGAAAGCCTGCTGAAATTTCGATAGAGATTGAATTGAATCTATATGTCAATTTGGGGAGAATTACCATATAAATATTGAGTCTTACAACCATGAACATGCAATGCCTTTCCAGTTATTTAGATCATCTTTAATTTCTCTCAACAAACATCAATTTGTGTTTCTCAGTGCGTAAGTATTACATTTGGTTTGTTAAATATATGCCTAAGCATTTTATTCTTTTTGATGCTATTGTAACTAGAATTAAGTGTTCCTTGATTTCATTTTTGGATTATTTGCTACATGTATTTAGCAATAAAATTTGTTTTATATATTACTCTTGTATTCTGTGATCTGTTGAACTTCTTTATTAGTTCTACCGTTAGATCCGTTTTTGTGGATTCCTTAGGATTGTCTGCATATGAAATCATGTCATCTGAGAATAAAAAAAAAACTCCCTTTTTATTTCCTATCTGGATGACTTTTAGTTCTTCTTCTTCCCTGTTTGAACTGGCTCAAACTTCCAGTGCAATAATGAATAAAAGTAGTGAGCATGTCTTTGTTGCTGACTTTAGGGAAAAGGTATGCAGTCTTTCACTACTAAATATGATGTTAGCTGTAGGTTTTTCATAGATATCCTTTATGATGCTGAAGAAATTTCTTTCTATTCCTAGTTTTTATATTGTTTTTATCATGAAAGGTGGTGGAATTTTGTCACATGCTCTTTCTGTGTCAGTTAATATGATAATGTTTCAGTGCTTTCTTCTTTTAAAATAGTGTATTACATAAATTGATTTTTAGATGTTAAACCAACCTTGCATTTCTAGAATAAATCCCACTTGGTTATGGTATATTATCCTTTTTATATGTTTCTGAATTCAGTTTGTTAATATTTTCTTGAGGGTTATTTCATCTGTATCCATGAGAAAGATTGGTATGCAATTTTCTTTATTTTGGATGTCTTTGTGTGTTTTGGGCATCAGGGTAATTGTGCTGGTCTCAGCCAATTGATAGTGATACTGTCAGCTAGAAATACCTGGAGGCACTTATCTGTACTCCAAGGCGAGCCCCCACAGATATTTCCCCTTTCAGAACCAATGTTGTGGTTGAACTAGCCCTTGTGGTTCTTATTATAATTGCAAGATGCACCTCAGCAATAACCTTTAGGAGACTGTGAAAGGACGAAGTTTATTACTCACAGGTCATGGAGGGTACATGGCATGCCTTGGACCACACAGAAAGGTTGTGGGTGGAGAAAGAGAGCTGGGACCTGGGGTTATGTATGTATCGGGGTCAAGAGTGAGGGGCCTAGGGTTTCTCAGATTCACTCTTTATTGATGAATTTAACACAGAATGGGAATTAAAGCACAAGAAGGGAAAAACAAGCAGCCAAAGGGTCAGTTATCTAAGTCAATCAGAGATCTCTAAAACAAAGGAAACTTCAGGGGTGTGGTGGCCTGGCTCTTTACCTAGTCGTGTAGCTGGCAATTTGTTCTTTTTGATATAGCTGTCTTTGAAGTGGTGCCTCAGCAATCAAAAGCTTAATGTCAGGCACTTGCATTACAATTAAGAAAAAAAAAACTGTCAGAGGCTCACACTACAGTAATATTGGCCTACTAGAGCTATTTTGAAAATGTTCATTCCTCTTCTATTTTCTGGAAGAATTTCTGGAGTGT
This sequence comes from Mesoplodon bidens, assembly GCF_964165515.1. Lineage (NCBI taxonomy): Eukaryota > Metazoa > Chordata > Mammalia > Artiodactyla > Ziphiidae > Mesoplodon > Mesoplodon bidens. The sequence continues at coordinate 85,250,345 of NC_138163.1, read as the reverse complement.
TGCTATTATTTCCATCTGAAATGTTTGATAGCATTCAGCAGTGATGCCATCTGGACAGGAGCATGATTGTGGGAACATTTTTAATTATTAATTTAATTGATTGTCTATTATTGAGTCTGTTTTGAAGTTTGTGTCTCTCTACAAATGTTTTCATTGCATATATGTGTCTAATTTGTTGGTATAAAATTTTTCATACTATTTTCTTATGTTTTTTTAAATTCAATAGGCTCAGTGGTGATGTCTCCCTTTTCAGCCCTGATTTCAGTGATTCCTTAGGAATCTTTTTTTTTTCTTGGTCAGTCTGCCTAAGGTTTGTGATTTGTTATCTTTTTAAAAAACCATCTTTTGGTTTCATTGTGTTGTCCAAAAAAATTAATCAATAGTCAATCGAAGAAAAATGGAAATTTTTATTTGAGCCAACCTGAGGACTATAAGCTGGGAGACAATCTTCAGAAAACTCTGAGGACTGTTCCACCCATTGGAGGTAAAACCGTGATATAAGTTTTTGAGACAAAGTAGCATATTAATAGTTTACATAGTCCAACAAGGCGAGTAGTGGGTATTAATGAGGCATTACAGGATTGAGAAAGGGAAGTTATCTCTTAAGGAGTTACCTCGCTGATTCCAGGAGGAAATTTCTTTTTCTTCTTTCTTTCTTTCTTTTCTTTCTTTCTTTCTTTCTTTCTTTTTTTTCTTTTCTTTTTTTTTTTGGTGTGTGGGCATTCCTGTATCTTTTAAGGGGATCTAGTTAATGTATAATGTGATGCACAAATCACACTAAAGGGGAGGGGGTAGTGGCTCAAATGGGCAGAGAGAGAATTTTATGTTTAAAATGTTTCTTGTCCTGCCTGAAAATAATTTTATTTCATTAATTCCACTTTTGATCATTAATCTTTCAATAGAAAGCATTAGGTGATCAAGTATTTGGTCCCTAAATGCTAGGGTGGTTCTTTACGTGCCTTGGGTCCATCATGTCCCTCGATGCTGGGCCCTAATAGCCCGGTTCTTTCTTTCCTTTTAGGGGGTGGTACTAGTAAGATGTCTGGCAAGGACTAACGGCCAATTCCACGTTGTCCAATAGGACTTGCACCAATTTTACCTTGCATGTGCATTGTGCATGTCCATTATTTTATAGAGAACTATAGATGTGATCAATAGTTTCCAGTTGTTTAGATATCATTATCTTAGTAGGAGCAGGTGATACACAGTGCAAAAAACAAGAAACTAAAACTTTATAAGTTACACAAATTGTAATCAAAGTTGGAAATAGGAGCAACAATATCATTAGTAAAGATTTAAGCCAATATCCTCTTGAACCATACCATTTTCCTAGCATTTCCCTTAAACTGGGAAGACGATCATTCAGAGTGGAAATCCAATTTTTCATACGCATCATAAGCGGGGGCTGCATTGGAAGACTCATCAGGTATAAAAACAAAACATTCACTATGTATTACAACATAAGCTCCCCCTTGGGAAGCTGTTAGAATATTGAGGGCCATGCAATTCTATAGGACTGCTTTTCTCATCATGGAAATTTCTGAACTGAGCAAACACACAGCTTGGTTACTATCATTTAAGGCTTGCTGGGTGGATTTTGTTAAAGCCTCTATATGAGTAATGATATCTTCTATTCCAAGTGAAGGAATAAATATTGCAGCCAAATAATCATACCATTGGAAAACTGATTGAACCCAACATGCCCACATTGAAAGCAGGATGACAGCAGCTGTTTTCAAGGCTACCTGTAGGTGACATTGAACCTGAAGGAAACCAATTGTACACCTTCCTAACCAATCTGGGGAGATCCAAGGTCATAAATTTGTTCTATAAACCTATTGGGTCCTGTTAGAAGCTATCCCACAACTTTAACATCTAGTGAAAACTGTCTTTCAGACATTGAAACATACACCCAAAGGTTATCAAATATTAGGTACGATTCATTTGGGATTTAAAACCACTTACTAATGTGTATCTTGAGGCCATCGTTCTGCAACTTGCCGTTTGAAGTCAGGAGGATGCTTTCTTCTTTTAGTGTCTCTCTTGTGGTTTGATGATTTTCTTCAGTGTTATGTTTGTGTTCCTTTCTCTCTAGTTTTGGTATAACTATAGTAGGTCTTTGATTTATGGTTACCATGGAGTTCATTTATGTTGACCTATAACTATTTGATTTAAGCCAATAGTCATTAAGTTCAAACACATTCTGAAAGCTCTACATTTTTTACTCACCTCCCAACGTTTTGTGTTTTTTATGTCATATTTCACATCTTCATGTCTATCATTTAACTGTTTATTGTAGTTACAGTTGATTTTACAATTTTTGTCTTTTAACCTTTGTACTAGCTTATTTAACTGGTAAATACCCAGCCTTTATGATATAATTGCTTCACCAGTATATTTTCCCCGTCCTTTAATTTCTTATTTCCTGTTGTAGTCAGTGTTTGTTTTTTTTTTTTTTTTTTTTTTTTTTTTTACTTCAAGAAGACCTTTTAACCCTTCTTGTAAGGTTGGTTTAGTATTGATGAACTCTTTTAATTTTTGCTTGTCTGAGAAGCCTTTATGTCTCCTTCAATTCTGAATGATAACCTTGCTGGGTAAAGTATCCTAGGTTGTAGGGTTTTCCCTCTCAGCACTTTAAATCTTATCATGCCACTCCCTTCTGACATGCAAAGTATATGCAGAAAAATTAGCTGACAGGCTTATGGGACTTCCCTTGTATGTGACTCTTGTTTTTCTCTTGCTACCTTTAGAATTCTCTCTTTAACTTTTGCCCTTTTAATTATATGTCTTGATGTGGGTGTGTATGGGTTCATTTTGTTTGGGACTCTCTGTGCTTCCTCTGTGTTTCTTTCTTCAGATTAGGGAAGTTTTCAGCCATAATTTCATCAAATACATTTTTCAACCCCTTTCTCTCTCTCTTCTCCTCTGGGACCCCTATAATGCAAATGTGAGTATGCTTGATGTTGTCCCACAGGTCCCTGAAATTATTCTCATTAAAAAAATTGTTTTCTGCACTTATGATTGAGTGATTTCCATTATTCTACTTTCCAGACTGCTTATGTGTTCTTCTCTGTCACCTAATCTGCTGTTATTTCCCTCTAGTGTATTTGCAATTTCAGTTATTATATTCGGCTCTGACTTGTCCTTTTTATATTTTCTAGTTCTTTGTTAAAAATTCTCACTGTGTTCATCTATTCTTTGCCCCAGTTCAGTTAGCATTCATATTACTACTGCTATGAACTCTTCATCAGTTATTTATCAGTTTCCTTAGGGTTTTTTTCAGCATTTTTTCTTGTCTTTAATTTGAAACATGTTCCCCTGTCTACTCATCTTTTTAAAACTTTCTCTGTCTGTATGAAATCAGGTGAGACAGTTATCTATCCCAGTCTTGTGGGTGTGTTCTTGTGTGGGACCATCCCTGTTCAGTCTGCATGTGCCCAGTGGCTCTGGAGGGAGAGCTAGATATGAAGTGAGCATGGGCTGCATCTTCCCCTAGGGTGTGGTGGCAGTCACTGCCCGGGTGGGAAACAGGTCTGGAGTTGAAGGGGCTAGAGCCTGAATAAGGTGTGAGCTGGGGCTTCTTCTCTGCTCAATGGCCCTCACTGCCCTTTGAGGTGTGGGGTTGGGACCTGAAGGGCCAGAGTTAAGAGCCCTGAGGAAGTTGGGTTTCTCCCAGGTGTGATGGCAGTCTCCACATTGGTCTGGGATATAGCCGGGTCCTGAGGGCTTGGGGCAGTATTTCTCTTCTGGTTTCACTTTTCCCCCAGTGTGCACACTGTGGTTAGAGGCTAGAGGGAATGGGCTCTGAGCCAGAGCGGTTCAGGCTGGAAGGGATGGTGCCATACCACTGAGCTGGTCCCATACCCTCCATAGTGTGCACTGGGAAGAGAGTTCCTGTGATGGCGGTCTCCAGCCTGTACTTAGCTTCACACTCTCCAGAGTGTCTGCAGGGACACAAGACCTGGAATGACTGTCTCTACAGGTTAGAGGCGGGTCCAAAGTCTAAGCTGGCTCTGTTTCCTCAAAGTGCACACACACTCATTGGTAATGGCCTCAGCTCAGTGGGGAGCAGTACCGAAGCAAGAGGGGCTAGAACATAAGCCTGGTACAGGCTGGACTGGGGCGGGGCACTGGGTACATCCTAGGAATCCAGCCAGAGGCCTGGGCAGCAATCAAGCCCACCTTCTCCAGGGAGGGGTTTGAGTGGATTAAGTCCCACGAATGTTCTTTTCTGACCCTGAGGTCTGTGACTGCCCCATCCCACATGTGGTCTGTCCACCTGAGCTCATGCCATAGACTCTGGAAGCGAGTAACTGTGAGAATATGGGGGAAGGGTGGGCTCAAGTGCTCCCCATTGTCCAGGCGCAGTCACTCCTTACTTCCCATCCTCACTGCGCCCACCCTGCCCCTGTCCCGGGTAGCTCATGTTGGGTGGTCTCTTATATGGGTCCCCTGATTCTAAGATGAGCTACTCTGAGGAGCCACTCTTCCCAATCTCATTCCATCCACAACCACAGCAGCTGTCAGATATCATAGGGTCACAGAGTAGGATCGAGAGCCTCCTACAGCGAATCCAACATTTCGAGCATCCCGACACCCTGTCGTGGGGTTTGGTGACTTCTGCATCCTCCCCCGCCTATGCTTTGGGAATTTAACGACAACCCTTGAACAAAACAGATCCGACCCTTGCTTTTGCTCATCCAATGCCTTACAGAACCTGGACCAGCCTCTACTCTCTTTACTCCCTGAATCACATCTTCCTCCCTCAAGGGAGATTATCCCCGATTACTTTTATTCACACACAGGGACACACAGTCACCAACCTTGAATGTCCTACTTACCATCATACCCCCTTTTGTGTAGTAAAATACCGGTCTTTTGGGAAGGGTGCCAGGCAGAATCGCCTCACTCAAACACAGATCTGTCCCTCTGAGTCTCAGGCTAGTACATCCCTGGGTCCCGGCTGAGGGAAGGAAGTGCTCCCCAACCTCCAGTGAGGGGGAAATTGAACATGGAGCTCAGACTCAATCTCATGTGTCCTAAAGAGGCAGTCTGGGAGACTGAGCTGGGACACAGAAGTATAATTTCCAGGAAAATCTGTGTCATGGGGCTGGTGGAAGAGTATTTGACAGGGACCATGCAAGAACACAGACCTACTAACCACACTTGCCATAGAACCTGACGGGCCAATTTCCACTCAAGGGTATAGAGACGACCAGGCTGGAGGAGGGTGGTCAGCTGGCTAGGGCAGGGAGGATGTGAATGCTTCCAGATTGGAGCTCTGGAAGGGGGTCATGAGTTCCTGCTGATGGGGAGGGGTAATGGCAGAGACGAATGGGAACCACCAGACCCCAAAGGAGGAGGGTGGTTTGGAGAGAATTAGAAGAGGGCCTTCGGGGGCAAGGGATGACGTGTCAATGTGGCCAGGGAGAGCACACACAGGACCCAGACCTGGGGCACTCCGCTGACTTGACTGCAGGGATGGTAGCAGAGGCTGGTCCAGAGTCCCCACCACAGGATGCGAAAGATACTGTTCTGGAAAAGGCTCTGCTGTGGAGCAGTGCCGTGCCCCGGCCCCCAACCCTACCCCTACCCCTCCAGAGAGAAGGCAGAACACATAATATGAGAGGTACTTTATTTCGAAACTGCTGTGAAACTGGGGAGGGGGCAAAACAAGGGTAGAGGAAGCCCTAGCTGAGGCAGAACAGGAGGGAACGAGCTTGGCCACAGCTCCCGGGCTCCAAAGGTACCAGCTGCCCCTCCTGCAGGAAGACGCTGGGCTCAACCTGTAAAACAGCAGAGTCAGGGAAGAGCCTCAAGCCAGGGCCAGCCCCCAGCCCTGCTCAACAGCCAGGACTGTGGGAAGGGGTACGGTGTGTGTAACACTCACTTCAAAGTGTCAGGATCGTGAGAGCCATGTCCTTCATGGTGTCTGCAACAGGGACAGGCATTAGTAGGCACTCCAGAGAGAGGGATATGGAAGCCCGTCCCCCTATCCCCGTGAGGAACCGCCTAGCCCTGAAACCTGAAACCCCCTCCAGACCCGATGCAAAGAGCTCTGGACCAGATCACTCCCCACCACCGGAATTGAATGTGGAACTGGTTCCTAAAGGGAAACAAAGTGAGCCAGCAGCTCTGATGCTGTGGGCCGTGCCACAACCAGTCAGATCCCATCACACACACAAACAAACAATACAGCAAGAACCTTAGAAGCCACACCAAGCAGCAGTTCAAGGGAAAATCAACGAGGCATCTCTAAAAGTCCTATCAGAAGGAGATTCCCTAGGACTGGTCTGGTTGGCAAAGTGTGCATGCAGTCCAGACAGTACTTTGCTACCTGTACACACGCCCAGGTGTACATGCACAGCCGGCTCCAGGGCCAGGCCTGCTAGGTTCTCCTCCCCACAGGGATGTTGGTCCCTGCGAGGCCGACTGCACCTGCAGCCCAGCCCCACCCCAGGTGCCCACCCGGGTTCTGAACTAAGACACCGCTCTCTGTCCCTGGTTCCTCATACCACATTTCTTCTTAAGGTCGTCTACTTCTCTCTGTAGCACGAGACACTAGGCCAGCAGACACAGGAGGAAATGATTAGTATAATCTGGCCTCCTCTCTCCTCCACCTTCTCCTCTCCACAGGGCCCTCCACCCCAAAGCCGGGTGGCTAGAATGGCAAGCGCTCCTCAGTGGAACGCAGGTGGGCTCCCTCCATGGGGTACGTGATGGGGGCAGGGGAGGGGTGGCCCCCACACATGTCAGCTGAACTTGGACCCAGATCCCACCCTCGAGTTTGGGCCTGCATTTCCAGGAGCCAGAGGAAGCATTACCCAAGGACAGCCCGGCATTCCCAGTGGCTGCTGCGGCGTTTCCGGTCTTGGGGGATGGTCAAGTGGCTCCCAGTCACCTGAGAGGGAAAGGACACACAATCCAGCTTCCCAGGCTCCCAGTGAGGTGGAAAGGGCCAAGTGGGGTCTACCGTGAGGTGAGGCGGCACCACCCTCTGCTGGCGACCAGCCGCCCCTGCTCTGCCCAGAAGCCCGAACCTTCTCTCTGGGCCTGCCTCCGCTGTTACCCGGGGGCAGCCATTTCGCCATTGCATTGTGGTCCCCAAGCTATGTGCCTCTGGATTCGCCCCTCCCAGAGCTGCAGCCACAGCCAGCACGTGGGAGAGCAATGTGGGCGAAAAGGACTTAACAGAAAAGGCTGTTCCCCTGTAAGGCTACACCCGGAGGAGCTGTTTGTGGCACTGCCACCGATCAGCCCCGCCGCACAAACCCCACACAGAGGATGATGTGGCTCAAGGCCAGCCCTGCCAGCACCCCGTCTCCTGTGGGAGAAGCTGCCTGAGAGAAAGGCTGTGCCCCCAACAGAGACAGAGACAGAGGTTTCTGCCCTCCACCCCTCTCCCCTCCCCTCCTATCAAACCCACGACACTCACCTGAGGGGACAGGCCCCCTGGGCATGACTTCTCCCTGGTTCAGGGCCAAGGGCTCTGATTTTCCTGGATCTTGGGGGCTTCTGGTGTCGACCTCACCACTGCTGGCTTTTCCACGATGCATGCGCGGATAAGATGTCCCTGGCCTGTGAGCTGGCAGCTGAAACAAAAATTTTTCACCGATTTGGAAAAGGAAGTGTGTGTGTGTGTGTGTGTGTGTGTGTGTGTGAGAGAGAGAGAGAGAGAGAGAGAGAGAGAGAGAGAGAGAGAGAGAGAGTGAGTGTGTTGTGTGATTTCGGCCGGGGTGAGGCAGGGAATTGGGAAGGGAATTGAAAGGCTGATCTCATTAGCACTTTCTCCCTCCGTCAGCCCCAGGCCAGCAGGCAGAGGTGATCTAGGGACAACAGTGGGGCACTGAGTAAGCCCAGGGCCCCTGCAAGGAAGGTCTGGGGAACAGCTAGGAAATAGGATTCAGGAAGCTGGTGAGTCTAAATACTGAGGCTTTTCGGGGAAGCTTTTAAGGGATCCCCCGACCCAATTCAGCTACCAACCCTCCCTTCCATCCCAGCCCCAGTCTCTCAGAGGACGCTGGAAACAGGCCAAGGGTGGAGAACCAGGCCCAGCACACCCGAAGTGCTACCTTACTGTTTGTCCCTAGTAAAAGGAGCCCGATCAGGCATCATAATGACCCAGTGACCGAGGGGCACCCAATGACGACCCCTGAGGGGTGGACAGAGGCAGCATGGGTGAAGACGTGTGCTCTGGGTGCGGTGGGGGCGGGGAAGAGTGGGGAGAGAGGAGGAGCCTGGCCTACTCACTTGGCCCTTTGGGGCTGGGTCTCTATTTGGGTCCTTATCTTCTCCCGCCACAGCCTCAGACTCCCTTGTCCACGTGACCACGGATTTCTTCCCAGCGCTGGTGTGCTTGGCCTGTTTGGTTCCGGAAGGGACCAAGGTATACCTCTTGGATCTCCCAAGCAGCGGAATACCAGAGACTGGGGGAAAGGTGGCCGGTTCCAGCGGAGGTGCCCAGATTCGCTGCCCCCAGGAAGGGAAGTTTTTCCCCAGGGCAAGTGTGGAGGCTCCCCCGAGGGATTTCTTCTCCTGGGTCCCCTTCTTCCTAGGAGTGACCTGCGGCAGGCCACCTGCCGTAGCAGCAGCAGCAGCAGCTCCCGGGGAGCTGGGCTTGCTGCCCCCGTCCCCCCAGAGCACGCTCTGCATTTTCTTAGGGGAAGAGATGCCCTGCTCTCCCACGCCCTGCCTTTCCACAACCGAAGAGAATCCTCGCAGAGCCGAGGACAAGGAAGAGCCTGTCACGTGAAGGAAATTCTCCCTGATTTGGAAATTCGAGTGACTGGGAGTGTCCCCGGGATCCTCGGGTCTGCTGGGCTCGGCCTGGCCTCCTCCTCCGGGGTAAGTACTCACCGTCATCAGCTCTGTGTCACTGAACTCATCTGAGGACTCGGAGTCGGATAGCTGCCGGACCAGGCCTTCATTGGAGAAGCGCTGGCGATCCACAGCCACGTTCAACCTACGCTTAGTGGCTCTCTCAGGCTTCCTCCAGGCCTGGCCCGCTTCGGGCCCACCGAGGGGGAGAGGGCCGGCCAGAGCCGGCGGTGCTACCCCACAGCTCTGGGCGGTCGCTCCTGGACCGCCGGGACCCGCCTCGAGGCCGGCGGACACTTCGAAGGAGGCGCAGGGCTCCGCCAACGGGTACCTGCAGAAGCCCAGCATGTCCCAGTCGTACAGCTGCTGCGTGGTGCCCGCCGCAGACTCCTCGGCCAGGTCCAGGAGGTCCCTCATGTCGTCAGCCGGGGAGTCAGGTCGGCCTTCACGGCCACACAGCACCGGACCTCCCGCTTCTAGCATCTCCCACTCTGACTGGAAGCTCTTGGGATCCGGGCAGCCGCTCCCGCCCCCGCCGCTCGGCAGCTTCCTGGGCTCAGGGCCGCGGTTGGGTCCCCGCGGAACTGCGCGGCCGGCCGGGCGGACGCCGGCTCGCTCCCCGCCCTCTGGGCCGAAACCCGTTCCCCACACAGACACCTCATCTGGGGAGCTCATGTCGCGACCCGGGCGGCCGCAGAACCAGGGCGACAGTTGATGGCCCGAGCTGCAGTCGCCGTCACGGCGGACGAGGCGGGCGGCGCTCTGTGAGCAGCGTCAACCACCTCAGGCGCCGCACGAGCTCGCCTCAGAAGAAACGACGCGCGACTTTCAGCGCGCCTCCCACGCCCACGCCGCGGCCACCTCATTGGTCCGGCCCCCGCCAACCAGCGGGCGCCTCGTTCGCCTGTCCCCTCGAGGCCTAGCCAATGGGGTCGAGGGCCTCTGCTTTGCCCTCAAGCCCGTGGGCGGTCCAAGCAGTTGGCTGGTGAAGGGGATGGTGGGAGTGCCTCCCTCTGTCAAGTCTCTCGGCCCGCCTCCTCCCGTCCCGCCTCCCCTTTCCAGTTAGAGTCACAGCTCTGAGCCTCCGTTTCCCATCTATACAGGGGATAGGGGAGTGAGGGCGCCGGGCTCCAGGGGTGGTGAGGATGAAATGTCAAGATGGAGGCACTGGACACCTAGCACGCGCCGAAAGCATTTGCCAGTCTCCCCTCCACCGCAAGCCTTACGACCCAACAGGAGAATGGGCATAGGAGTCCCGCAGTCAGTGATCAGGGGTCGGCCAGAGAGCAAAGGGATTGTATTTTCATTCTGTATGGTCTCTGTCTCAACTGCTGCATCAAATGTGGCTCAGCAAACGTTATTGGCAGGCGGGTTTAGCGGACAGACTGGGGTTGGCGGACAGATTGGGGTTGGCCTCGCTCCATCAGCCCTTCCCCCTCTCTGAGGCAAATTCAAAGAAGAGGAAATCGCAGTGTCCAGTTACACCCCAAAAGATGCTCGCCACCGCTGATCCTGGAGATGTGAACTAAAACCACGAATCGGGTTTCACACACTAGGTTGACAACCTTCAACGAGCTTAACCATTCCGAGGGTGGGAGAGGTGAGGAGCAAACCCCTGTGGCGGTGGTGCAAGAGACCCATTTGGGAGGTAATTTGGCAGAATCCATTGAAAGCAACTTAGTGCCAGCACGGACTCTGCGCCTGGCACTCTTCTAAGTGCTGGGCATAAATAGTAATGCATCCACATGACACGCCTAGAACTCTAGTGCCAGCTATTACTGGCCTCTTACCGGTGAGCAAACAGGCACTGAGAGGTTCAGCCACTGGCCCAAGGTCCTTCGGCTCGTGGGGATCAGCGGCAGGGTTGAAACCAATCAATCTGACTCCAGAGTCCTTGTTTTGAGCCCAAGATCTTAAAAAGGAAAAAAAAAATAGGTATTTCCTCTATGTTCCGGCAAGTCCCCCGCCTGGTACTTCTTCCCTAGACATGCTGGTACCTGTAGTGTACAGGAGCCCATGCACAAGGGTGTTGGTGTTGGGAAAAACTGGGAACACTCCAAATTCCCATCAGTAAGGAAATGGATGAATGCAACGTGGCTTAGCATCCAGTAGCATAAAGCGTGGCAGTCCAGCGGAATGCATCAGGCCATTCTCACAGCTTTTGAAAGCATCCTCCTGACTTCAAACTGCAAGTTGCAGACCGATGGCTTTGGATTCACATTTGTAAGTTAAATCACTTGCGTGCGTGGGCACACACACACACACCAGTCAATCCTATGTAATATATGAGAATTTAGTATATGTAGAAGTATGTTTTAAACTTTTTATGTATGCACATCCAAGGCCTACCAGTTGTGATGGCGGTCGGTGTGGATAGCCAGGTGTCTCTCAATTTTTCTTGGAACTGTCAGTTCTCAGCTTCCCTGAGCTGAGCAGTACTGATGTCTGGGTAGGGGTCCCTCACTTGGTTTCTATACGGCCCTTGGGTGTCAGAATTTCCCTTGTCTGCCACCCATCTCCTACTCTGACACCCCTCCATTCCTCCCATACCTTCCTTCTGCTCTTACCCGTTCATACTCCTCTGTCTTCAGTCACCTCTCTCTCCTGCATCCTGCTCTGGCTGACCTCCTGGAGAGTCCTGGCGTGTCTGAACCCCTCTTGCCTATGGAACTCAAAGGCCCAGTTTTCTGGGCCTGAGTTTCTGCACCTGAGAAGCTGGCCATGCTGGAGAAGTTACAGAGCAGGGGAGATTTGGTGCACTGTAAATCTGCAATTCTCCTCCTTGAGCCTGCCCCCGATGGTACCTGCCTGTTTGTGGATACCGCCCTCTTCCACTTCTCCCAGTGACTTTTTAAGTCATGGTGTGCTATTTCAAATATGTTAAAATGGATAAGGAAGGATATAGCAAAATCTCCTGCTTCCACCAGCATCCTATGAAACATTACTAGTGGATCCAGTGGAAGCCTCCATCTTCCCTCTCACCATTTCCATTCCCTTCCTCCCTCCCCCATAGAGAGACTCCCAGAACTTCTTCTCACCTTCTCCACTCTCTTCGTCCCTGTGGCTCTCCTACCTCCTCTTCCCATACATCCCATACATCTCCAATGATGTCACTAATCTCTGCTTTAACCCCTTATGCTTACCAGGATCCAATACTGGTTTTGACTTACATTCTTGGCCTGGGGTGGGAGCCAGTGGCAGAGGTTCCTCTTGGCTTTCCCCACCGTGATAGCTCTTACTCCACAGACCAATGACCCAATGTGTAGGTCATTGCTCCAACTGCCAAGTGTATCACTTAGAATTATCAGCTTGGGGACTGGAGAAATGACCACTGTGTTTGTCCAGGGACCCAGTCAGCTCACCGTGAACTGATCTCTATCCCCAACTCCTTTTACTGCCAGAACCTCATAAGCCCCACTCTAATGGGGCCCCATCATGACACTTTGGGCTTCCGGGATCAATGTCAGCTCAGAAACTGTGTCCAGTAGTCCTAGATATGTCTGTGTCCAGTGCCAGTGTGCAGTCACCCAAGCATCTAAGAACAGTGCTATGAACATTTGCATACAGATTTTTTTGTGAATATAAGTTTTCATTTCTCTTGGGTAAATATCTAGGAGTTAACTTGCTGGATTGAATCGTTAGTGTATTTTTTACTGTTTCCAGAGAGTCTATACCATTTTTTGCATTCTCACCAACAATGCAGGAGAGTTCTAGCTGTTCCTCAGTCTGTCTAGCACTTGGTATTGTCTGTATTTTGTTTTTATTTCAGCCATGCTTATAGCTATGTTGTCGTATTTCATTCTGGCTTTAGTTATTTCCCTAATGACTAATGAGGTCAAACATCTTCTCAATAGCTTACTGACCATCCAATAAGCAAGATGTCAGTTCGATTTTTTCTTTGCTCATTGTTTATTGTGTTGTTTGATTTCTCATTACTGAATATCGAATGTTCTTTATCTCTTTCGGATACAAGTTTTTTTATCATGTGTGCTTTGCAAATATTGTTTCCCAATCTGTGGCTTATGCTTTCAAAAACAAAGAAACAGACAAAACCCAAATAACACAATTTAAAAATGGACCAAGGAATTGATTAGATATTTCTCCAAAGAAGACACATAAATGACCTACAGGTATAAGAAAAATGCTCAACATCACTAGTCAACAGGGAAATGCAATTCAAAACCACAATGAGTTATCACCTCACAACTGTTAACATGGCCAGTATTAAAAAAATAAAACTTAAAATAGCAAGTGTTGGCAAGGTAGTGAAGAAAATGAATCCCTTGTGGATTGCTGGTGGGAGTGTAAAATTGTGCACCCACCATGGAAAACAGTATGGAAGTTCCTAAAAAAATAAAACTAGAACTCCCATATGATCCAGCATTCTCACTTCCGTATATTTACATTTACATTACAAAATAATTGAAATCAGGATCTTGCATAGATTATTGCACTCCCATGTTCATTGTACCATTATTCACAATAGTCAAGAGGTGAAGACAACCTAAATATCTATCAACAGGTGAATGGACAAAAGGTGGTATATATAATGTATACATATAACAGAATATTATTCAGCCTTTAAAAAGAAGGAAATCTTGCTATATGCTGTAGTATGGATGAACTTTGAGGATATTATACTAAGTGAAGTAAGCCAATCACAAAGGACAAATACTGCATGTTTCCACTTATATGGGGTACCTAAAGTAGTCAAACTCTTAGAAACAGAAAGTAGAATCCTGGTTGCCAAGGGCTTGGGGGAGGGGGAAATGGGGAGTTGTTGTTCCATGAGTATAGATTTGCAGTCATGCAAGATGAAGAATTCCGGAGATCTGATTACAACAATGTTCATATAGTTAACAACACTGTACACTAAAAACATTGTTAATAAGGTAGGTTTCCTATTATGTGTTTTTGCAATAAAAATGAATTAAAAAATAAAATGCCTTATTCAATGGCTTTTTGTATATTCACAGTTGTGCATCTATCACAATCAATTTTAGGATATTTTTGTTAGCCCAAGAAGACGCCCTATATCCCTTACCCAACACCCTGAACCCCCCCAACCTACCCCCAGCCCTATAGGCAAGTAATAAACTACTTTCTGTCTCTATGATTTGCCTATTTAGTAAATTTGGTATAAATGGAATCACACAATATATAGTACATTTTGTCTGGCTTCTTTCACTTAATATAATGTTTTCAAGGTTCACCCATGTTGTAGCATGTATCAGTACTTCATTTATTTTTATTGCCAAATAATATTCCATGGTATGGGTATACCACATTCTATTTATACATTCATCAGTTTATGGGCATTTGGGTTATGTTTAGTTTGGGAATGTTGTGGATAATATTCCCAAACTAAATGCTGTTAAGCATATTCATATACATTTTGAGTTCATGAGATTTTGTGTGAACATATGTTTGCAGTTCTCTTCGGTAGATCCCTAGGAATGGACATTCAGGATCATATGGTAACTCTATGTTTAACTTTTTAAGAAAACACCAGAATATTTTCCAAAAAGATTCAACTATTTTACATTATCACCAGAAGTGTATGAGGATTCAAGTTTCTCCAAGTCCAAATATTTGTTATTATCTGTATTTTAGATTATAGCCATCCTATTTTTTTTTGCAACATGGTATCTCATTATGGTTTTGATTTACATTTCCCTACTGACTAGTGGTTCTGAACATCCTTTCATATGCTTATTAACCATTTCTATACCTTCTTTGGTTAAATGTCTATACAAATCTTTTGCCCAATTTTTTAATGGGGTCATTTTCTTATTTATTTATTATTCTTATTCTTTATTCTGCATACAAGTTCTTTGGTAGATCTGTGACTTTCAAATATTTTCTCCCAGTCTGTACCTTGTCTTTTCATTTTCTGAATAGTGCCTTCTGAAGCATAAATGTTTTAAATTTTGACGAAGTCCAATTTATCAAGTTTTTCTTTTATGGATCATGCTTTTGGTGTTGTATCTAAGAAATCATCGCCTAGCTCATGCATACAAATATTTTTCTCCTAGGGCTTCTTTTAACAGATTTATAGTTGTAGGTTTTACTTTTAAGTCTCTGATCCATTTTGCATTAAGTTTTGTGTGTGCTGTGAAGTAAGGTTCAAAGTTTGTATTTTTGCATGATATCCAGTTGTACCAGCACCACATGTTGAAAAGACTATCCTTTCCCCATTGCATTGAAAATCATTGACAATAAATATAAGCATAGTTTGTTATTTCTAAACTCTCAATTCTGTTCCATTGATCTATCTCTATGTCAGTATCACACTAACTTGATTATCTGTATTTTTATCGTAAGTTTTGAAATCACAAAGTGGAATCTTCCAAGTTTGTTCTTTTTTGAAGTAGTTTTGGATATTCTGTTTTGTTCTGTTTTGTTTTGTTTTTCATTTCCATATGAATTTTCTGGATCAGCCTGTGAGTTTCTACAAAGAAAGCCTGCTGAAATTTCGATAGAGATTGAATTGAATCTATATGTCAATTTGGGGAGAATTACCATATAAATATTGAGTCTTACAACCATGAACATGCAATGCCTTTCCAGTTATTTAGATCATCTTTAATTTCTCTCAACAAACATCAATTTGTGTTTCTCAGTGCGTAAGTATTACATTTGGTTTGTTAAATATATGCCTAAGCATTTTATTCTTTTTGATGCTATTGTAACTAGAATTAAGTGTTCCTTGATTTCATTTTTGGATTATTTGCTACATGTATTTAGCAATAAAATTTGTTTTATATATTACTCTTGTATTCTGTGATCTGTTGAACTTCTTTATTAGTTCTACCGTTAGATCCGTTTTTGTGGATTCCTTAGGATTGTCTGCATATGAAATCATGTCATCTGAGAATAAAAAAAAAACTCCCTTTTTATTTCCTACCTGGATGACTTTTAGTTCTTCTTCTTCCCTGTTTGAACTGGCTCAAACTTCCAGTGCAATAATGAATAAAAGTAGTGAGCATGTCTTTGTTGCTGACTTTAGGGAAAAGGTATGCAGTCTTTCACTACTAAATATGATGTTAGCTGTAGGTTTTTCATAGATATCCTTTATGATGCTGAAGAAATTTCTTTCTATTCCTAGTTTTTATATTGTTTTTATCATGAAAGGTGGTGGAATTTTGTCACATGCTCTTTCTGTGTCAGTTAATATGATAATGTTTCAGTGCTTTCTTCTTTTAAAATAGTGTATTACATAAATTGATTTTTAGATGTTAAACCAACCTTGCATTTCTAGAATAAATCCCACTTGGTTATGGTATATTATCCTTTTTATATGTTTCTGAATTCAGTTTGTTAATATTTTCTTGAGGGTTATTTCATCTGTATTCATGAGAAAGATTGGTATGCAATTTTCTTTATTTTGGATGTCTTTGTGTGTTTTGGGCATCAGGGTAATTGTGCTGGTCTCAGCCAATTGATAGTGATACTGTCAGCTAGAAATACCTGGAGGCACTTATCTGTACTCCAAGGCGAGCCCCCACAGATATTTCCCCTTTCAGAACCAATGTTGTGGTTGAACTAGCCCTTGTGGTTCTTATTATAATTGCAAGATGCACCTCAGCAATAACCTTTAGGAGACTGTGAAAGGACGAAGTTTATTACTCACAGGTCATGGAGGGTACATGGCATGCCTTGGACCACACAGAAAGGTTGTGGGTGGAGAAAGAGAGCTGGGACCTGGGGTTATGTATGTATCGGGGTCAAGAGTGAGGGGCCTAGGGTTTCTCAGATTCACTCTTTATTGATGAATTTAACACAGAATGGGAATTAAAGCACAAGAAGGGAAAAACAAGCAGCCAAAGGGTCAGTTATCTAAGTCAATCAGAGATCTCTAAAACAAAGGAAACTTCAGGGGTGTGGTGGCCTGGCTCTTTACCTAGTCGTGTAGCTGGCAATTTGTTCTTTTTGATATAGCTGTCTTTGAAGTGGTGCCTCAGCAATCAAAAGCTTAATGTCAGGCACTTGCATTACAATTAAGAAAAAAAAAACTGTCAGAGGCTCACACTACAGTAATATTGGCCTACTAGAGCTATTTTGAAAGTGTTCATTCCTCTTCTATTTTCTGGAAGAATTTCTGGAGTGTTGCTATTATTTCCATCTGAAATGTTTGATAGCATTCAGCAGTGATGCCATCTGGACAGGAGCATGATTGTGGGAACATTTTTAATTATTAATTTAATTGATTGTCTATTATTGAGTCTGTTTTGAAGTTTGTGTCTCTCTACAAATGTTTTCATTGCATATATGTGTCTAATTTGTTGGTATAAAATTTTTCATACTATTTTCTTATGTTTTTTTAAATTCAATAGGCTCAGTGGTGATGTCTCCCTTTTCAGCCCTGATTTTAGTGATTCCTTAGGAATCTTTTTTTTTTTCTTGGTCAGTCTGCCTAAGGTTTGTGATTTGTTATCTTTTTAAAAAACCATCTTTTGGTTTCATTGTGTTGTCCAAAAAAATTAATCAATAGTCAATCGAAGAAAAATGGAAATTTTTATTTGAGCCAACCTGAGGACTATAAGCTGGGAGACAATCTTCAGAAAACTCTGAGGACTGTTCCACCCATTGGAGGTAAAACCATGATATAAGTTTTTGAGACAAAGTAGCATATTAATAGTTTACATAGTCCAACAAGGCGAGTAGTGGGTATTAATGAGGCATTACAGGATTGAGAAAGGAAAGTTATCTCTTAAGGAGTTACCTCGCTGATTCCAGGAGGAAATTTCTTTTTCTTCTTTCTTTCTTTCTTTTCTTTCTTTCTTTCTTTCTTTCTTTCTTTTTTTTCTTTTCTTTTTTTTTTTTTGGTGTGTGGGCATTCCTGTATCTTTTAAGGGGATCTAGTTAATGTATAATGTGATGCACAAATCACACTAAAGGGGAGGGGGTAGTGGCTCAAATGGGCAGAGAGAGAATTTTATGTTTAAAATGTTTCTTGTCCTGCCTGAAAATAATTTTATTTCATTAATTCCACTTTTGATCATTAATCTTTCAATAGAAAGCATTAGGTGATCAAGTATTTGGTCCCTAAATGCTAGGGTGGTTCTTTACGTGCCTTGGGTCCATCATGTCCCTCGATGCTGGGCCCTAATAGCCCGGTTCTTTCTTTCCTTTTAGGGGGTGGTACTAGTAAGATGTCTGGCAAGGACTAACGGCCAATTCCACGTTGTCCAATAGGACTTGCACCAATTTTACCTTGCATGTGCATTGTGCATGTCCATTATTTTATAGAGAACTATAGATGTGATCAATAGTTTCCAGTTGTTTAGATATCATTATCTTAGTAGGAGCAGGTGATACACAGTGCAAAAAACAAGAAACTAAAACTTTATAAGTTACACAAATTGTAATCAAAGTTGGAAATAGGAGCAACAATATCATTAGTAAAGATTTAAGCCAATATCCTCTTGAACCATACCATTTTCCTAGCATTTCCCTTAAACTGGGAAGACGATCATTCAGAGTGGAAATCCAATTTTTCATACGCATCATAAGCGGGGGTTGCATTGGAAGACTCATCAGGTATAAAAACAAAACATTCACTATGTATTACAACATAAGCTTCCCCTTGGGAAGCTGTTAGAATATTGAGGGCCATGCAATTCTATAGGACTGCTTTTCTCATCATGGAAATTTCTGAACTGAGCAAACACACAGCTTGGTTACTATCATTTAAGGCTTGCTGGGTGGATTTTGTTAAAGCCTCTATATGAGTAATGATATCTTCTATTCCAAGTGAAGGAATAAATATTGCAGCCAAATAATCATACCATTGGAAAACTGATTGAACCCAACATGCCCACATTGAAAGCAGGATGACAGCAGCTGTTTTCAAGGCTACCTGTAGGTGACATTGAACCTGAAGGAAACCAATTGTACACCTTCCTAACCAATCTGGGGAGATCCAAGGTCATAAATTTGTTCTATAAACCTATTGGGTCCTGTTAGAAGCTATCCCACAACTTTAACATCTAGTGAAAACTGTCTTTCAGACATTGAAACATACACCCAAAGGTTATCAAATATTAGGTACGATTCATTTGGGATTTAAAACCACTTACTAATGTGTATCTTGAGGCCATCGTTCTGCAACTTGCCGTTTGAAGTCAGGAGGATGCTTTCTTCTTTTAGTGTCTCTCTTGTGGTTTGATGATTTTCTTCAGTGTTATGTTTGTGTTCCTTTCTCTCTAGTTTTGGTATAACTATAGTAGGTCTTTGATTTATGGTTACCATGGAGTTCATTTATGTTGACCTATAACTATTTGATTTAAGCCAATAGTCATTAAGTTCAAACACATTCTGAAAGCTCTACATTTTTTACTCACCTCCCAACATTTTGTGTTTTTTATGTCATATTTCACATCTTCATGTCTATCATTTAACTGTTTATTGTAGTTACAGTTGATTTTACAATTTTTGTCTTTTAACCTTTGTACTAGCTTATTTAACTGGTAAATACCCAGCCTTTATGATATAATTGCTTCACCAGTATATTTTCCCCGTCCTTTAATTTCTTATTTCCTGTTGTAGTCAGTGTTTGTTTTTTTTTTTTTTTTTTTACTTCAAGAAGACCTTTTAACCCTTCTTGTAAGGTTGGTTTAGTATTGATGAACTCTTTTAATTTTTGCTTGTCTGAGAAGCCTTTATGTCTCCTTCAATTCTGAATGATAACCTTGCTGGGTAAAGTATCCTAGGTTGTAGGGTTTTCCCTCTCAGCACTTTAAATCTTATCATGCCACTCCCTTCTGACATGCAAAGTATATGCAGAAAAATTAGCTGACAGGCTTATGGGACTTCCCTTGTATGTGACTCTTGTTTTTCTCTTGCTACCTTTAGAATTCTCTCTTTAACTTTTGCCCTTTTAATTATATGTCTTGATGTGGGTGTGTATGGGTTCATTTTGTTTGGGACTCTCTGTGCTTCCTCTGTGTTTCTTTCTTCAGATTAGGGAAGTTTTCAGCCATAATTTCATCAAATACATTTTTCAACCCCTTTCTCTCTCTCTTCTCCTCTGGGACCCCTATAATGCAAATGTGAGTATGCTTGATGTTGTCCCACAGGTCCCTTAAATTATTCTCATTAAAAAAATTGTTTTCTGCACTTATGATTGAGTGATTTCCATTATTCTACTTTCCAGACTGCTTATGTGTTCTTCTCTGTCACCTAATCTGCTGTTATTTCCCTCTAGTGTATTTGCAATTTCAGTTATTATATTCGGCTCTGACTTGTCCTTTTTATATTTTCTAGTTCTTTGTTAAAAATTCTCACTGTGTTCATCTATTCTTTGCCCCAGTTCAGTTAGCATTCATATTACTACTGCTATGAACTCTTCATCAGTTATTTATCAGTTTCCTTAGGGTTTTTTTCAGCATTTTTTCTTGTCTTTAATTTGAAACATGTTCCCCTGTCTACTCATCTTTTTAAAACTTTCTCTGTCTGTATGAAATCAGGTGAGACAGTTATCTATCCCAGTCTTGTGGGTGTGTTCTTGTGTGGGACCATCCCTGTTCAGTCTGCATGTGCCCAGTGGCTCTGGAGGGAGAGCTAGATATGAAGTGAGCATGGGCTGCATCTTCCCCTAGGGTGTGGTGGCAGTCACTGCCCGGGTGGGAAACAGGTCTGGAGTTGAAGGGGCTAGAGCCTGAATAAGGTGTGAGCTGGGGCTTCTTCTCTGCTCAATGGCCCTCACTGCCCTTTGAGGTGTGGGGTTGGGACCTGAAGGGCCAGAGTTAAGAGCCCTGAGGAAGTTGGGTTTCTCCCAGGTGTGATGGCAGTCTCCACATTGGTCTGGGATATAGCCGGGTCCTGAGGGCTTGGGGCAGTATTTCTCTTCTGGTTTCACTTTTCCCCCAGTGTGCACACTGTGGTTAGAGGCTAGAGGGAATGGGCTCTGAGCCAGAGCGGTTCAGGCTGGAAGGGATGGTGCCATACCACTGAGCTGGTCCCATACCCTCCATAGTGTGCACTGGGAAGAGAGTTCCTGTGATGGCGGTCTCCAGCCTGTATGTACTTAGCTTCACACTCTCCAGAGTGTCTGCAGGGACACAAGACCTGGAATGACTGTCTCTACAGGTTAGAGGCGGGTCCAAAGTCTAAGCTGGCTCTGTTTCCTCAAAGTGCACACACACTCATTGGTAATGGCCTCAGCTCAGTGGGGAGCAGTACCGAAGCAAGAGGGGCTAGAACATAAGCCTGGTACAGGCTGGACTGGGGCGGGGCACTGGGTACATCCTAGGAATCCAGCCAGAGGCCTGGGCAGCAATCAAGCCCACCTTCTCCAGGGAGGGGTTTGAGTGGATTAAGTCCCACGAATGTTCTTTTCTGACCCTGAGGTCTGTGACTGCCCCATCCCACATGTGGTCTGTCCACCTGAGCTCATGCCATAGACTCTGGAAGCGAGTAACTGTGAGAATATGGGGGAAGGGTGGGCTCAAGTGCTCCCCATTGTCCAGGCGCAGTCACTCCTTACTTCCCATCCTCACTGCGCCCACCCTGCCCCTGTCCCGGGTAGCTCATGTTGGGTGGTCTCTTATATGGGTCCCCTGATTCTAAGATGAGCTACTCTGAGGAGCCACTCTTCCCAATCTCATTCCATCCACAACCACAGCAGTTGTCAGATATCATAGGGTCACAGAGTAGGATCGAGAGCCTCCTACAGCGAATCCAACATTTCGAGCATCCCGACACCCTGTCGTGGGGTTTGGTGACTTCTGCATCCTCCCCCGCCTATGCTTTGGGAATTTAACGACAACCCTTGAACAAAACAGATCCGACCCTTGCTTTTGCTCATCCAATGCCTTACAGAACCTGGACCAGCCTCTACTCTCTTTACTCCCTGAATCACATCTTCCT
Organism: Mesoplodon bidens; assembly: GCF_964165515.1. Classification (NCBI taxonomy): domain Eukaryota; kingdom Metazoa; phylum Chordata; class Mammalia; order Artiodactyla; family Ziphiidae; genus Mesoplodon; species Mesoplodon bidens. The sequence goes on along the minus strand of NC_138163.1, from coordinate 85,228,655 downwards.
CCCTCAAGGGAGATTATCCCCGATTACTTTTATTCACACACAGGGACACACAGTCACCAACCTTGAATGTCCTACTTACCATCATACCCCCTTTTGTGTAGTAAAATACCGGTCTTTTGGGAAGGGTGCCAGGCAGAATCGCCTCACTCAAACACAGATCTGTCCCTCTGAGTCTCAGGCTAGTACATCCCTGGGTCCCGGCTGAGGGAAGGAAGTGCTCCCCAACCTCCAGTGAGGGGGAAATTGAACATGGAGCTCAGACTCAATCTCATGTGTCCTAAAGAGGCAGTCTGGGAGACTGAGCTGGGACACAGAAGTATAATTTCCAGGAAAATCTGTGTCATGGGGCTGGTGGAAGAGTATTTGACAGGGACCATGCAAGAACACAGACCTACTAACCACACTTGCCATAGAACCTGACGGGCCAATTTCCACTCAAGGGTATAGAGACGACCAGGCTGGAGGAGGGTGGTCAGCTGGCTAGGGCAGGGAGGATGTGAATGCTTCCAGATTGGAGCTCTGGAAGGGGGTCATGAGTTCCTGCTGATGGGGAGGGGTAATGGCAGAGACGAATGGGAACCACCAGACCCCAAAGGAGGAGGGTGGTTTGGAGAGAATTAGAAGAGGGCCTTCGGGGGCAAGGGATGACGTGTCAATGTGGCCAGGGAGAGCACACACAGGACCCAGACCTGGGGCACTCCGCTGACTTGACTGCAGGGATGGTAGCAGAGGCTGGTCCAGAGTCCCCACCACAGGATGCGAAAGATACTGTTCTGGAAAAGGCTCTGCTGTGGAGCAGTGCCGTGCCCCGGCCCCCAACCCCACCCCTACCCCTCCAGAGAGAAGGCAGAACACATAATATGAGAGGTACTTTATTTCGAAACTGCTGTGAAACTGGGGAGGGGGCAAAACAAGGGTAGAGGAAGCCCTAGCTGAGGCAGAACAGGAGGGAACGAGCTTGGCCACAGCTCCCGGGCTCCAAAGGTACCAGCTGCCCCTCCTGCAGGAAGACGCTGGGCTCAACCTGTAAAACAGCAGAGTCAGGGAAGAGCCTCAAGCCAGGGCCAGCCCCCAGCCCTGCTCAACAGCCAGGACTGTGGGAAGGGGTACGGTGTGTGTAACACTCACTTCAAAGTGTCAGGATCGTGAGAGCCATGTCCTTCATGGTGTCTGCAACAGGGACAGGCATTAGTAGGCACTCCAGAGAGAGGGATATGGAAGCCCGTCCCCCTATCCCCGTGAGGAACCGCCTAGCCCTGAAACCTGAAACCCCCTCCAGACCCGATGCAAAGAGCTCTGGACCAGATCACTCCCCACCACCGGAATTGAATGTGGAACTGGTTCCTAAAGGGAAACAAAGTGAGCCAGCAGCTCTGATGCTGTGGGCCGTGCCACAACCAGTCAGATCCCGTCACACACACAAACAAACAATCCAGCAAGAACCTTAGAAGCCACACCAAGCAGCAGTTCAAGGGAAAATCAACGAGGCATCTCTAAAAGTCCTATCAGAAGGAGATTCCCTAGGACTGGTCTGGTTGGCAAAGTGTGCATGCAGTCCAGACAGTACTTTGCTACCTGTACACACGCCCAGGTGTACATGCACAGCCGGCTCCAGGGCCAGGCCTGCTAGGTTCTCCTCCCCACAGGGATGTTGGTCCCTGCGAGGCCGACTGCACCTGCAGCCCAGCCCCACCCCAGGTGCCCACCCGGGTTCTGAACTAAGACACCGCTCTCTGTCCCTGGTTCCTCATACCACATTTCTTCTTAAGGTCGTCTACTTCTCTCTGTAGCACGAGACACTAGGCCAGCAGACACAGGAGGAAATGATTAGTATAATCTGGCCTCCTCTCTCCACCTTCTCCTCTCCACAGGGCCCTCCACCCCAAAGCCGGGTGGCTAGAATGGCAAGCGCTCCTCAGTGGAACGCAGGTGGGCTCCCTCCATGGGGTACGTGATGGGGGCAGGGGAGGGGTGGCCCCCACACATGTCAGCTGAACTTGGACCCAGATCCCACCCTCGAGTTTGGGCCTGCATTTCCAGGAGCCAGAGGAAGCATTACCCAAGGACAGCCCGGCATTCCCAGTGGCTGCTGCAGCGTTTCCGGTCTTGGGGGATGGTCAAGTGGCTCCCAGTCACCTGAGAGGGAAAGGACACACAATCCAGCTTCCCAGGCTCCCAGTGAGGTGGAAAGGGCCAAGTGGGGTCTACCGTGAGGTGAGGCGGCACCACCCTCTGTTGGCGACCAGCCGCCCCTGCTCTGCCCAGAAGCCCGAACCTTCTCTCTGGGCCTGCCTCCGCTGTTACCCGGGGGCAGCCATTTCGCCATTGCATTGTGGTCCCCAAGCTATGTGCCTCTGGATTCGCCCCTCCCAGAGCTGCAGCCACAGCCAGCACGTGGGAGAGCAATGTGGGCGAAAAGGACTTAACAGAAAAGGCTGTTCCCCTGTAAGGCTACACCCGGAGGAGCTGTTTGTGGCACTGCCACCGATCAGCCCCGCCGCACAAACCCCACACAGAGGATGATGTGGCTCAAGGCCAGCCCTGCCAGCACCCCGTCTCCTGTGGGAGAAGCTGCCTGAGAGAAAGGCTGTGCCCCCAACAGAGACAGAGACAGAGGTTTCTGCCCTCCACCCCTCTCCCCTCCCCTCCTATCAAACCCACGACACTCACCTGAGGGGACAGGCCCCCTGGGCATGACTTCTCCCTGGTTCAGGGCCAAGGGCTCTGATTTTCCTGGATCTTGGGGGCTTCTGGTGTCGACCTCACCACTGCTGGCTTTTCCACGATGCATGCGCGGATAAGATGTCCCTGGCCTGTGAGCTGGCAGCTGAAACAAAAATTTTTCACCGATTTGGAAAAGGAAGTGTGTGTGTGTGTGTGTGTGTGTGTGTGTGTGTGTGTGAGAGAGAGAGAGAGAGAGAGAGAGAGAGAGAGAGAGAGAGAGAGAGTGTTGTGTGATTTCGGCCGGGGTGAGGCAGGGAATTGGGAAGGGAATTGAAAGGCTGATCTCATTAGCACTTTCTCCCTCCGTCAGCCCCAGGCCAGCAGGCAGAGGTGATCTAGGGACAACAGTGGGGCACTGAGTAAGCCCAGGGCCCCTGCAAGGAAGGTCTGGGGAACAGCTAGGAAATAGGATTCAGGAAGCTGGTGAGTCTAAATACTGAGGCTTTTCGGGGAAGCTTTTAAGGGATCCCCCGACCCAATTCAGCTACCAACCCTCCCTTCCATCCCAGCCCCAGTCTCTCAGAGGACGCTGGAAACAGGCCAAGGGTGGAGAACCAGGCCCAGCACACCCGAAGTGCTACCTTACTGTTTGTCCCTAGTAAAAGGAGCCCGATCAGGCATCATAATGACCCAGTGACCGAGGGGCACCCAATGACGACCCCTGAGGGGTGGACAGAGGCAGCATGGGTGAAGACGTGTGCTCTGGGTGCGGTGGGGGCGGGGAAGAGTGGGGAGAGAGGAGGAGCCTGGCCTACTCACTTGGCCCTTTGGGGCTGGGTCTCTATTTGGGTCCTTATCTTCTCCCGCCACAGCCTCAGACTCCCTTGTCCACGTGACCACGGATTTCTTCCCAGCGCTGGTGTGCTTGGCCTGTTTGGTTCCGGAAGGGACCAAGGTATACCTCTTGGATCTCCCAAGCAGCGGAATACCAGAGACTGGGGGAAAGGTGGCCGGTTCCAGCGGAGGTGCCCAGATTCGCTGCCCCCAGGAAGGGAAGTTTTTCCCCAGGGCAAGTGTGGAGGCTCCCCCGAGGGATTTCTTCTCCTGGGTCCCCTTCTTCCTAGGAGTGACCTGCGGCAGGCCACCTGCCGTAGCAGCAGCAGCAGCAGCTCCCGGGGAGCTGGGCTTGCTGCCCCCGTCCCCCCAGAGCACGCTCTGCATTTTCTTAGGGGAAGAGATGCCCTGCTCTCCCACGCCCTGCCTTTCCACAACCGAAGAGAATCCTCGCAGAGCCGAGGACAAGGAAGAGCCTGTCACGTGAAGGAAATTCTCCCTGATTTGGAAATTCGAGTGACTGGGAGTGTCCCCGGGATCCTCGGGTCTGCTGGGCTCGGCCTGGCCTCCTCCTCCGGGGTAAGTACTCACCGTCATCAGCTCTGTGTCACTGAACTCATCTGAGGACTCGGAGTCGGATAGCTGCCGGACCAGGCCTTCATTGGAGAAGCGCTGGCGATCCACAGCCACGTTCAACCTACGCTTAGTGGCTCTCTCAGGCTTCCTCCAGGCCTGGCCCGCTTCGGGCCCACCGAGGGGGAGAGGGCCGGCCAGAGCCGGCGGTGCTACCCCACAGCTCTGGGCGGTCGCTCCTGGACCGCCGGGACCCGCCTCGAGGCCGGCGGACACTTCGAAGGAGGCGCAGGGCTCCGCCAACGGGTACCTGCAGAAGCCCAGCATGTCCCAGTCGTACAGCTGCTGCGTGGTGCCCGCCGCAGACTCCTCGGCCAGGTCCAGGAGGTCCCTCATGTCGTCAGCCGGGGAGTCAGGTCGGCCTTCACGGCCACACAGCACCGGACCTCCCGCTTCTAGCATCTCCCACTCTGACTGGAAGCTCTTGGGATCCGGGCAGCCGCTCCCGTCCCCGCCGCTCGGCGGCTTCCTGGGCTCAGGGCCGCGGTTGGGTCCCCGCGGAACTGCGCGGCCGGCCGGGCGGACGCTGGCTCGCTCCCCGCCCTCTGGGCCGAAACCCGTTCCCCACACAGACACCTCATCTGGGGAGCTCATGTCGCGACCCGGGCGGCCGCGGAACCAGGGCGACAGTTGATGGCCCGAGCTGCGGTCGCCGTCACGGCGGACGAGGCGGGCGGCGCTCTGTGAGCAGCGTCAACCACCTCAGGCGCCGCACGAGCTCGCCTCAGAAGAAACGACGCGCGACTTTCAGCGCGCCTCCCACGCCCACGCCGCGGCCACCTCATTGGTCCGGCCCCCGCCAACCAGCGGGCGCCTCGTTCGCCTGTCCCCTCGAGGCCTAGCCAATGGGGTCGAGGGCCTCTGCTTTGCCCTCAAGCCCGTGGGCGGTCCAAGCAGTTGGCTGGTGAAGGGGATGGTGGGAGTGCCTCCCTCTGTCAAGTCTCTCGGCCCGCCTCCTCCCGTCCCGCCTCCCCTTTCCAGTTAGAGTCACAGCTCTGAGCCTCCGTTTCCCATCTATACAGGGGATAGGGGAGTGAGGGCGCCGGGCTCCAGGGGTGGTGAGGATGAAATGTCAAGATGGAGGCACTGGACGCCTAGCACGCGCCGAAAGCATTTGCCAGTCTCCCCTCCACCGCAAGCCTTACGACCCAACAGGAGAATGGGCATAGGAGTCCCGCAGTCAGTGATCAGGGGTCGGCCAGAGAGCAAAGGGATTGTATTTTCATTCTGTATGGTCTCTGTCTCAACTGCTGCATCAAATGTGGCTCAGCAAACGTTATTGGCAGGCGGGTTTAGCGGACAGACTGGGGTTGGCGGACAGATTGGGGTTGGCCTCGCTCCATCAGCCCTTCCCCCTCTCTGAGGCAAATTCAAAGAAGAGGAAATCGCAGTGTCCAGTTACACCCCAAAAGATGCTCGCCACCGCTGATCCTGGAGATGTGAACTAAAACCACGAATCGGGTTTCACACACTAGGTTGACAACCTTCAACGAGCTTAACCATTCCGAGGGTGGGAGAGGTGAGGAGCAAACCCCTGTGGCGGTGGTGCAAGAGACCCATTTGGGAGGTAATTTGGCAGAATCCATTGAAAGCAACTTAGTGCCAGCACGGACTCTGCGCCTGGCACTCTTCTAAGTGCTGGGCATAAATAGTAATGCATCCACATGACACGCCTAGAACTCTAGTGCCAGCTATTACTGGCCTCTTACCGGTGAGCAAACAGGCACTGAGAGGTTCAGCCACTGGCCCAAGGTCCTTCGGCTCGTGGGGATCAGCGGCAGGGTTGAAACCAATCAATCTGACTCCAGAGTCCTTGTTTTGAGCCCAAGATCTTAAAAAGGAAAAAAAAAAATAGGTATTTCCTCTATGTTCCGGCAAGTCCCCCGCCTGGTACTTCTTCCCTAGACATGCTGGTACCTGTAGTGTACAGGAGCCCATGCACAAGGGTGTTGGTGTTGGGAAAAACTGGGAACACTCCAAATTCCCATCAGTAAGGAAATGGATGAATGCAACGTGGCTTAGCATCCAGTAGCATAAAGCGTGGCAGTCCAGCGGAATGCATCAGGCCATTCTCACAGCTTTTGAAAGCATCCTCCTGACTTCAAACTGCAAGTTGCAGACCGATGACTTTGGATTCACATTTGTAAGTTAAATCACTTGCGTGCGTGGGCACACACACACACACCAGTCAATCCTATGTAATATATGAGAATTTAGTATATGTAGAAGTATGTTTTAAACTTTTTATGTATGCACATCCAAGGCCTACCAGTTGTGATGGCGGTCGGTGTGGATAGCCAGGTGTCTCTCAATTTTTCTTGGAACTGTCAGTTCTCAGCTTCCCTGAGCTGAGCAGTACTGATGTCTGGGTAGGGGTCCCTCACTTGGTTTCTATACGGCCCTTGGGTGTCAGAATTTCCCTTGTCTGCCACCCATCTCCTACTCTGACACCCCTCCATTCCTCCCATACCTTCCTTCTGCTCTTACCCGTTCATACTCCTCTGTCTTCAGTCACCTCTCTCTCCTGCATCCTGCTCTGGCTGACCTCCTGGAGAGTCCTGGCGTGTCTGAAACCCTCTTGCCTATGGAACTCAAAGGCCCAGTTTTCTGGGCCTGAGTTTCTGCACCTGAGAAGCTGGCCATGCTGGAGAAGTTACAGAGCAGGGGAGATTTGGTGCACTGTAAATCTGCAATTCTCCTCCTTGAGCCTGCCCCCGATGGTACCTGCCTGTTTGTGGATACCGCCCTCTTCCACTTCTCCCAGTGACTTTTTAAGGCATGGTGTGCTATTTCAAATATGTTAAAATGGATAAGGAAGGATATAGCAAAATCTCCTGCTTCCACCAGCATCCTATGAAACATTACTAGTGGATCCAGTGGAAGCCTCCATCTTCCCTCTCACCATTTCCATTCCCTTCCTCCCTCCCCCATAGAGAGACTCCCAGAACTTCTTCTCACCTTCTCCACTCTCTTCGTCCCTGTGGCTCTCCTACCTCCTCTTCCCATACATCCCATACATCTCCAATGATGTCACTAATCTCTGCTTTAACCCCTTATGCTTACCAGGATCCAATACTGGTTTTGACTTACATTCTTGGCCTGGGGTGGGAGCCAGTGGCAGAGGTTCCTCTTGGCTTTCCCCACCGTGATAGCTCTTACTCCACAGACCAATGACCCAATGTGTAGGTCATTGCTCCAACTGCCAAGTGTATCACTTAGAATTATCAGCTTGGGGACTGGAGAAATGACCACTGTGTTTGTCCAGGGACCCAGTCAGCTCACCGTGAACTGATCTCTATCCCCAACTCCTTTTACTGCCAGAACCTCATAAGCCCCACTCTAATGGGGCCCCATCATGACACTTTGGGCTTCCGGGATCAATGTCAGCTCAGAAACTGTGTCCAGTAGTCCTAGATATGTCTGTGTCCAGTGCCAGTGTGCAGTCACCCAAGCATCTAAGAACAGTGCTATGAACATTTGCATACAGATTTTTTTGTGAATATAAGTTTTCATTTCTCTTGGGTAAATATCTAGGAGTTAACTTGCTGGATTGAATCGTTAGTGTATTTTTTACTGTTTCCAGAGAGTCTATACCATTTTTTGCATTCTCACCAACAATGCAGGAGAGTTCTAGCTGTTCCTCAGTCTGTCTAGCACTTGGTATTGTCTGTATTTTGTTTTTATTTCAGCCATGCTTATAGCTATGTTGTCGTATTTCATTCTGGCTTTAGTTATTTCCCTAATGACTAATGAGGTCAAACATCTTCTCAGTAGCTTACTGACCATCCAATAAGCAAGATGTCAGTTCGATTTTTTCTTTGCTCATTGTTTATTGTGTTGTTTGATTTCTCATTACTGAATATCGAATGTTCTTTATCTCTTTCGGATACAAGTTTTTTTATCATGTGTGCTTTGCAAATATTGTTTCCCAATCTGTGGCTTATGCTTTCAAAAACAAAGAAACAGACAAAACCCAAATAACACAATTTAAAAATGGACCAAGGAATTGATTAGATATTTCTCCAAAGAAGACACATAAATGACCTACAGGTATAAGAAAAATGCTCAACATCACTAGTCAACAGGGAAATGCAATTCAAAACCACAATGAGTTATCACCTCACAACTGTTAACATGGCCAGTATTAAAAAAATAAAACTTAAAATAGCAAGTGTTGGCAAGGTAGTGAAGAAAATGAATCCCTTGTGGATTGCTGGTGGGAGTGTAAAATTGTGCACCCACCATGGAAAACAGTATGGAAGTTCCTAAAAAAATAAAACTAGAACTCCCATATGATCCAGCATTCTCACTTCCGTATATTTACATTTACATTACAAAATAATTGAAATCAGGATCTTGCATAGATTATTGCACTCCCATGTTCATTGTACCATTATTCACAATAGCCAAGAGGTGAAGACAACCTAAATATCTATCAACAGGTGAATGGACAAAAGGTGGTATATATAATGTATACATATAACAGAATATTATTCAGCCTTTAAAAAGAAGGAAATCTTGCTATATGCTGTAGTATGGATGAACTTTGAGGATATTATACTAAGTGAAGTAAGCCAATCACAAAGGACAAATACTGCATGTTTCCACTTATATGGGGTACCTAAAGTAGTCAAACTCTTAGAAACAGAAAGTAGAATCCTGGTTGCCAAGGGCTTGGGGGAGGGGGAAATGGGGAGTTGTTGTTCCATGAGTATAGATTTGCAGTCATGCAAGATGAAGAATTCCGGAGATCTGATTACAACAATGTTCATATAGTTAACAACACTGTACACTAAAAACATTGTTAATAAGGTAGGTTTCCTATTATGTGTTTTTGCAATAAAAATGAATTAAAAAATAAAATGCCTTATTCAATGGCTTTTTGTATATTCACAGTTGTGCATCTATCACAATCAATTTTAGGATATTTTTGTTAGCCCAAGAAGACGCCCTATATCCCTTACCCAACACCCTGAACCCCCCCAACCTACCCCCAGCCCTATAGGCAAGTAATAAACTACTTTCTGTCTCTATGATTTGCCTATTTAGTAAATTTGGTATAAATGGAATCACACAATATATAGTACATTTTGTCTGGCTTCTTTCACTTAATATAATGTTTTCAAGGTTCACCCATGTTGTAGCATGTATCAGTACTTCATTTATTTTTATTGCCAAATAATATTCCATGGTATGGGTATACCACATTCTATTTATACATTCATCAGTTTATGGGCATTTGGGTTATGTTTAGTTTGGGAATGTTGTGGATAATATTCCCAAACTAAATGCTGTTAAGCATATTCATATACATTTTGAGTTCATGAGATTTTGTGTGAACATATGTTTGCAGTTCTCTTCGGTAGATCCCTAGGAATGGACATTCAGGATCATATGGTAACTCTATGTTTAACTTTTTAAGAAAACACCAGAATATTTTCCAAAAAGATTCAACTATTTTACATTATCACCAGAAGTGTATGAGGATTCAAGTTTCTCCAAGTCCAAATATTTGTTATTATCTGTATTTTAGATTATAGCCATCCTATTTTTTTTTTTGCAACATGGTATCTCATTATGGTTTTGATTTACATTTCCCTACTGACTAGTGGTTCTGAACATCCTTTCATATGCTTATTAACCATTTCTATACCTTCTTTGGTTAAATGTCTATACAAATCTTTTACCCAATTTTTTAATGGGGTCATTTTCTTATTTATTTATTATTCTTATTCTTTATTCTGCATACAAGTTCTTTGGTAGATCTGTGACTTTCAAATATTTTCTCCCAGTCTGTACCTTGTCTTTTCATTTTCTGAATAGTGCCTTCTGAAGCATAAATGTTTTAAATTTTGACGAAGTCCAATTTATCAAGTTTTTCTTTTATGGATCATGCTTTTGGTGTTGTATCTAAGAAATCATCGCCTAGCTCATGCATACAAATATTTTTCTCCTAGGGCTTCTTTTAACAGATTTATAGTTGTAGGTTTTACTTTTAAGTCTCTGATCCATTTTGCATTAAGTTTTGTGTGTGCTGTGAAGTAAGGTTCAAAGTTTGTATTTTTGCATGATATCCAGTTGTACCAGCACCACATGTTGAAAAGACTATCCTTTCCCCATTGCATTGAAAATCATTGACAATAAATATAAGCATAGTTTGTTATTTCTAAACTCTCAATTCTGTTCCATTGATCTATCTCTATGTCAGTATCACACTAACTTGATTATCTGTATTTTTATCGTAAGTTTTGAAATCACAAAGTGGAATCTTCCAAGTTTGTTCTTTTTTGAAGTAGTTTTGGATATTCTGTTTTGTTCTGTTTTGTTTTGTTTTTCATTTCCATATGAATTTTCTGGATCAGCCTGTGAGTTTCTACAAAGAAACCCTGCTGAAATTTCGATAGAGATTGAATTGAATCTATATGTCAATTTGGGGAGAATTACCATATAAATATTGAGTCTTACAACCATGAACATGCAATGCCTTTCCAGTTATTTAGATCATCTTTAATTTCTCTCAACAAACATCAATTTGTGTTTCTCAGTGCGTAAGTATTACATTTGGTTTGTTAAATATATGCCTAAGCATTTTATTCTTTTTGATGCTATTGTAACTAGAATTAAGTGTTCCTTGATTTCATTTTTGGATTATTTGCTACATGTATTTAGCAATAAAATTTGTTTTATATATTACTCTTGTATTCTGTGATCTGTTGAACTTCTTTATTAGTTCTACCGTTAGATCCGTTTTTGTGGATTCCTTAGGATTGTCTGCATATGAAATCATGTCATCTGAGAATAAAAAAAAAACTCCCTTTTTATTTCCTATCTGGATGACTTTTAGTTCTTCTTCTTCCCTGTTTGAACTGGCTCAAACTTCCAGTGCAATAATGAATAAAAGTAGTGAGCATGTCTTTGTTGCTGACTTTAGGGAAAAGGTATGCAGTCTTTCACTACTAAATATGATGTTAGCTGTAGGTTTTTCATAGATATCCTTTATGATGCTGAAGAAATTTCTTTCTATTCCTAGTTTTTATATTGTTTTTATCATGAAAGGTGGTGGAATTTTGTCACATGCTCTTTCTGTGTCAGTTAATATGATAATGTTTCAGTGCTTTCTTCTTTTAAAATAGTGTATTACATAAATTGATTTTTAGATGTTAAACCAACCTTGCATTTCTAGAATAAATCCCACTTGGTTATGGTATATTATCCTTTTTATATGTTTCTGAATCCAGTTTGTTAATATTTTCTTGAGGGTTATTTCATCTGTATCCATGAGAAAGATTGGTATGCAATTTTCTTTATTTTGGATGTCTTTGTGTGTTTTGGGCATCAGGGTAATTGTGCTGGTCTCAGCCAATTGATAGTGATACTGTCAGCTAGAAATACCTGGAGGCACTTATCTGTACTCCAAGGCGAGCCCCCACAGATATTTCCCCTTTCAGAACCAATGTTGTGGTTGAACTAGCCCTTGTGGTTCTTATTATAATTGCAAGATGCACCTCAGCAATAACCTTTAGGAGACTGTGAAAGGACGAAGTTTATTACTCACAGGTCATGGAGGGTACATGGCATGCCTTGGACCACACAGAAAGGTTGTGGGTGGAGAAAGAGAGCTGGGACCTGGGGTTATGTATGTATCGGGGTCAAGAGTGAGGGGCCTAGGGTTTCTCAGATTCACTCTTTATTGATGAATTTAACACAGAATGGGAATTAAAGCACAAGAAGGGAAAAACAAGCAGCCAAAGGGTCAGTTATCTAAGTCAATCAGAGATCTCTAAAACAAAGGAAACTTCAGGGGTGTGGTGGCCTGGCTCTTTACCTAGTCGTGTAGCTGGCAATTTGTTCTTTTTGATATAGCTGTCTTTGAAGTGGTGCCTCAGCAATCAAAAGCTTAATGTCAGGCACTTGCATTACAATTAAGAAAAAAAAAACTGTCAGAGGCTCACACTACAGTAATATTGGCCTACTAGAGCTATTTTGAAAATGTTCATTCCTCTTCTATTTTCTGGAAGAATTTCTGGAGTGTTGCTATTATTTCCATCTGAAATGTTTGATAGCATTCAGCAGTGATGCCATCTGGACAGGAGCATGATTGTGGGAACATTTTTAATTATTAATTTAATTGATTGTCTATTATTGAGTCTGTTTTGAAGTTTGTGTCTCTCTACAAATGTTTTCATTGCATATATGTGTCTAATTTGTTGGTATAAAATTTTTCATACTATTTTCTTATGTTTTTTTAAATTCAATAGGCTCAGTGGTGATGTCTCCCTTTTCAGCCCTGATTTTAGTGATTCCTTAGGAATCTTTTTTTTTTTCTTGGTCAGTCTGCCTAAGGTTTGTGATTTGTTATCTTTTTAAAAAACCATCTTTTGGTTTCATTGTGTTGTCCAAAAAAATTAATCAATAGTCAATCGAAGAAAAATGGAAATTTTTATTTGAGCCAACCTGAGGACTATAAGCTGGGAGACAATCTTCAGAAAACTCTGAGGACTGTTCCACCCATTGGAGGTAAAACCATGATATAAGTTTTTGAGACAAAGTAGCATATTAATAGTTTACATAGTCCAACAAGGCGAGTAGTGGGTATTAATGAGGCATTACAGGATTGAGAAAGGGAAGTTATCTCTTAAGGAGTTACCTCGCTGATTCCAGGAGGAAATTTCTTTTTCTTCTTTCTTTCTTTCTTTTCTTTCTTTCTTTCTTTCTTTCTTTTTTTTCTTTTCTTTTTTTTTTGGTGTGTGGGCATTCCTGTATCTTTTAAGGGGATCTAGTTAATGTATAATGTGATGCACAAATCACACTAAAGGGGAGGGGGTAGTGGCTCAAATGGGCAGAGAGAGAATTTTATGTTTAAAATGTTTCTTGTCCTGCCTGAAAATAATTTTATTTCATTAATTCCACTTTTGATCATTAATCTTTCAATAGAAAGCATTAGGTGATCAAGTATTTGGTCCCTAAATGCTAGGGTGGTTCTTTACGTGCCTTGGGTCCATCATGTCCCTCGATGCTGGGCCCTAATAGCCCGGTTCTTTCTTTCCTTTTAGGGGGTGGTACTAGTAAGATGTCTGGCAAGGACTAACGGCCAATTCCACGTTGTCCAATAGGACTTGCACCAATTTTACCTTGCATGTGCATTGTGCATGTCCATTATTTTATAGAGAACTATAGATGTGATCAATAGTTTCCAGTTGTTTAGATATCATTATCTTAGTAGGAGCAGGTGATACACAGTGCAAAAAACAAGAAACTAAAACTTTATAAGTTACACAAATTGTAATCAAAGTTGGAAATAGGAGCAACAATATCATTAGTAAAGATTTAAGCCAATATCCTCTTGAACCATACCATTTTCCTAGCATTTCCCTTAAACTGGGAAGACGATCATTCAGAGTGGAAATCCAATTTTTCATACGCATCATAAGCGGGGGTTGCATTGGAAGACTCATCAGGTATAAAAACAAAACATTCACTATGTATTACAACATAAGCTCCCCCTTGGGAAGCTGTTAGAATATTGAGGGCCATGCAATTCTATAGGACTGCTTTTCTCATCATGGAAATTTCTGAACTGAGCAAACACACAGCTTGGTTACTATCATTTAAGGCTTGCTGGGTGGATTTTGTTAAAGCCTCTATATGAGTAATGATATCTTCTATTCCAAGTGAAGGAATAAATATTGCAGCCAAATAATCATACCATTGGAAAACTGATTGAACCCAACATGCCCACATTGAAAGCAGGATGACAGCAGCTGTTTTCAAGGCTACCTGTAGGTGACATTGAACCTGAAGGAAACCAATTGTACACCTTCCTAACCAATCTGGGGAGATCCAAGGTCATAAATTTGTTCTATAAACCTATTGGGTCCTGTTAGAAGCTATCCCACAACTTTAACATCTAGTGAAAACTGTCTTTCAGACATTGAAACATACACCCAAAGGTTATCAAATATTAGGTACGATTCATTTGGGATTTAAAACCACTTACTAATGTGTATCTTGAGGCCATCGTTCTGCAACTTGCCGTTTGAAGTCAGGAGGATGCTTTCTTCTTTTAGTGTCTCTCTTGTGGTTTGATGATTTTCTTCAGTGTTATGTTTGTGTTCCTTTCTCTCTAGTTTTGGTATAACTATAGTAGGTCTTTGATTTATGGTTACCATGGAGTTCATTTATGTTGACCTATAACTATTTGATTTAAGCCAATAGTCATTAAGTTCAAACACATTCTGAAAGCTCTACATTTTTTACTCACCTCCCAACATTTTGTGTTTTTTATGTCATATTTCACATCTTCATGTCTATCATTTAACTGTTTATTGTAGTTACAGTTGATTTTACAATTTTTGTCTTTTAACCTTTGTACTAGCTTATTTAACTGGTAAATACCCAGCCTTTATGATATAATTGCTTCACCAGTATATTTTCCCCGTCCTTTAATTTCTTATTTCCTGTTGTAGTCAGTGTTTGTTTTTTTTTTTTTTTTTTTTTTTTTTTTTACTTCAAGAAGACCTTTTAACCCTTCTTGTAAGGTTGGTTTAGTATTGATGAACTCTTTTAATTTTTGCTTGTCTGAGAAGCCTTTATGTCTCCTTCAATTCTGAATGATAACCTTGCTGGGTAAAGTATCCTAGGTTGTAGGGTTTTCCCTCTCAGCACTTTAAATCTTATCATGCCACTCCCTTCTGACATGCAAAGTATATGCAGAAAAATTAGCTGACAGGCTTATGGGACTTCCCTTGTATGTGACTCTTGTTTTTCTCTTGCTACCTTTAGAATTCTCTCTTTAACTTTTGCCCTTTTAATTATATGTCTTGATGTGGGTGTGTATGGGTTCATTTTGTTTGGGACTCTCTGTGCTTCCTCTGTGTTTCTTTCTTCAGATTAGGGAAGTTTTCAGCCATAATTTCATCAAATACATTTTTCAACCCCTTTCTCTCTCTCTTCTCCTCTGGGACCCCTATAATGCAAATGTGAGTATGCTTGATGTTGTCCCACAGGTCCCTTAAATTATTCTCATTAAAAAAATTGTTTTCTGCACTTATGATTGAGTGATTTCCATTATTCTACTTTCCAGACTGCTTATGTGTTCTTCTCTGTCACCTAATCTGCTGTTATTTCCCTCTAGTGTATTTGCAATTTCAGTTATTATATTCGGCTCTGACTTGTCCTTTTTATATTTTCTAGTTCTTTGTTAAAAATTCTCACTGTGTTCATCTATTCTTTGCCCCAGTTCAGTTAGCATTCATATTACTACTGCTATGAACTCTTCATCAGTTATTTATCAGTTTCCTTAGGGTTTTTTTCAGCATTTTTTCTTGTCTTTAATTTGAAACATGTTCCCCTGTCTACTCATCTTTTTAAAACTTTCTCTGTCTGTATGAAATCAGGTGAGACAGTTATCTATCCCAGTCTTGTGGGTGTGTTCTTGTGTGGGACCATCCCTGTTCAGTCTGCATGTGCCCAGTGGCTCTGGAGGGAGAGCTAGATATGAAGTGAGCATGGGCTGCATCTTCCCCTAGGGTGTGGTGGCAGTCACTGCCCGGGTGGGAAACAGGTCTGGAGTTGAAGGGGCTAGAGCCTGAATAAGGTGTGAGCTGGGGCTTCTTCTCTGCTCAATGGCCCTCACTGCCCTTTGAGGTGTGGGGTTGGGACCTGAAGGGCCAGAGTTAAGAGCCCTGAGGAAGTTGGGTTTCTCCCAGGTGTGATGGCAGTCTCCACATTGGTCTGGGATATAGCCGGGTCCTGAGGGCTTGGGGCAGTATTTCTCTTCTGGTTTCACTTTTCCCCCAGTGTGCACACTGTGGTTAGAGGCTAGAGGGAATGGGCTCTGAGCCAGAGCGGTTCAGGCTGGAAGGGATGGTGCCATACCACTGAGCTGGTCCCATACCCTCCATAGTGTGCACTGGGAAGAGAGTTCCTGTGATGGCGGTCTCCAGCCTGTACTTAGCTTCACACTCTCCAGAGTGTCTGCAGGGACACAAGACCTGGAATGACTGTCTCTACAGGTTAGAGGCGGGTCCAAAGTCTAAGCTGGCTCTGTTTCCTCAAAGTGCACACACACTCATTGGTAATGGCCTCAGCTCAGTGGGGAGCAGTACCGAAGCAAGAGGGGCTAGAACATAAGCCTGGTACAGGCTGGACTGGGGCGGGGCACTGGGTACATCCTAGGAATCCAGCCAGAGGCCTGGGCAGCAATCAAGCCCACCTTCTCCAGGGAGGGGTTTGAGTGGATTAAGTCCCACGAATGTTCTTTTCTGACCCTGAGGTCTGTGACTGCCCCATCCCACATGTGGTCTGTCCACCTGAGCTCATGCCATAGACTCTGGAAGCGAGTAACTGTGAGAATATGGGGGAAGGGTGGGCTCAAGTGCTCCCCATTGTCCAGGCGCAGTCACTCCTTACTTCCCATCCTCACTGCGCCCACCCTGCCCCTGTCCCGGGTAGCTCATGTTGGGTGGTCTCTTATATGGGTCCCCTGATTCTAAGATGAGCTACTCTGAGGAGCCACTCTTCCCAATCTCATTCCATCCACAACCACAGCAGCTGTCAGATATCATAGGATCACAGAGTAGGATCGAGAGCCTCCTACAGCGAATCCAACATTTCGAGCATCCCGACACCCTGTCGTGGGGTTTGGTGACTTCTGCATCCTCCCCCGCCTATGCTTTGGGAATTTAACGACAACCCTTGAACAAAACAGATCCGACCCTTGCTTTTGCTCATCCAATGCCTTACAGAACCTGGACCAGCCTCTACTCTCTTTACTCCCTGAATCACATCTTCCTCCCTCAAGGGAGATTATCCCCGATTACTTTTATTCACACACAGGGACACACAGTCACCAACCTTGAATGTCCTACTTACCATCATACCCCCTTTTGTGTAGTAAAATACCGGTCTTTTGGGAAGGGTGCCAGGCAGAATCGCCTCACTCAAACACAGATCTGTCCCTCTGAGTCTCAGGCTAGTACATCCCTGGGTCCCGGCTGAGGGAAGGAAGTGCTCCCCAACCTCCAGTGAGGGGGAAATTGAACATGGAGCTCAGACTCAATCTCATGTGTCCTAAAGAGGCAGTCTGGGAGACTGAGCTGGGACACAGAAGTATAATTTCCAGGAAAATCTGTGTCATGGGGCTGGTGGAAGAGTATTTGACAGGGACCATGCAAGAACACAGACCTACTAACCACACTTGCCATAGAACCTGACGGGCCAATTTCCACTCAAGGGTATAGAGACGACCAGGCTGGAGGAGGGTGGTCAGCTGGCTAGGGCAGGGAGGATGTGAATGCTTCCAGATTGGAGCTCTGGAAGGGGGTCATGAGTTCCTGCTGATGGGGAGGGGTAATGGCAGAGACGAATGGGAACCACCAGACCCCAAAGGAGGAGGGTGGTTTGGAGAGAATTAGAAGAGGGCCTTCGGGGGCAAGGGATGACGTGTCAATGTGGCCAGGGAGAGCACACACAGGACCCAGACCTGGGGCACTCCGCTGACTTGACTGCAGGGATGGTAGCAGAGGCTGGTCCAGAGTCCCCACCACAGGATGCGAAAGATACTGTTCTGGAAAAGGCTCTGCTGTGGAGCAGTGCCGTGCCCCGGCCCCCAACCCTACCCCTACCCCTCCAGAGAGAAGGCAGAACACATAATATGAGAGGTACTTTATTTCGAAACTGCTGTGAAACTGGGGAGGGGGCAAAACAAGGGTAGAGGAAGCCCTAGCTGAGGCAGAACAGGAGGGAACGAGCTTGGCCACAGCTCCCGGGCTCCAAAGGTACCAGCTGCCCCTCCTGCAGGAAGACGCTGGGCTCAACCTGTAAAACAGCAGAGTCAGGGAAGAGCCTCAAGCCAGGGCCAGCCCCCAGCCCTGCTCAACAGCCAGGACTGTGGGAAGGGGTACGGTGTGTGTAACACTCACTTCAAAGTGTCAGGATCGTGAGAGCCATGTCCTTCATGGTGTCTGCAACAGGGACAGGCATTAGTAGGCACTCCAGAGAGAGGGATATGGAAGCCCGTCCCCCTATCCCCGTGAGGAACCGCCTAGCCCTGAAACCTGAAACCCCCTCCAGACCCGATGCAAAGAGCTCTGGACCAGATCACTCCCCACCACCGGAATTGAATGTGGAACTGGTTCCTAAAGGGAAACAAAGTGTACCAGCAGCTCTGATGCTGTGGGCCGTGCCACAACCAGTCAGATCCCGTCACACACACAAACAAACAATCCAGCAAGAACCTTAGAAGCCACACCAAGCAGCAGTTCAAGGGAAAATCAACGAGGCATCTCTAAAAGTCCTATCAGAAGGAGATTCCCTAGGACTGGTCTGGTTGGCAAAGTGTGCATGCAGTCCAGACAGTACTTTGCTACCTGTACACACGCCCAGGTGTACATGCACAGCCGGCTCCAGGGCCAGGCCTGCTAGGTTCTCCTCCCCACAGGGATGTTGGTCCCTGCGAGGCCGACTGCACCTGCAGCCCAGCCCCACCCCAGGTGCCCACCCGGGTTCTGAACTAAGACACCGCTCTCTGTCCCTGGTTCCTCATACCACATTTCTTCTTAAGGTCGTCTACTTCTCTCTGTAGCACGAGACACTAGGCCAGCAAACACAGGAGGAAATGATTAGTATAATCTGGCCTCCTCTCTCCACCTTCTCCTCTCCACAGGGCCCTCCACCCCAAAGCCGGGTGGCTAGAATGGCAAGCGCTCCTCAGTGGAACGCAGGTGGGCTCCCTCCATGGGGTACGTGATGGGGGCAGGGGAGGGGTGGCCCCCACACATGTCAGCTGAACTTGGACCCAGATCCCACCCTCGAGTTTGGGCCTGCATTTCCAGGAGCCAGAGGAAGCATTACCCAAGGACAGCCCGGCATTCCCAGTGGCTGCTGCGGCGTTTCCGGTCTTGGGGGATGGTCAAGTGGCTCCCAGTCACCTGAGAGGGAAAGGACACACAATCCAGCTTCCCAGGCTCCCAGTGAGGTGGAAAGGGCCAAGTGGGGTCTACCGTGAGGTGAGGCGGCACCACCCTCTGTTGGCGACCAGCCGCCCCTGCTCTGCCCAGAAGCCCGAACCTTCTCTCTGGGCCTGCCTCCGCTGTTACCCGGGGGCAGCCATTTCGCCATTGCATTGTGGTCCCCAAGCTATGTGCCTCTGGATTCGCCCCTCCCAGAGCTGCAGCCACAGCCAGCACGTGGGAGAGCAATGTGGGCGAAAAGGACTTAACAGAAAAGGCTGTTCCCCTGTAAGGCTACACCCGGAGGAGCTGTTTGTGGCACTGCCACCGATCAGCCCCGCCGCACAAACCCCACACAGAGGATGATGTGGCTCAAGGCCAGCCCTGCCAGCACCCCGTCTCCTGTGGGAGAAGCTGCCTGAGAGAAAGGCTGTGCCCCCAACAGAGACAGAGACAGAGGTTTCTGCCCTCCACCCCTCTCCCCTCCCCTCCTATCAAACCCACGACACTCACCTGAGGGGACAGGCCCCCTGGGCATGACTTCTCCCTGGTTCAGGGCCAAGGGCTCTGATTTTCCTGGATCTTGGGGGCTTCTGGTGTCGACCTCACCACTGCTGGCTTTTCCACGATGCATGCGCGGATAAGATGTCCCTGGCCTGTGAGCTGGCAGCTGAAACAAAAATTTTTCACCGATTTGGAAAAGGAAGTGTGTGTGTGTGTGTGTGTGTGTGTGTGTGTGAGAGAGAGAGAGAGAGAGAGAGAGAGAGAGTGTGTTGTGTGATTTCGGCCGGGGTGAGGCAGGGAATTGGGAAGGGAATTGAAAGGCTGATCTCATTAGCACTTTCTCCCTCCGTCAGCCCCAGGCCAGCAGGCAGAGGTGATCTAGGGACAACAGTGGGGCACTGAGTAAGCCCAGGGCCCCTGCAAGGAAGGTCTGGGGAACAGCTAGGAAATAGGATTCAGGAAGCTGGTGAGTCTAAATACTGAGGCTTTTCGGGGAAGCTTTTAAGGGATCCCCCGACCCAATTCAGCTACCAACCCTCCCTTCCATCCCAGCCCCAGTCTCTCAGAGGACGCTGGAAACAGGCCAAGGGTGGAGAACCAGGCCCAGCACACCCGAAGTGCTACCTTACTGTTTGTCCCTAGTAAAAGGAGCCCGATCAGGCATCATAATGACCCAGTGACCGAGGGGCACCCAATGACGACCCCTGAGGGGTGGACAGAGGCAGCATGGGTGAAGACGTGTGCTCTGGGTGCGGTGGGGGCGGGGAAGAGTGGGGAGAGAGGAGGAGCCTGGCCTACTCACTTGGCCCTTTGGGGCTGGGTCTCTATTTGGGTCCTTATCTTCTCCCGCCACAGCCTCAGACTCCCTTGTCCACGTGACCACGGATTTCTTCCCAGCGCTGGTGTGCTTGGCCTGTTTGGTTCCGGAAGGGACCAAGGTATACCTCTTGGATCTCCCAAGCAGCGGAATACCAGAGACTGGGGGAAAGGTGGCCGGTTCCAGCGGAGGTGCCCAGATTCGCTGCCCCCAGGAAGGGAAGTTTTTCCCCAGGGCAAGTGTGGAGGCTCCCCCGAGGGATTTCTTCTCCTGGGTCCCCTTCTTCCTAGGAGTGACCTGCGGCAGGCCACCTGCCGTAGCAGCAGCAGCAGCAGCTCCCGGGGAGCTGGGCTTGCTGCCCCCGTCCCCCCAGAGCACGCTCTGCATTTTCTTAGGGGAAGAGATGCCCTGCTCTCCCACGCCCTGCCTTTCCACAACCGAAGAGAATCCTCGCAGAGCCGAGGACAAGGAAGAGCCTGTCACGTGAAGGAAATTCTCCCTGATTTGGAAATTCGAGTGACTGGGAGTGTCCCCGGGATCCTCGGGTCTGCTGGGCTCGGCCTGGCCTCCTCCTCCGGGGTAAGTACTCACCGTCATCAGCTCTGTGTCACTGAACTCATCTGAGGACTCGGAGTCGGATAGCTGCCGGACCAGGCCTTCATTGGAGAAGCGCTGGCGATCCACAGCCACGTTCAACCTACGCTTAGTGGCTCTCTCAGGCTTCCTCCAGGCCTGGCCCGCTTCGGGCCCACCGAGGGGGAGAGGGCCGGCCAGAGCCGGCGGTGCTACCCCACAGCTCTGGGCGGTCGCTCCTGGACCGCCGGGACCCGCCTCGAGGCCGGCGGACACTTCGAAGGAGGCGCAGGGCTCCGCCAACGGGTACCTGCAGAAGCCCAGCATGTCCCAGTCGTACAGCTGCTGCGTGGTGCCCGCCGCAGACTCCTCGGCCAGGTCCAGGAGGTCCCTCATGTCGTCAGCCGGGGAGTCAGGTCGGCCTTCACGGCCACACAGCACCGGACCTCCCGCTTCTAGCATCTCCCACTCTGACTGGAAGCTCTTGGGATCCGGGCAGCCGCTCCCGCCCCCGCCGCTCGGCAGCTTCCTGGGCTCAGGGCCGCGGTTGGGTCCCCGCGGAACTGCGCGGCCGGCCGGGCGGACGCCGGCTCGCTCCCCGCCCTCTGGGCCGAAACCCGTTCCCCACACAGACACCTCATCTGGGGAGCTCATGTCGCGACCCGGGCGGCCGCGGAACCAGGGCGACAGTTGATGGCCCGAGCTGCGGTCGCCGTCACGGCGGACGAGGCGGGCGGCGCTCTGTGAGCAGCGTCAACCACCTCAGGCGCCGCACGAGCTCGCCTCAGAAGAAACGACGCGCGACTTTCAGCGCGCCTCCCACGCCCACGCCGCGGCCACCTCATTGGTCCGGCCCCCGCCAACCAGCGGGCGCCTCGTTCGCCTGTCCCCTCGAGGCCTAGCCAATGGGGTCGAGGGCCTCTGCTTTGCCCTCAAGCCCGTGGGCGGTCCAAGCAGTTGGCTGGTGAAGGGGATGGTGGGAGTGCCTCCCTCTGTCAAGTCTCTCGGCCCGCCTCCTCCCGTCCCGCCTCCCCTTTCCAGTTAGAGTCACAGCTCTGAGCCTCCGTTTCCCATCTATACAGGGGGTCGGGGAGTGAGGGCGCCGGGCTCCAGGGGTGGTGAGGATGAAATGTCAAGATGGAGGCACTGGACGCCTAGCACGCGCCGAAAGCATTTGCCAGTCTCCCTTCCACCGCAAGCCTTACGACCCAACAGGAGAATGGGCATAGGAGTCCCGCAGTCAGTGATCAGGGGTCGGCCAGAGAGCAAAGGGATTGTATTTTCATTCTGTATGGTCTCTGTCTCAACTGCTGCATCAAATGTGGCTCAGCAAATGTTATTGGCAGGCGGGTTTAGCGGACAGACTGGGGTTGGCGGACAGATTGGGGTTGGCCTCGCTCCATCAGCCCTTCCCCCTCTCTGAGGCAAATTCAAAGAAGAGGAAATCGCAGTGGCCAGTTACACCCCAAAAGATGCTCGCCACCGCTGATCCTGGAGATGTGAACTAAAACCACGAATCGGGTTTCACACACTAGGTTGACAACCTTCAAAGAGCTTAACCATTCCGAGGGTGGGAGAGGTGAGGAGCAAACCCCTGTGGCGGTGGTGCAAGAGACCCATTTGGGAGGTAATTTGGCAGAATCCATTGAAAGCAACTTAGTGCCAGCACGGACTCTGCGCCTGGCACTCTTCTAAGTGCTGGGCATAAATAGTAATGCATCCACATGACACGCCTAGAACTCTAGTGCCAGCTATTACTGGCCTCTTACCGGTGAGCAAACAGGCACTGAGAGGTTCAGCCACTGGCCCAAGGTCCTTCGGCTCGTGGGGATCAGCGGCAGGGTTGAAACCAATCAATCTGACTCCAGAGTCCTTGTTTTGAGCCCAAGATCTTAAAAAGGAAAAAAAAAAATAGGTATTTCCTCTATGTTCCGGCAAGTCCCCCGCCTGGTACTTCTTCCCTAGACATGCTGGTACCTGTAGTGTACAGGAGCCCATGCACAAGGGTGTTGGTGTTGGGAAAAACTGGGAACACTCCAAATTCCCATCAGTAAGGAAATGGATGAATGCAACGTGGCTTAGCATCCAGTAGCATAAAGCGTGGCAGTCCAGCGGAATGCATCAGGCCATTCTCACAGCTTTTGAAAGCATCCTCCTGACTTCAAACTGCAAGTTGCAGACCGATGACTTTGGATTCACATTTGTAAGTTAAATCACTTGCGTGCGTGGGCACACACACACACACCAGTCAATCCTATGTAATATATGAGAATTTAGTATATGTAGAAGTATGTTTTAAACTTTTTATGTATGCACATCCAAGGCCTACCAGTTGTGATGGCGGTCGGTGTGGATAGCCAGGTGTCTCTCAATTTTTCTTGGAACTGTCAGTTCTCAGCTTCCCTGAGCTGAGCAGTACTGATGTCTGGGTAGGGGTCCCTCACTTGGTTTCTATACGGCCCTTGGGTGTCAGAATTTCCCTTGTCTGCCACCCATCTCCTACTCTGACACCCCTCCATTCCTCCCATACCTTCCTTCTGCTCTTACCCGTTCATACTCCTCTGTCTTCAGTCACCTCTCTCTCCTGCATCCTGCTCTGGCTGACCTCCTGGAGAGTCCTGGCATGTCTGAAACCCTCTTGCCTATGGAACTCAAAGGCCCAGTTTTCTGGGCCTGAGTTTCTGCACCTGAGAAGCTGGCCATGCTGGAGAAGTTACAGAGCAGGGGAGATTTGGTGCACTGTAAATCTGCAATTCTCCTCCTTGAGCCTGCCCCCGATGGTACCTGCCTGTTTGTGGATACCGCCCTCTTCCACTTCTCCCAGTGACTTTTTAAGGCATGGTGTGCTATTTCAAATATGTTAAAATGGATAAGGAAGGATATAGCAAAATCTCCTGCTTCCACCAGCATCCTATGAAACATTACTAGTGGATCCAGTGGAAGCCTCCATCTTCCCTCTCACCATTTCCATTCCCTTCCTCCCTCCCCCATAGAGAGACTCCCAGAACTTCTTCTCACCTTCTCCACTCTCTTCGTCCCTGTGGCTCTCCTACCTCCTCTTCCCATACATCCCATACATCTCCAATGATGTCACTAATCTCTGCTTTAACCCCTTATGCTTACCAGGATCCAATACTGGTTTTGACTTACATTCTTGGCCTGGGGTGGGAGCCAGTGGCAGAGGTTCCTCTTGGCTTTCCCCACCGTGATAGCTCTTACTCCACAGACCAATGACCCAATGTGTAGGTCATTGCTCCAACTGCCAAGTGTATCACTTAGAATTATCAGCTTGGGGACTGGAGAAATGACCACTGTGTTTGTCCAGGGACCCAGTCAGCTCACCGTGAACTGATCTCTATCCCCAACTCCTTTTACTGCCAGAACCTCATAAGCCCCACTCTAATGGGGCCCCATCATGACACTTTGGGCTTCCGGGATCAATGTCAGCTCAGAAACTGTGTCCAGTAGTCCTAGATATGTCTGTGTCCAGTGCCAGTGTGCAGTCACCCAAGCATCTAAGAACAGTGCTATGAACATTTGCATACAGATTTTTTTGTGAATATAAGTTTTCATTTCTCTTGGGTAAATATCTAGGAGTTAACTTGCTGGATTGAATCGTTAGTGTATTTTTTACTGTTTCCAGAGAGTCTATACCATTTTTTGCATTCTCACCAACAATGCAGGAGAGTTCTAGCTGTTCCTCAGTCTGTCTAGCACTTGGTATTGTCTGTATTTTGTTTTTATTTCAGCCATGCTTATAGCTATGTTGTCGTATTTCATTCTGGCTTTAGTTATTTCCCTAATGACTAATGAGGTCAAACATCTTCTCAGTAGCTTACTGACCATCCAATAAGCAAGATGTCAGTTCGATTTTTTCTTTGCTCATTGTTTATTGTGTTGTTTGATTTCTCATTACTGAATATCGAATGTTCTTTATCTCTTTCGGATACAAGTTTTTTTATCATGTGTGCTTTGCAAATATTGTTTCCCAATCTGTGGCTTATGCTTTCAAAAACAAAGAAACAGACAAAACCCAAATAACACAATTTAAAAATGGACCAAGGAATTGATTAGATATTTCTCCAAAGAAGACACATAAATGACCTACAGGTATAAGAAAAATGCTCAACATCACTAGTCAACAGGGAAATGCAATTCAAAACCACAATGAGTTATCACCTCACAACTGTTAACATGGCCAGTATTAAAAAAATAAAACTTAAAATAGCAAGTGTTGGCAAGGTAGTGAAGAAAATGAATCCCTTGTGGATTGCTGGTGGGAGTGTAAAATTGTGCACCCACCATGGAAAACAGTATGGAAGTTCCTAAAAAAATAAAACTAGAACTCCCATATGATCCAGCATTCTCACTTCCGTATATTTACATTTACATTACAAAATAATTGAAATCAGGATCTTGCATAGATTATTGCACTCCCATGTTCATTGTACCATTATTCACAATAGCCAAGAGGTGAAGACAACCTAAATATCTATCAACAGGTGAATGGACAAAAGGTGGTATATATAATGTATACATATAACAGAATATTATTCAGCCTTTAAAAAGAAGGAAATCTTGCTATATGCTGTAGTATGGATGAACTTTGAGGATATTATACTAAGTGAAGTAAGCCAATCACAAAGGACAAATACTGCATGTTTCCACTTATATGGGGTACCTAAAGTAGTCAAACTCTTAGAAACAGAAAGTAGAATCCTGGTTGCCAAGGGCTTGGGGGAGGGGGAAATGGGGAGTTGTTGTTCCATGAGTATAGATTTGCAGTCATGCAAGATGAAGAATTCCGGAGATCTGATTACAACAATGTTCATATAGTTAACAACACTGTACACTAAAAACATTGTTAATAAGGTAGGTTTCCTATTATGTGTTTTTGCAATAAAAATGAATTAAAAAATAAAATGCCTTATTCAATGGCTTTTTGTATATTCACAGTTGTGCATCTATCACAATCAATTTTAGGATATTTTTGTTAGCCCAAGAAGACGCCCTATATCCCTTACCCAACACCCTGAACCCCCCCAACCTACCCCCAGCCCTATAGGCAAGTAATAAACTACTTTCTGTCTCTATGATTTGCCTATTTAGTAAATTTGGTATAAATGGAATCACACAATATATAGTACATTTTGTCTGGCTTCTTTCACTTAATATAATGTTTTCAAGGTTCACCCATGTTGTAGCATGTATCAGTACTTCATTTATTTTTATTGCCAAATAATATTCCATGGTATGGGTATACCACATTCTATTTATACATTCATCAGTTTATGGGCATTTGGGTTATGTTTAGTTTGGGAATGTTGTGGATAATATTCCCAAACTAAATGCTGTTAAGCATATTCATATACATTTTGAGTTCATGAGATTTTGTGTGAACATATGTTTGCAGTTCTCTTCGGTAGATCCCTAGGAATGGACATTCAGGATCATATGGTAACTCTATGTTTAACTTTTTAAGAAAACACCAGAATATTTTCCAAAAAGATTCAACTATTTTACATTATCACCAGAAGTGTATGAGGATTCAAGTTTCTCCAAGTCCAAATATTTGTTATTATCTGTATTTTAGATTATAGCCATCCTATTTTTTTTTTTGCAACATGGTATCTCATTATGGTTTTGATTTACATTTCCCTACTGACTAGTGGTTCTGAACATCCTTTCATATGCTTATTAACCATTTCTATACCTTCTTTGGTTAAATGTCTATACAAATCTTTTACCCAATTTTTTAATGGGGTCATTTTCTTATTTATTTATTATTCTTATTCTTTATTCTGCATACAAGTTCTTTGGTAGATCTGTGACTTTCAAATATTTTCTCCCAGTCTGTACCTTGTCTTTTCATTTTCTGAATAGTGCCTTCTGAAGCATAAATGTTTTAAATTTTGACGAAGTCCAATTTATCAAGTTTTTCTTTTATGGATCATGCTTTTGGTGTTGTATCTAAGAAATCATCGCCTAGCTCATGCATACAAATATTTTTCTCCTAGGGCTTCTTTTAACAGATTTATAGTTGTAGGTTTTACTTTTAAGTCTCTGATCCATTTTGCATTAAGTTTTGTGTGTGCTGTGAAGTAAGGTTCAAAGTTTGTATTTTTGCATGATATCCAGTTGTACCAGCACCACATGTTGAAAAGACTATCCTTTCCCCATTGCATTGAAAATCATTGACAATAAATATAAGCATAGTTTGTTATTTCTAAACTCTCAATTCTGTTCCATTGATCTATCTCTATGTCAGTATCACACTAACTTGATTATCTGTATTTTTATCGTAAGTTTTGAAATCACAAAGTGGAATCTTCCAAGTTTGTTCTTTTTTGAAGTAGTTTTGGATATTCTGTTTTGTTCTGTTTTGTTTTGTTTTTCATTTCCATATGAATTTTCTGGATCAGCCTGTGAGTTTCTACAAAGAAAGCCTGCTGAAATTTCGATAGAGATTGAATTGAATCTATATGTCAATTTGGGGAGAATTACCATATAAATATTGAGTCTTACAACCATGAACATGCAATGCCTTTCCAGTTATTTAGATCATCTTTAATTTCTCTCAACAAACATCAATTTGTGTTTCTCAGTGCGTAAGTATTACATTTGGTTTGTTAAATATATGCCTAAGCATTTTATTCTTTTTGATGCTATTGTAACTAGAATTAAGTGTTCCTTGATTTCATTTTTGGATTATTTGCTACATGTATTTAGCAATAAAATTTGTTTTATATATTACTCTTGTATTCTGTGATCTGTTGAACTTCTTTATTAGTTCTACCGTTAGATCCGTTTTTGTGGATTCCTTAGGATTGTCTGCATATGAAATCATGTCATCTGAGAATAAAAAAAAAACTCCCTTTTTATTTCCTATCTGGATGACTTTTAGTTCTTCTTCTTCCCTGTTTGAACTGGCTCAAACTTCCAGTGCAATAATGAATAAAAGTAGTGAGCATGTCTTTGTTGCTGACTTTAGGGAAAAGGTATGCAGTCTTTCACTACTAAATATGATGTTAGCTGTAGGTTTTTCATAGATATCCTTTATGATGCTGAAGAAATTTCTTTCTATTCCTAGTTTTTATATTGTTTTTATCATGAAAGGTGGTGGAATTTTGTCACATGCTCTTTCTGTGTCAGTTAATATGATAATGTTTCAGTGCTTTCTTCTTTTAAAATAGTGTATTACATAAATTGATTTTTAGATGTTAAACCAACCTTGCATTTCTAGAATAAATCCCACTTGGTTATGGTATATTATCCTTTTTATATGTTTCTGAATCCAGTTTGTTAATATTTTCTTGAGGGTTATTTCATCTGTATCCATGAGAAAGATTGGTATGCAATTTTCTTTATTTTGGATGTCTTTGTGTGTTTTGGGCATCAGGGTAATTGTGCTGGTCTCAGCCAATTGATAGTGATACTGTCAGCTAGAAATACCTGGAGGCACTTATCTGTACTCCAAGGCGAGCCCCCACAGATATTTCCCCTTTCAGAACCAATGTTGTGGTTGAACTAGCCCTTGTGGTTCTTATTATAATTGCAAGATGCACCTCAGCAATAACCTTTAGGAGACTGTGAAAGGACGAAGTTTATTACTCACAGGTCATGGAGGGTACATGGCATGCCTTGGACCACACAGAAAGGTTGTGGGTGGAGAAAGAGAGCTGGGACCTGGGGTTATGTATGTATCGGGGTCAAGAGTGAGGGGCCTAGGGTTTCTCAGATTCACTCTTTATTGATGAATTTAACACAGAATGGGAATTAAAGCACAAGAAGGGAAAAACAAGCAGCCAAAGGGTCAGTTATCTAAGTCAATCAGAGATCTCTAAAACAAAGGAAACTTCAGGGGTGTGGTGGCCTGGCTCTTTACCTAGTCGTGTAGCTGGCAATTTGTTCTTTTTGATATAGCTGTCTTTGAAGTGGTGCCTCAGCAATCAAAAGCTTAATGTCAGGCACTTGCATTACAATTAAGAAAAAAAAAACTGTCAGAGGCTCACACTACAGTAATATTGGCCTACTAGAGCTATTTTGAAAATGTTCATTCCTCTTCTATTTTCTGGAAGAATTTCTGGAGTGTTGCTATTATTTCCATCTGAAATGTTTGATAGCATTCAGCAGTGATGCCATCTGGACAGGAGCATGATTGTGGGAACATTTTTAATTATTAATTTAATTGATTGTCTATTATTGAGTCTGTTTTGAAGTTTGTGTCTCTCTACAAATGTTTTCATTGCATATATGTGTCTAATTTGTTGGTATAAAATTTTTCATACTATTTTCTTATGTTTTTTTAAATTCAATAGGCTCAGTGGTGATGTCTCCCTTTTCAGCCCTGATTTTAGTGATTCCTTAGGAATCTTTTTTTTTTCTTGGTCAGTCTGCCTAAGGTTTGTGATTTGTTATCTTTTTAAAAAACCATCTTTTGGTTTCATTGTGTTGTCCAAAAAAATTAATCAATAGTCAATCGAAGAAAAATGGAAATTTTTATTTGAGCCAACCTGAGGACTATAAGCTGGGAGACAATCTTCAGAAAACTCTGAGGACTGTTCCACCCATTGGAGGTAAAACCATGATATAAGTTTTTGAGACAAAGTAGCATATTAATAGTTTACATAGTCCAACAAGGCGAGTAGTGGGTATTAATGAGGCATTACAGGATTGAGAAAGGGAAGTTATCTCTTAAGGAGTTACCTCGCTGATTCCAGGAGGAAATTTCTTTTTCTTCTTTCTTTCTTTCTTTTCTTTCTTTCTTTCTTTTTTTTCTTTTCTTTTTTTTTTTTTTGGTGTGTGGGCATTCCTGTATCTTTTAAGGGGATCTAGTTAATGTATAATGTGATGCACAAATCACACTAAAGGGGAGGGGGTAGTGGCTCAAATGGGCAGAGGGAGAATTTTATGTTTAAAATATTTCTTGTCCTGCCTGAAAATAATTTTATTTCATTAATTCCACTTTTGATCATTAATCTTTCAATAGAAAGCATTAGGTGATCAAGTATTTGGTCCCTAAATGCTAGGGTGGTTCTTTACGTGCCTTGGGTCCATCATGTCCCTCGATGCTGGGCCCTAATAGCCCGGTTCTTTCTTTCCTTTTAGGGGGTGGTACTAGTAAGATGTCTGGCAAGGACTAACGGCCAATTCCACGTTGTCCAATAGGACTTGCACCAATTTTACCTTGCATGTGCATTGTGCATGTCCATTATTTTATAGAGAACTATAGATGTGATCAATAGTTTCCAGTTGTTTAGATATCATTATCTTAGTAGGAGCAGGTGATACACAGTGCAAAAAACAAGAAACTAAAACTTTATAAGTTACACAAATTGTAATCAAAGTTGGAAATAGGAGCAACAATATCATTAGTAAAGATTTAAGCCAATATCCTCTTGAACCATACCATTTTCCTAGCATTTCCCTTAAACTGGGAAGACGATCATTCAGAGTGGAAATCCAATTTTTCATACGCATCATAAGCGGGGGCTGCATTGGAAGACTCATCAGGTATAAAAACAAAACATTCACTATGTATTACAACATAAGCTCCCCCTTGGGAAGCTGTTAGAATATTGAGGGCCATGCAATTCTATAGGACTGCTTTTCTCATCATGGAAATTTCTGAACTGAGCAAACACACAGCTTGGTTACTATCATTTAAGGCTTGCTGGGTGGATTTTGTTAAAGCCTCTATATGAGTAATGATATCTTCTATTCCAAGTGAAGGAATAAATATTGCAGCCAAATAATCATACCATTGGAAAACTGATTGAACCCAACATGCCCACATTGAAAGCAGGATGACAGCAGCTGTTTTCAAGGCTACCTGTAGGTGACATTGAACCTGAAGGAAACCAATTGTACACCTTCCTAACCAATCTGGGGAGATCCAAGGTCATAAATTTGTTCTATAAACCTATTGGGTCCTGTTAGAAGCTATCCCACAACTTTAACATCTAGTGAAAACTGTCTTTCAGACATTGAAACATACACCCAAAGGTTATCAAATATTAGGTACGATTCATTTGGGATTTAAAACCACTTACTAATGTGTATCTTGAGGCCATCGTTCTGCAACTTGCCGTTTGAAGTCAGGAGGATGCTTTCTTCTTTTAGTGTCTCTCTTGTGGTTTGATGATTTTCTTCAGTGTTATGTTTGTGTTCCTTTCTCTCTAGTTTTGGTATAACTATAGTAGGTCTTTGATTTATGGTTACCATGGAGTTCATTTATGTTGACCTATAACTATTTGATTTAAGCCAATAGTCATTAAGTTCAAACACATTCTGAAAGCTCTACATTTTTTACTCACCTCCCAACATTTTGTGTTTTTTATGTCATATTTCACATCTTCATGTCTATCATTTAACTGTTTATTGTAGTTACAGTTGATTTTACAATTTTTGTCTTTTAACCTTTGTACTAGCTTATTTAACTGGTAAATACCCAGCCTTTATGATATAATTGCTTCACCAGTATATTTTCCCCGTCCTTTAATTTCTTATTTCCTGTTGTAGTCAGTGTTTGTTTTTTTTTTTTTTTTTTTTTTTTTTTACTTCAAGAAGACCTTTTAACCCTTCTTGTAAGGTTGGTTTAGTATTGATGAACTCTTTTAATTTTTGCTTGTCTGAGAAGCCTTTATGTCTCCTTCAATTCTGAATGATAACCTTGCTGGGTAAAGTATCCTAGGTTGTAGGGTTTTCCCTCTCAGCACTTTAAATCTTATCATGCCACTCCCTTCTGACATGCAAAGTATATGCAGAAAAATTAGCTGACAGGCTTATGGGACTTCCCTTGTATGTGACTCTTGTTTTTCTCTTGCTACCTTTAGAATTCTCTCTTTAACTTTTGCCCTTTTAATTATATGTCTTGATGTGGGTGTGTATGGGTTCATTTTGTTTGGGACTCTCTGTGCTTCCTCTGTGTTTCTTTCTTCAGATTAGGGAAGTTTTCAGCCATAATTTCATCAAATACATTTTTCAACCCCTTTCTCTCTCTCTTCTCCTCTGGGACCCCTATAATGCAAATGTGAGTATGCTTGATGTTGTCCCACAGGTCCCTTAAATTATTCTCATTAAAAAAATTGTTTTCTGCACTTATGATTGAGTGATTTCCATTATTCTACTTTCCAGACTGCTTATGTGTTCTTCTCTGTCACCTAATCTGCTGTTATTTCCCTCTAGTGTATTTGCAATTTCAGTTATTATATTCGGCTCTGACTTGTCCTTTTTATATTTTCTAGTTCTTTGTTAAAAATTCTCACTGTGTTCATCTATTCTTTGCCCCAGTTCAGTTAGCATTCATATTACTACTGCTATGAACTCTTCATCAGTTATTTATCAGTTTCCTTAGGGTTTTTTTCAGCATTTTTTCTTGTCTTTAATTTGAAACATGTTCCCCTGTCTACTCATCTTTTTAAAACTTTCTCTGTCTGTATGAAATCAGGTGAGACAGTTATCTATCCCAGTCTTGTGGGTGTGTTCTTGTGTGGGACCATCCCTGTTCAGTCTGCATGTGCCCAGTGGCTCTGGAGGGAGAGCTAGATATGAAGTGAGCATGGGCTGCATCTTCCCCTAGGGTGTGGTGGCAGTCACTGCCCGGGTGGGAAACAGGTCTGGAGTTGAAGGGGCTAGAGCCTGAATAAGGTGTGAGCTGGGGCTTCTTCTCTGCTCAATGGCCCTCACTGCCCTTTGAGGTGTGGGGTTGGGACCTGAAGGGCCAGAGTTAAGAGCCCTGAGGAAGTTGGGTTTCTCCCAGGTGTGATGGCAGTCTCCACATTGGTCTGGGATATAGCCGGGTCCTGAGGGCTTGGGGCAGTATTTCTCTTCTGGTTTCACTTTTCCCCCAGTGTGCACACTGTGGTTAGAGGCTAGAGGGAATGGGCTCTGAGCCAGAGCGGTTCAGGCTGGAAGGGATGGTGCCATACCACTGAGCTGGTCCCATACCCTCCATAGTGTGCACTGGGAAGAGAGTTCCTGTGATGGCGGTCTCCAGCCTGTACTTAGCTTCACACTCTCCAGAGTGTCTGCAGGGACACAAGACCTGGAATGACTGTCTCTACAGGTTAGAGGCGGGTCCAAAGTCTAAGCTGGCTCTGTTTCCTCAAAGTGCACACACACTCATTGGTAATGGCCTCAGCTCAGTGGGGAGCAGTACCGAAGCAAGAGGGGCTAGAACATAAGCCTGGTACAGGCTGGACTGGGGCGGGGCACTGGGTACATCCTAGGAATCCAGCCAGAGGCCTGGGCAGCAATCAAGCCCACCTTCTCCAGGGAGGGGTTTGAGTGGATTAAGTCCCACGAATGTTCTTTTCTGACCCTGAGGTCTGTGACTGCCCCATCCCACATGTGGTCTGTCCACCTGAGCTCATGCCATAGACTCTGGAAGCGAGTAACTGTGAGAATATGGGGGAAGGGTGGGCTCAAGTGCTCCCCATTGTCCAGGCGCAGTCACTCCTTACTTCCCATCCTCACTGCGCCCACCCTGCCCCTGTCCCGGGTAGCTCATGTTGGGTGGTCTCTTATATGGGTCCCCTGATTCTAAGATGAGCTACTCTGAGGAGCCACTCTTCCCAATCTCATTCCATCCACAACCACAGCAGCTGTCAGATATCATAGGGTCACAGAGTAGGATCGAGAGCCTCCTACAGCGAATCCAACATTTCGAGCATCCCGACACCCTGTCGTGGGGTTTGGTGACTTCTGCATCCTCCCCCGCCTATGCTTTGGGAATTTAAGGACAACCCTTGAACAAAACAGATCCGACCCTTGCTTTTGCTCATCCAATGCCTTACAGAACCTGGACCAGCCTCTACTCTCTTTACTCCCTGAATCACATCTTCCTCCCTCAAGGGAGATTATCCCCGATTACTTTTATTCACACACAGGGACACACAGTCACCAACCTTGAATGTCCTATTTACCATCATACCCCCTTTTGTGTAGTAAAATACCGGTCTTTTGGGAAGGGTGCCAGGCAGAATCGCCTCACTCAAACACAGATCTGTCCCTCTGAGTCTCAGGCTAGTACATCCCTGGGTCCCGGCTGAGGGAAGGAAGTGCTCCCCAACCTCCAGTGAGGGGGAAATTGAACATGGAGCTCAGACTCAATCTCATGTGTCCTAAAGAGGCAGTCTGGGAGACTGAGCTGGGACACAGAAGTATAATTTCCAGGAAAATCTGTGTCATGGGGCTGGTGGAAGAGTATTTGACAGGGACCATGCAAGAACACAGACCTACTAACCACACTTGCCATAGAACCTGACGGGCCAATTTCCACTCAAGGGTATAGAGACGACCAGGCTGGAGGAGGGTGGTCAGCTGGCTAGGGCAGGGAGGATGTGAATGCTTCCAGATTGGAGCTCTGGAAGGGGGTCATGAGTTCCTGCTGATGGGGAGGGGTAATGGCAGAGACGAATGGGAACCACCAGACCCCAAAGGAGGAGGGTGGTTTGGAGAGAATTAGAAGAGGGCCTTCGGGGGCAAGGGATGACGTGTCAATGTGGCCAGGGAGAGCACACACAGGACCCAGACCTGGGGCACTCCGCTGACTTGACTGCAGGGATGGTAGCAGAGGCTGGTCCAGAGTCCCCACCACAGGATGCGAAAGATACTGTTCTGGAAAAGGCTCTGCTGTGGAGCAGTGCCGTGCCCCGGCCCCCAACCCTACCCCTACCCCTCCAGAGAGAAGGCAGAACACATAATATGAGAGGTACTTTATTTCGAAACTGCTGTGAAACTGGGGAGGGGGCAAAACAAGGGTAGAGGAAGCCCTAGCTGAGGCAGAACAGGAGGGAACGAGCTTGGCCACAGCTCCCGGGCTCCAAAGGTACCAGCTGCCCCTCCTGCAGGAAGACGCTGGGCTCAACCTGTAAAACAGCAGAGTCAGGGAAGAGCCTCAAGCCAGGGCCAGCCCCCAGCCCTGCTCAACAGCCAGGACTGTGGGAAGGGGTACGGTGTGTGTAACACTCACTTCAAAGTGTCAGGATCGTGAGAGCCATGTCCTTCATGGTGTCTGCAACAGGGACAGGCATTAGTAGGCACTCCAGAGAGAGGGATATGGAAGCCCGTCCCCCTATCCCCGTGAGGAACCGCCTAGCCCTGAAACCTGAAACCCCCTCCAGACCCGATGCAAAGAGCTCTGGACCAGATCACTCCCCACCACCGGAATTGAATGTGGAACTGGTTCCTAAAGGGAAACAAAGTGTACCAGCAGCTCTGATGCTGTGGGCCGTGCCACAACCAGTCAGATCCCGTCACACACACAAACAAACAATCCAGCAAGAACCTTAGAAGCCACACCAAGCAGCAGTTCAAGGGAAAATCAACGAGGCATCTCTAAAAGTCCTATCAGAAGGAGATTCCCTAGGACTGGTCTGGTTGGCAAAGTGTGCATGCAGTCCAGACAGTACTTTGCTACCTGTACACACGCCCAGGTGTACATGCACAGCCGGCTCCAGGGCCAGGCCTGCTAGGTTCTCCTCCCCACAGGGATGTTGGTCCCTGCGAGGCCGACTGCACCTGCAGCCCAGCCCCACCCCAGGTGCCCACCCGGGTTCTGAACTAAGACACCGCTCTCTGTCCCTGGTTCCTCATACCACATTTCTTCTTAAGGTCGTCTACTTCTCTCTGTAGCACGAGACACTAGGCCAGCAAACACAGGAGGAAATGATTAGTATAATCTGGCCTCCTCTCTCCACCTTCTCCTCTCCACAGGGCCCTCCACCCCAAAGCCGGGTGGCTAGAATGGCAAGCGCTCCTCAGTGGAACGCAGGTGGGCTCCCTCCATGGGGTACGTGATGGGGGCAGGGGAGGGGTGGCCCCCACACATGTCAGCTGAACTTGGACCCAGATCCCACCCTCGAGTTTGGGCCTGCATTTCCAGGAGCCAGAGGAAGCATTACCCAAGGACAGCCCGGCATTCCCAGTGGCTGCTGCGGCGTTTCCGGTCTTGGGGGATGGTCAAGTGGCTCCCAGTCACCTGAGAGGGAAAGGACACACAATCCAGCTTCCCAGGCTCCCAGTGAGGTGGAAAGGGCCAAGTGGGGTCTACCGTGAGGTGAGGCGGCACCACCCTCTGCTGGTGACCAGCCGCCCCTGCTCTGCCCAGAAGCCCGAACCTTCTCTCTGGGCCTGCCTCCGCTGTTACCCGGGGGCAGCCATTTCGCCATTGCATTGTGGTCCCCAAGCTATGTGCCTCTGGATTCGCCCCTCCCAGAGCTGCAGCCACAGCCAGCACGTGGGAGAGCAATGTGGGCGAAAAGGACTTAACAGAAAAGGCTGTTCCCCTGTAAGGCTACACCCGGAGGAGCTGTTTGTGGCACTGCCACCGATCAGCCCCGCCGCACAAACCCCACACAGAGGATGATGTGGCTCAAGGCCAGCCCTGCCAGCACCCCGTCTCCTGTGGGAGAAGCTGCCTGAGAGAAAGGCTGTGCCCCCAACAGAGACAGAGACAGAGGTTTCTGCCCTCCACCCCTCTCCCCTCCCCTCCTATCAAACCCACGACACTCACCTGAGGGGACAGGCCCCCTGGGCATGACTTCTCCCTGGTTCAGGGCCAAGGGCTCTGATTTTCCTGGATCTTGGGGGCTTCTGGTGTCGACCTCACCACTGCTGGCTTTTCCACGATGCATGCGCGGATAAGATGTCCCTGGCCTGTGAGCTGGCAGCTGAAACAAAAATTTTTCACCGATTTGGAAAAGGAAGTGTGTGTGTGTGTGTGTGTGTGTGAGAGAGAGAGAGAGAGAGAGAGAGAGAGAGAGAGAGAGTGTGTTGTGTGATTTCGGCCGGGGTGAGGCAGGGAATTGGGAAGGGAATTGAAAGGCTGATCTCATTAGCACTTTCTCCCTCCGTCAGCCCCAGGCCAGCAGGCAGAGGTGATCTAGGGACAACAGTGGGGCACTGAGTAAGCCCAGGGCCCCTGCAAGGAAGGTCTGGGGAACAGCTAGGAAATAGGATTCAGGAAGCTGGTGAGTCTAAATACTGAGGCTTTTCGGGGAAGCTTTTAAGGGATCCCCCGACCCAATTCAGCTACCAACCCTCCCTTCCATCCCAGCCCCAGTCTCTCAGAGGACGCTGGAAACAGGCCAAGGGTGGAGAACCAGGCCCAGCACACCCGAAGTGCTACCTTACTGTTTGTCCCTAGTAAAAGGAGCCCGATCAGGCATCATAATGACCCAGTGACCGAGGGGCACCCAATGACGACCCCTGAGGGGTGGACAGAGGCAGCATGGGTGAAGACGTGTGCTCTGGGTGCGGTGGGGGCAGGGAAGAGTGGGGAGAGAGGAGGAGCCTGGCCTACTCACTTGGCCCTTTGGGGCTGGGTCTCTATTTGGGTCCTTATCTTCTCCCGCCACAGCCTCAGACTCCCTTGTCCACGTGACCACGGATTTCTTCCCAGCGCTGGTGTGCTTGGCCTGTTTGGTTCCGGAAGGGACCAAGGTATACCTCTTGGATCTCCCAAGCAGCGGAATACCAGAGACTGGGGGAAAGGTGGCCGGTTCCAGCGGAGGTGCCCAGATTCGCTGCCCCCAGGAAGGGAAGTTTTTCCCCAGGGCAAGTGTGGAGGCTCCCCCGAGGGATTTCTTCTCCTGGGTCCCCTTCTTCCTAGGAGTGACCTGCGGCAGGCCACCTGCCGTAGCAGCAGCAGCAGCAGCTCCCGGGGAGCTGGGCTTGCTGCCCCCGTCCCCCCAGAGCACGCTCTGCATTTTCTTAGGGGAAGAGATGCCCTGCTCTCCCACGCCCTGCCTTTCCACAACCGAAGAGAATCCTCGCAGAGCCGAGGACAAGGAAGAGCCTGTCACGTGAAGGAAATTCTCCCTGATTTGGAAATTCGAGTGACTGGGAGTGTCCCCGGGATCCTCGGGTCTGCTGGGCTCGGCCTGGCCTCCTCCTCCGGGGTAAGTACTCACCGTCATCAGCTCTGTGTCACTGAACTCATCTGAGGACTCGGAGTCGGATAGCTGCCGGACCAGGCCTTCATTGGAGAAGCGCTGGCGATCCACAGCCACGTTCAACCTACGCTTAGTGGCTCTCTCAGGCTTCCTCCAGGCCTGGCCCGCTTCGGGCCCACCGAGGGGGAGAGGGCCGGCCAGAGCCGGCGGTGCTACCCCACAGCTCTGGGCGGTCGCTCCTGGACCGCCGGGACCCGCCTCGAGGCCGGCGGACACTTCGAAGGAGGCGCAGGGCTCCGCCAACGGGTACCTGCAGAAGCCCAGCATGTCCCAGTCGTACAGCTGCTGCGTGGTGCCCGCCGCAGACTCCTCGGCCAGGTCCAGGAGGTCCCTCATGTCGTCAGCCGGGGAGTCAGGTCGGCCTTCACGGCCACACAGCACCGGACCTCCCGCTTCTAGCATCTCCCACTCTGACTGGAAGCTCTTGGGATCCGGGCAGCCGCTCCCGCCCCCGCCGCTCGGCAGCTTCCTGGGCTCAGGGCCGCGGTTGGGTCCCCGCGGAACTGCGCGGCCGGCCGGGCGGACGCCGGCTCGCTCCCCGCCCTCTGGGCCGAAACCCGTTCCCCACACAGACACCTCATCTGGGGAGCTCATGTCGCGACCCGGGCGGCCGCGGAACCAGGGCGACAGTTGATGGCCCGAGCTGCGGTCGCCGTCACGGCGGACGAGGCGGGCGGCGCTCTGTGAGCAGCGTCAACCACCTCAGGCGCCGCACGAGCTCGCCTCAGAAGAAACGACGCGCGACTTTCAGCGCGCCTCCCACGCCCACGCCGCGGCCACCTCATTGGTCCGGCCCCCGCCAACCAGCGGGCGCCTCGTTCGCCTGTCCCCTCGAGGCCTAGCCAATGGGGTCGAGGGCCTCTGCTTTGCCCTCAAGCCCGTGGGCGGTCCAAGCAGTTGGCTGGTGAAGGGGATGGTGGGAGTGCCTCCCTCTGTCAAGTCTCTCGGCCCGCCTCCTCCCGTCCCGCCTCCCCTTTCCAGTTAGAGTCACAGCTCTGAGCCTCCGTTTCCCATCTATACAGGGGATAGGGGAGTGAGGGCGCCGGGCTCCAGGGGTGGTGAGGATGAAATGTCAAGATGGAGGCACTGGACGCCTAGCACGCGCCGAAAGCATTTGCCAGTCTCCCCTCCACCGCAAGCCTTACGACCCAACAGGAGAATGGGCATAGGAGTCCCGCAGTCAGTGATCAGGGGTCGGCCAGAGAGCAAAGGGATTGTATTTTCATTCTGTATGGTCTCTGTCTCAACTGCTGCATCAAATGTGGCTCAGCAAACGTTATTGGCAGGCGGGTTTAGCGGACAGACTGGGGTTGGCGGACAGATTGGGGTTGGCCTCGCTCCATCAGCCCTTCCCCCTCTCTGAGGCAAATTCAAAGAAGAGGAAATCGCAGTGGCCAGTTACACCCCAAAAGATGCTCGCCACCGCTGATCCTGGAGATGTGAACTAAAACCACGAATCGGGTTTCACACACTAGGTTGACAACCTTCAAAGAGCTTAACCATTCCGAGGGTGGGAGAGGTGAGGAGCAAACCCCTGTGGCGGTGGTGCAAGAGACCCATTTGGGAGGTAATTTGGCAGAATCCATTGAAAGCAACTTAGTGCCAGCACGGACTCTGCGCCTGGCACTCTTCTAAGTGCTGGGCATAAATAGTAATGCATCCACATGACACGCCTAGAACTCTAGTGCCAGCTATTACTGGCCTCTTACCGGTGAGCAAACAGGCACTGAGAGGTTCAGCCACTGGCCCAAGGTCCTTCGGCTCGTGGGGATCAGCGGCAGGGTTGAAACCAATCAATCTGACTCCAGAGTCCTTGTTTTGAGCCCAAGATCTTAAAAAGGAAAAAAAAAAATAGGTATTTCCTCTATGTTCCGGCAAGTCCCCCGCCTGGTACTTCTTCCCTAGACATGCTGGTACCTGTAGTGTACAGGAGCCCATGCACAAGGGTGTTGGTGTTGGGAAAAACTGGGAACACTCCAAATTCCCATCAGTAAGGAAATGGATGAATGCAACGTGGCTTAGCATCCAGTAGCATAAAGCGTGGCAGTCCAGCGGAATGCATCAGGCCATTCTCACAGCTTTTGAAAGCATCCTCCTGACTTCAAACTGCAAGTTGCAGACCGATGGCTTTGGATTCACATTTGTAAGTTAAATCACTTGCGTGCGTGGGCACACACACACACACCAGTCAATCCTATGTAATATATGAGAATTTAGTATATGTAGAAGTATGTTTTAAACTTTTTATGTATGCACATCCAAGGCCTACCAGTTGTGATGGCGGTCGGTGTGGATAGCCAGGTGTCTCTCAATTTTTCTTGGAACTGTCAGTTCTCAGCTTCCCTGAGCTGAGCAGTACTGATGTCTGGGTAGGGGTCCCTCACTTGGTTTCTATACGGCCCTTGGGTGTCAGAATTTCCCTTGTCTGCCACCCATCTCCTACTCTGACACCCCTCCATTCCTCCCATACCTTCCTTCTGCTCTTACCCGTTCATACTCCTCTGTCTTCAGTCACCTCTCTCTCCTGCATCCTGCTCTGGCTGACCTCCTGGAGAGTCCTGGCGTGTCTGAACCCCTCTTGCCTATGAAACTCAAAGGCCCAGTTTTCTGGGCCTGAGTTTCTGCACCTGAGAAGCTGGCCATGCTGGAGAAGTTACAGAGCAGGGGAGATTTGGTGCACTGTAAATCTGCAATTCTCCTCCTTGAGCCTGCCCCCGATGGTACCTGCCTGTTTGTGGATACCGCCCTCTTCCACTTCTCCCAGTGACTTTTTAAGTCATGGTGTGCTATTTCAAATATGTTAAAATGGATAAGGAAGGATATAGCAAAATCTCCTGCTTCCACCAGCATCCTATGAAACATTACTAGTGGATCCAGTGGAAGCCTCCATCTTCCCTCTCACCATTTCCATTCCCTTCCTCCCTCCCCCATAGAGAGACTCCCAGAACTTCTTCTCACCTTCTCCACTCTCTTCGTCCCTGTGGCTCTCCTACCTCCTCTTCCCATACATCCCATACATCTCCAATGATGTCACTAATCTCTGCTTTAACCCCTTATGCTTACCAGGATCCAATACTGGTTTTGACTTACATTCTTGGCCTGGGGTGGGAGCCAGTGGCAGAGGTTCCTCTTGGCTTTCCCCACCGTGATAGCTCTTACTCCACAGACCAATGACCCAATGTGTAGGTCATTGCTCCAACTGCCAAGTGTATCACTTAGAATTATCAGCTTGGGGACTGGAGAAATGACCACTGTGTTTGTCCAGGGACCCAGTCAGCTCACCGTGAACTGATCTCTATCCCCAACTCCTTTTACTGCCAGAACCTCATAAGCCCCACTCTAATGGGGCCCCATCATGACACTTTGGGCTTCCGGGATCAATGTCAGCTCAGAAACTGTGTCCAGTAGTCCTAGATATGTCTGTGTCCAGTGCCAGTGTGCAGTCACCCAAGCATCTAAGAACAGTGCTATGAACATTTGCATACAGATTTTTTTGTGAATATAAGTTTTCATTTCTCTTGGGTAAATATCTAGGAGTTAACTTGCTGGATTGAATCGTTAGTGTATTTTTTACTGTTTCCAGAGAGTCTATACCATTTTTTGCATTCTCACCAACAATGCAGGAGAGTTCTAGCTGTTCCTCAGTCTGTCTAGCACTTGGTATTGTCTGTATTTTGTTTTTATTTCAGCCATGCTTATAGCTATGTTGTCGTATTTCATTCTGGCTTTAGTTATTTCCCTAATGACTAATGAGGTCAAACATCTTCTCAATAGCTTACTGACCATCCAATAAGCAAGATGTCAGTTCGATTTTTTCTTTGCTCATTGTTTATTGTGTTGTTTGATTTCTCATTACTGAATATCGAATGTTCTTTATCTCTTTCGGATACAAGTTTTTTTATCATGTGTGCTTTGCAAATATTGTTTCCCAATCTGTGGCTTATGCTTTCAAAAACAAAGAAACAGACAAAACCCAAATAACACAATTTAAAAATGGACCAAGGAATTGATTAGATATTTCTCCAAAGAAGACACATAAATGACCTACAGGTATAAGAAAAATGCTCAACATCACTAGTCAACAGGGAAATGCAATTCAAAACCACAATGAGTTATCACCTCACAACTGTTAACATGGCCAGTATTAAAAAAATAAAACTTAAAATAGCAAGTGTTGGCAAGGTAGTGAAGAAAATGAATCCCTTGTGGATTGCTGGTGGGAGTGTAAAATTGTGCACCCACCATGGAAAACAGTATGGAAGTTCCTAAAAAAATAAAACTAGAACTCCCATATGATCCAGCATTCTCACTTCCGTATATTTACATTTACATTACAAAATAATTGAAATCAGGATCTTGCATAGATTATTGCACTCCCATGTTCATTGTACCATTATTCACAATAGTCAA
This sequence comes from Mesoplodon bidens, assembly GCF_964165515.1. Classification (NCBI taxonomy): domain Eukaryota; kingdom Metazoa; phylum Chordata; class Mammalia; order Artiodactyla; family Ziphiidae; genus Mesoplodon; species Mesoplodon bidens. The sequence goes on along the minus strand of NC_138163.1, from coordinate 85,186,311 downwards.
GAGGTGAAGACAACCTAAATATCTATCAACAGGTGAATGGACAAAAGGTGGTATATATAATGTATACATATAACAGAATATTATTCAGCCTTTAAAAAGAAGGAAATCTTGCTATATGCTGTAGTATGGATGAACTTTGAGGATATTATACTAAGTGAAGTAAGCCAATCACAAAGGACAAATACTGCATGTTTCCACTTATATGGGGTACCTAAAGTAGTCAAACTCTTAGAAACAGAAAGTAGAATCCTGGTTGCCAAGGGCTTGGGGGAGGGGGAAATGGGGAGTTGTTGTTCCATGAGTATAGATTTGCAGTCATGCAAGATGAAGAATTCCGGAGATCTGATTACAACAATGTTCATATAGTTAACAACACTGTACACTAAAAACATTGTTAATAAGGTAGGTTTCCTATTATGTGTTTTTGCAATAAAAATGAATTAAAAAATAAAATGCCTTATTCAATGGCTTTTTGTATATTCACAGTTGTGCATCTATCACAATCAATTTTAGGATATTTTTGTTAGCCCAAGAAGACGCCCTATATCCCTTACCCAACACCCTGAACCCCCCCAACCTACCCCCAGCCCTATAGGCAAGTAATAAACTACTTTCTGTCTCTATGATTTGCCTATTTAGTAAATTTGGTATAAATGGAATCACACAATATATAGTACATTTTGTCTGGCTTCTTTCACTTAATATAATGTTTTCAAGGTTCACCCATGTTGTAGCATGTATCAGTACTTCATTTATTTTTATTGCCAAATAATATTCCATGGTATGGGTATACCACATTCTATTTATACATTCATCAGTTTATGGGCATTTGGGTTATGTTTAGTTTGGGAATGTTGTGGATAATATTCCCAAACTAAATGCTGTTAAGCATATTCATATACATTTTGAGTTCATGAGATTTTGTGTGAACATATGTTTGCAGTTCTCTTCGGTAGATCCCTAGGAATGGACATTCAGGATCATATGGTAACTCTATGTTTAACTTTTTAAGAAAACACCAGAATATTTTCCAAAAAGATTCAACTATTTTACATTATCACCAGAAGTGTATGAGGATTCAAGTTTCTCCAAGTCCAAATATTTGTTATTATCTGTATTTTAGATTATAGCCATCCTATTTTTTTTTTTGCAACATGGTATCTCATTATGGTTTTGATTTACATTTCCCTACTGACTAGTGGTTCTGAACATCCTTTCATATGCTTATTAACCATTTCTATACCTTCTTTGGTTAAATGTCTATACAAATCTTTTGCCCAATTTTTTAATGGGGTCATTTTCTTATTTATTTATTATTCTTATTCTTTATTCTGCATACAAGTTCTTTGGTAGATCTGTGACTTTCAAATATTTTCTCCCAGTCTGTACCTTGTCTTTTCATTTTCTGAATAGTGCCTTCTGAAGCATAAATGTTTTAAATTTTGACGAAGTCCAATTTATCAAGTTTTTCTTTTATGGATCATGCTTTTGGTGTTGTATCTAAGAAATCATCGCCTAGCTCATGCATACAAATATTTTTCTCCTAGGGCTTCTTTTAACAGATTTATAGTTGTAAGTTTTACTTTTAAGTCTCTGATCCATTTTGCATTAAGTTTTGTGTGTGCTGTGAAGTAAGGTTCAAAGTTTGTATTTTTGCATGATATCCAGTTGTACCAGCACCACATGTTGAAAAGACTATCCTTTCCCCATTGCATTGAAAATCATTGACAATAAATATAAGCATAGTTTGTTATTTCTAAACTCTCAATTCTGTTCCATTGATCTATCTCTATGTCAGTATCACACTAACTTGATTATCTGTATTTTTATCGTAAGTTTTGAAATCACAAAGTGGAATCTTCCAAGTTTGTTCTTTTTTGAAGTAGTTTTGGATATTCTGTTTTGTTCTGTTTTGTTTTGTTTTTCATTTCCATATGAATTTTCTGGATCAGCCTGTGAGTTTCTACAAAGAAAGCCTGCTGAAATTTCGATAGAGATTGAATTGAATCTATATGTCAATTTGGGGAGAATTACCATATAAATATTGAGTCTTACAACCATGAACATGCAATGCCTTTCCAGTTATTTAGATCATCTTTAATTTCTCTCAACAAACATCAATTTGTGTTTCTCAGTGCGTAAGTATTACATTTGGTTTGTTAAATATATGCCTAAGCATTTTATTCTTTTTGATGCTATTGTAACTAGAATTAAGTGTTCCTTGATTTCATTTTTGGATTATTTGCTACATGTATTTAGCAATAAAATTTGTTTTATATATTACTCTTGTATTCTGTGATCTGTTGAACTTCTTTATTAGTTCTACCGTTAGATCCGTTTTTGTGGATTCCTTAGGATTGTCTGCATATGAAATCATGTCATCTGAGAATAAAAAAAAAACTCCCTTTTTATTTCCTATCTGGATGACTTTTAGTTCTTCTTCTTCCCTGTTTGAACTGGCTCAAACTTCCAGTGCAATAATGAATAAAAGTAGTGAGCATGTCTTTGTTGCTGACTTTAGGGAAAAGGTATGCAGTCTTTCACTACTAAATATGATGTTAGCTGTAGGTTTTTCATAGATATCCTTTATGATGCTGAAGAAATTTCTTTCTATTCCTAGTTTTTATATTGTTTTTATCATGAAAGGTGGTGGAATTTTGTCACATGCTCTTTCTGTGTCAGTTAATATGATAATGTTTCAGTGCTTTCTTCTTTTAAAATAGTGTATTACATAAATTGATTTTTAGATGTTAAACCAACCTTGCATTTCTAGAATAAATCCCACTTGGTTATGGTATATTATCCTTTTTATATGTTTCTGAATTCAGTTTGTTAATATTTTCTTGAGGGTTATTTCATCTGTATTCATGAGAAAGATTGGTATGCAATTTTCTTTATTTTGGATGTCTTTGTGTGTTTTGGGCATCAGGGTAATTGTGCTGGTCTCAGCCAATTGATAGTGATACTGTCAGCTAGAAATACCTGGAGGCACTTATCTGTACTCCAAGGCGAGCCCCCACAGATATTTCCCCTTTCAGAACCAATGTTGTGGTTGAACTAGCCCTTGTGGTTCTTATTATAATTGCAAGATGCACCTCAGCAATAACCTTTAGGAGACTGTGAAAGGACGAAGTTTATTACTCACAGGTCATGGAGGGTACATGGCATGCCTTGGACCACACAGAAAGGTTGTGGGTGGAGAAAGAGAGCTGGGACCTGGGGTTATGTATGTATCGGGGTCAAGAGTGAGGGGCCTAGGGTTTCTCAGATTCACTCTTTATTGATGAATTTAACACAGAATGGGAATTAAAGCACAAGAAGGGAAAAACAAGCAGCCAAAGGGTCAGTTATCTAAGTCAATCAGAGATCTCTAAAACAAAGGAAACTTCAGGGGTGTGGTGGCCTGGCTCTTTACCTAGTCGTGTAGCTGGCAATTTGTTCTTTTTGATATAGCTGTCTTTGAAGTGGTGCCTCAGCAATCAAAAGCTTAATGTCAGGCACTTGCATTACAATTAAGAAAAAAAAACTGTCAGAGGCTCACACTACAGTAATATTGGCCTACTAGAGCTATTTTGAAAGTGTTCATTCCTCTTCTATTTTCTGGAAGAATTTCTGGAGTGTTGCTATTATTTCCATCTGAAATGTTTGATAGCATTCAGCAGTGATGCCATCTGGACAGGAGCATGATTGTGGGAACAATTTTAATTATTAATTTAATTGATTGTCTATTATTGAGTCTGTTTTGAAGTTTGTGTCTCTCTACAAATGTTTTCATTGCATATATGTGTCTAATTTGTTGGTATAAAATTTTTCATACTATTTTCTTATGTTTTTTTAAATTCAATAGGCTCAGTGGTGATGTCTCCCTTTTCAGCCCTGATTTTAGTGATTCCTTAGGAATCTTTTTTTTTTTCTTGGTCAGTCTGCCTAAGGTTTGTGATTTGTTATCTTTTTAAAAAACCATCTTTTGGTTTCATTGTGTTGTCCAAAAAAATTAATCAATAGTCAATCGAAGAAAAATGGAAATTTTTATTTGAGCCAACCTGAGGACTATAAGCTGGGAGACAATCTTCAGAAAACTCTGAGGACTGTTCCACCCATTGGAGGTAAAACCATGATATAAGTTTTTGAGACAAAGTAGCATATTAATAGTTTACATAGTCCAACAAGGCGAGTAGTGGGTATTAATGAGGCATTACAGGATTGAGAAAGGAAAGTTATCTCTTAAGGAGTTACCTCGCTGATTCCAGGAGGAAATTTCTTTTTCTTCTTTCTTTCTTTCTTTTCTTTCTTTCTTTCTTTCTTTCTTTCTTTTTTTTCTTTTCTTTTTTTTTTTTTTGGTGTGTGGGCATTCCTGTATCTTTTAAGGGGATCTAGTTAATGTATAATGTGATGCACAAATCACACTAAAGGGGAGGGGGTAGTGGCTCAAATGGGCAGAGAGAGAATTTTATGTTTAAAATGTTTCTTGTCCTGCCTGAAAATAATTTTATTTCATTAATTCCACTTTTGATCATTAATCTTTCAATAGAAAGCATTAGGTGATCAAGTATTTGGTCCCTAAATGCTAGGGTGGTTCTTTACGTGCCTTGGGTCCATCATGTCCCTCGATGCTGGGCCCTAATAGCCCGGTTCTTTCTTTCCTTTTAGGGGGTGGTACTAGTAAGATGTCTGGCAAGGACTAACGGCCAATTCCACGTTGTCCAATAGGACTTGCACCAATTTTACCTTGCATGTGCATTGTGCATGTCCATTATTTTATAGAGAACTATAGATGTGATCAATAGTTTCCAGTTGTTTAGATATCATTATCTTAGTAGGAGCAGGTGATACACAGTGCAAAAAACAAGAAACTAAAACTTTATAAGTTACACAAATTGTAATCAAAGTTGGAAATAGGAGCAACAATATCATTAGTAAAGATTTAAGCCAATATCCTCTTGAACCATACCATTTTCCTAGCATTTCCCTTAAACTGGGAAGACGATCATTCAGAGTGGAAATCCAATTTTTCATACGCATCATAAGCGGGGGTTGCATTGGAAGACTCATCAGGTATAAAAACAAAACATTCACTATGTATTACAACATAAGCTTCCCCTTGGGAAGCTGTTAGAATATTGAGGGCCATGCAATTCTATAGGACTGCTTTTCTCATCATGGAAATTTCTGAACTGAGCAAACACACAGCTTGGTTACTATCATTTAAGGCTTGCTGGGTGGATTTTGTTAAAGCCTCTATATGAGTAATGATATCTTCTATTCCAAGTGAAGGAATAAATATTGCAGCCAAATAATCATACCATTGGAAAACTGATTGAACCCAACATGCCCACATTGAAAGCAGGATGACAGCAGCTGTTTTCAAGGCTACCTGTAGGTGACATTGAACCTGAAGGAAACCAATTGTACACCTTCCTAACCAATCTGGGGAGATCCAAGGTCATAAATTTGTTCTATAAACCTATTGGGTCCTGTTAGAAGCTATCCCACAACTTTAACATCTAGTGAAAACTGTCTTTCAGACATTGAAACATACACCCAAAGGTTATCAAATATTAGGTACGATTCATTTGGGATTTAAAACCACTTACTAATGTGTATCTTGAGGCCATCGTTCTGCAACTTGCCGTTTGAAGTCAGGAGGATGCTTTCTTCTTTTAGTGTCTCTCTTGTGGTTTGATGATTTTCTTCAGTGTTATGTTTGTGTTCCTTTCTCTCTAGTTTTGGTATAACTATAGTAGGTCTTTGATTTATGGTTACCATGGAGTTCATTTATGTTGACCTATAACTATTTGATTTAAGCCAATAGTCATTAAGTTCAAACACATTCTGAAAGCTCTACATTTTTTACTCACCTCCCAACATTTTGTGTTTTTTATGTCATATTTCACATCTTCATGTCTATCATTTAACTGTTTATTGTAGTTACAGTTGATTTTACAATTTTTGTCTTTTAACCTTTGTACTAGCTTATTTAACTGGTAAATACCCAGCCTTTATGATATAATTGCTTCACCAGTATATTTTCCCCGTCCTTTAATTTCTTATTTCCTGTTGTAGTCAGTGTTTGTTTTTTTTTTTTTTTTTTTTACTTCAAGAAGACCTTTTAACCCTTCTTGTAAGGTTGGTTTAGTATTGATGAACTCTTTTAATTTTTGCTTGTCTGAGAAGCCTTTATGTCTCCTTCAATTCTGAATGATAACCTTGCTGGGTAAAGTATCCTAGGTTGTAGGGTTTTCCCTCTCAGCACTTTAAATCTTATCATGCCACTCCCTTCTGACATGCAAAGTATATGCAGAAAAATTAGCTGACAGGCTTATGGGACTTCCCTTGTATGTGACTCTTGTTTTTCTCTTGCTACCTTTAGAATTCTCTCTTTAACTTTTGCCCTTTTAATTATATGTCTTGATGTGGGTGTGTATGGGTTCATTTTGTTTGGGACTCTCTGTGCTTCCTCTGTGTTTCTTTCTTCAGATTAGGGAAGTTTTCAGCCATAATTTCATCAAATACATTTTTCAACCCCTTTCTCTCTCTCTTCTCCTCTGGGACCCCTATAATGCAAATGTGAGTATGCTTGATGTTGTCCCACAGGTCCCTTAAATTATTCTCATTAAAAAAATTGTTTTCTGCACTTATGATTGAGTGATTTCCATTATTCTACTTTCCAGACTGCTTATGTGTTCTTCTCTGTCACCTAATCTGCTGTTATTTCCCTCTAGTGTATTTGCAATTTCAGTTATTATATTTGGCTCTGACTTGTCCTTTTTATATTTTCTAGTTCTTTGTTAAAAATTCTCACTGTGTTCATCTATTCTTTGCCCCAGTTCAGTTAGCATTCATATTACTACTGCTATGAACTCTTCATCAGTTATTTATCAGTTTCCTTAGGGTTTTTTTCAGCATTTTTTCTTGTCTTTAATTTGAAACATGTTCCCCTGTCTACTCATCTTTTTAAAACTTTCTCTGTCTGTATGAAATCAGGTGAGACAGTTATCTATCCCAGTCTTGTGGGTGTGTTCTTGTGTGGGACCATCCCTGTTCAGTCTGCATGTGCCCAGTGGCTCTGGAGGGAGAGCTAGATATGAAGTGAGCATGGGCTGCATCTTCCCCTAGGGTGTGGTGGCAGTCACTGCCCGGGTGGGAAACAGGTCTGGAGTTGAAGGGGCTAGAGCCTGAATAAGGTGTGAGCTGGGGCTTCTTCTCTGCTCAATGGCCCTCACTGCCCTTTGAGGTGTGGGGTTGGGACCTGAAGGGCCAGAGTTAAGAGCCCTGAGGAAGTTGGGTTTCTCCCAGGTGTGATGGCAGTCTCCACATTGGTCTGGGATATAGCCGGGTCCTGAGGGCTTGGGGCAGTATTTCTCTTCTGGTTTCACTTTTCCCCCAGTGTGCACACTGTGGTTAGAGGCTAGAGGGAATGGGCTCTGAGCCAGAGCGGTTCAGGCTGGAAGGGATGGTGCCATACCACTGAGCTGGTCCCATACCCTCCATAGTGTGCACTGGGAAGAGAGTTCCTGTGATGGCGGTCTCCAGCCTGTACTTAGCTTCACACTCTCCAGAGTGTCTGCAGGGACACAAGACCTGGAATGACTGTCTCTACAGGTTAGAGGCGGGTCCAAAGTCTAAGCTGGCTCTGTTTCCTCAAAGTGCACACACACTCATTGGTAATGGCCTCAGCTCAGTGGGGAGCAGTACCGAAGCAAGAGGGGCTAGAACATAAGCCTGGTACAGGCTGGACTGGGGCGGGGCACTGGGTACATCCTAGGAATCCAGCCAGAGGCCTGGGCAGCAATCAAGCCCACCTTCTCCAGGGAGGGGTTTGAGTGGATTAAGTCCCACGAATGTTCTTTTCTGACCCTGAGGTCTGTGACTGCCCCATCCCACATGTGGTCTGTCCACCTGAGCTCATGCCATAGACTCTGGAAGCGAGTAACTGTGAGAATATGGGGGAAGGGTGGGCTCAAGTGCTCCCCATTGTCCAGGCGCAGTCACTCCTTACTTCCCATCCTCACTGCGCCCACCCTGCCCCTGTCCCGGGTAGCTCATGTTGGGTGGTCTCTTATATGGGTCCCCTGATTCTAAGATGAGCTACTCTGAGGAGCCACTCTTCCCAATCTCATTCCATCCACAACCACAGCAGCTGTCAGATATCATAGGATCACAGAGTAGGATCGAGAGCCTCCTACAGCGAATCCAACATTTCGAGCATCCCGACACCCTGTCGTGGGGTTTGGTGACTTCTGCATCCTCCCCCGCCTATGCTTTGGGAATTTAAGGACAACCCTTGAACAAAACAGATCCGACCCTTGCTTTTGCTCATCCAATGCCTTACAGAACCTGGACCAGCCTCTACTCTCTTTACTCCCTGAATCACATCTTCCTCCCTCAAGGGAGATTATCCCCGATTACTTTTATTCACACACAGGGACACACAGTCACCAACCTTGAATGTCCTACTTACCATCATACCCCCTTTTGTGTAGTAAAATACCGGTCTTTTGGGAAGGGTGCCAGGCAGAATCGCCTCACTCAAACACAGATCTGTCCCTCTGAGTCTCAGGCTAGTACATCCCTGGGTCCCGGCTGAGGGAAGGAAGTGCTCCCCAACCTCCAGTGAGGGGGAAATTGAACATGGAGCTCAGACTCAATCTCATGTGTCCTAAAGAGGCAGTCTGGGAGACTGAGCTGGGACACAGAAGTATAATTTCCAGGAAAATCTGTGTCATGGGGCTGGTGGAAGAGTATTTGACAGGGACCATGCAAGAACACAGACCTACTAACCACACTTGCCATAGAACCTGACGGGCCAATTTCCACTCAAGGGTATAGAGACGACCAGGCTGGAGGAGGGTGGTCAGCTGGCTAGGGCAGGGAGGATGTGAATGCTTCCAGATTGGAGCTCTGGAAGGGGGTCATGAGTTCCTGCTGATGGGGAGGGGTAATGGCAGAGACGAATGGGAACCACCAGACCCCAAAGGAGGAGGGTGGTTTGGAGAGAATTAGAAGAGGGCCTTCGGGGGCAAGGGATGACGTGTCAATGTGGCCAGGGAGAGCACACACAGGACCCAGACCTGGGGCACTCCGCTGACTTGACTGCAGGGATGGTAGCAGAGGCTGGTCCAGAGTCCCCACCACAGGATGCGAAAGATACTGTTCTGGAAAAGGCTCTGCTGTGGAGCAGTGCCGTGCCCCGGCCCCCAACCCCACCCCTACCCCTCCAGAGAGAAGGCAGAACACATAATATGAGAGGTACTTTATTTCGAAACTGCTGTGAAACTGGGGAGGGGGCAAAACAAGGGTAGAGGAAGCCCTAGCTGAGGCAGAACAGGAGGGAACGAGCTTGGCCACAGCTCCCGGGCTCCAAAGGTACCAGCTGCCCCTCCTGCAGGAAGACGCTGGGCTCAACCTGTAAAACAGCAGAGTCAGGGAAGAGCCTCAAGCCAGGGCCAGCCCCCAGCCCTGCTCAACAGCCAGGACTGTGGGAAGGGGTACGGTGTGTGTAACACTCACTTCAAAGTGTCAGGATCGTGAGAGCCATGTCCTTCATGGTGTCTGCAACAGGGACAGGCATTAGTAGGCACTCCAGAGAGAGGGATATGGAAGCCCGTCCCCCTATCCCCGTGAGGAACCGCCTAGCCCTGAAACCTGAAACCCCCTCCAGACCCGATGCAAAGAGCTCTGGACCAGATCACTCCCCACCACCGGAATTGAATGTGGAACTGGTTCCTAAAGGGAAACAAAGTGAGCCAGCAGCTCTGATGCTGTGGGCCGTGCCACAACCAGTCAGATCCCGTCACACACACAAACAAACAATCCAGCAAGAACCTTAGAAGCCACACCAAGCAGCAGTTCAAGGGAAAATCAACGAGGCATCTCTAAAAGTCCTATCAGAAGGAGATTCCCTAGGACTGGTCTGGTTGGCAAAGTGTGCATGCAGTCCAGACAGTACTTTGCTACCTGTACACACGCCCAGGTGTACATGCACAGCCGGCTCCAGGGCCAGGCCTGCTAGGTTCTCCTCCCCACAGGGATGTTGGTCCCTGCGAGGCCGACTGCACCTGCAGCCCAGCCCCACCCCAGGTGCCCACCCGGGTTCTGAACTAAGACACCGCTCTCTGTCCCTGGTTCCTCATACCACATTTCTTCTTAAGGTCGTCTACTTCTCTCTGTAGCACGAGACACTAGGCCAGCAGACACAGGAGGAAATGATTAGTATAATCTGGCCTCCTCTCTCCTCCACCTTCTCCTCTCCACAGGGCCCTCCACCCCAAAGCCGGGTGGCTAGAATGGCAAGCGCTCCTCAGTGGAACGCAGGTGGGCTCCCTCCATGGGGTACGTGATGGGGGCAGGGGAGGGGTGGCCCCCACACATGTCAGCTGAACTTGGACCCAGATCCCACCCTCGAGTTTGGGCCTGCATTTCCAGGAGCCAGAGGAAGCATTACCCAAGGACAGCCCGGCATTCCCAGTGGCTGCTGCAGCGTTTCCGGTCTTGGGGGATGGTCAAGTGGCTCCCAGTCACCTGAGAGGGAAAGGACACACAATCCAGCTTCCCAGGCTCCCAGTGAGGTGGAAAGGGCCAAGTGGGGTCTACCGTGAGGTGAGGCGGCACCACCCTCTGTTGGCGACCAGCCGCCCCTGCTCTGCCCAGAAGCCCGAACCTTCTCTCTGGGCCTGCCTCCGCTGTTACCCGGGGGCAGCCATTTCGCCATTGCATTGTGGTCCCCAAGCTATGTGCCTCTGGATTCGCCCCTCCCAGAGCTGCAGCCACAGCCAGCACGTGGGAGAGCAATGTGGGCGAAAAGGACTTAACAGAAAAGGCTGTTCCCCTGTAAGGCTACACCCGGAGGAGCTGTTTGTGGCACTGCCACCGATCAGCCCCGCCGCACAAACCCCACACAGAGGATGATGTGGCTCAAGGCCAGCCCTGCCAGCACCCCGTCTCCTGTGGGAGAAGCTGCCTGAGAGAAAGGCTGTGCCCCCAACAGAGACAGAGACAGAGGTTTCTGCCCTCCACCCCTCTCCCCTCCCCTCCTATCAAACCCACGACACTCACCTGAGGGGACAGGCCCCCTGGGCATGACTTCTCCCTGGTTCAGGGCCAAGGGCTCTGATTTTCCTGGATCTTGGGGGCTTCTGGTGTCGACCTCACCACTGCTGGCTTTTCCACGATGCATGCGCGGATAAGATGTCCCTGGCCTGTGAGCTGGCAGCTGAAACAAAAATTTTTCACCGATTTGGAAAAGGAAGTGTGTGTGTGTGTGTGTGTGTGTGTGTGTGTGTGTGTGTGAGAGAGAGAGAGAGAGAGAGAGAGAGAGAGAGAGAGAGAGTGTTGTGTGATTTCGGCCGGGGTGAGGCAGGGAATTGGGAAGGGAATTGAAAGGCTGATCTCATTAGCACTTTCTCCCTCCGTCAGCCCCAGGCCAGCAGGCAGAGGTGATCTAGGGACAACAGTGGGGCACTGAGTAAGCCCAGGGCCCCTGCAAGGAAGGTCTGGGGAACAGCTAGGAAATAGGATTCAGGAAGCTGGTGAGTCTAAATACTGAGGCTTTTCGGGGAAGCTTTTAAGGGATCCCCCGACCCAATTCAGCTACCAACCCTCCCTTCCATCCCAGCCCCAGTCTCTCAGAGGACGCTGGAAACAGGCCAAGGGTGGAGAACCAGGCCCAGCACACCCGAAGTGCTACCTTACTGTTTGTCCCTAGTAAAAGGAGCCCGATCAGGCATCATAATGACCCAGTGACCGAGGGGCACCCAATGACGACCCCTGAGGGGTGGACAGAGGCAGCATGGGTGAAGACGTGTGCTCTGGGTGCGGTGGGGGCGGGGAAGAGTGGGGAGAGAGGAGGAGCCTGGCCTACTCACTTGGCCCTTTGGGGCTGGGTCTCTATTTGGGTCCTTATCTTCTCCCGCCACAGCCTCAGACTCCCTTGTCCACGTGACCACGGATTTCTTCCCAGCGCTGGTGTGCTTGGCCTGTTTGGTTCCGGAAGGGACCAAGGTATACCTCTTGGATCTCCCAAGCAGCGGAATACCAGAGACTGGGGGAAAGGTGGCCGGTTCCAGCGGAGGTGCCCAGATTCGCTGCCCCCAGGAAGGGAAGTTTTTCCCCAGGGCAAGTGTGGAGGCTCCCCCGAGGGATTTCTTCTCCTGGGTCCCCTTCTTCCTAGGAGTGACCTGCGGCAGGCCACCTGCCGTAGCAGCAGCAGCAGCAGCTCCCGGGGAGCTGGGCTTGCTGCCCCCGTCCCCCCAGAGCACGCTCTGCATTTTCTTAGGGGAAGAGATGCCCTGCTCTCCCACGCCCTGCCTTTCCACAACCGAAGAGAATCCTCGCAGAGCCGAGGACAAGGAAGAGCCTGTCACGTGAAGGAAATTCTCCCTGATTTGGAAATTCGAGTGACTGGGAGTGTCCCCGGGATCCTCGGGTCTGCTGGGCTCGGCCTGGCCTCCTCCTCCGGGGTAAGTACTCACCGTCATCAGCTCTGTGTCACTGAACTCATCTGAGGACTCGGAGTCGGATAGCTGCCGGACCAGGCCTTCATTGGAGAAGCGCTGGCGATCCACAGCCACGTTCAACCTACGCTTAGTGGCTCTCTCAGGCTTCCTCCAGGCCTGGCCCGCTTCGGGCCCACCGAGGGGGAGAGGGCCGGCCAGAGCCGGCGGTGCTACCCCACAGCTCTGGGCGGTCGCTCCTGGACCGCCGGGACCCGCCTCGAGGCCGGCGGACACTTCGAAGGAGGCGCAGGGCTCCGCCAACGGGTACCTGCAGAAGCCCAGCATGTCCCAGTCGTACAGCTGCTGCGTGGTGCCCGCCGCAGACTCCTCGGCCAGGTCCAGGAGGTCCCTCATGTCGTCAGCCGGGGAGTCAGGTCGGCCTTCACGGCCACACAGCACCGGACCTCCCGCTTCTAGCATCTCCCACTCTGACTGGAAGCTCTTGGGATCCGGGCAGCCGCTCCCGCCCCCGCCGCTCGGCAGCTTCCTGGGCTCAGGGCCGCGGTTGGGTCCCCGCGGAACTGCGCGGCCGGCCGGGCGGACGCCGGCTCGCTCCCCGCCCTCTGGGCCGAAACCCGTTCCCCACACAGACACCTCATCTGGGGAGCTCATGTCGCGACCCGGGCGGCCGCGGAACCAGGGCGACAGTTGATGGCCCGAGCTGCGGTCGCCGTCACGGCGGACGAGGCGGGCGGCGCTCTGTGAGCAGCGTCAACCACCTCAGGCGCCGCACGAGCTCGCCTCAGAAGAAACGACGCGCGACTTTCAGCGCGCCTCCCACGCCCACGCCGCGGCCACCTCATTGGTCCGGCCCCCGCCAACCAGCGGGCGCCTCGTTCGCCTGTCCCCTCGAGGCCTAGCCAATGGGGTCGAGGGCCTCTGCTTTGCCCTCAAGCCCGTGGGCGGTCCAAGCAGTTGGCTGGTGAAGGGGATGGTGGGAGTGCCTCCCTCTGTCAAGTCTCTCGGCCCGCCTCCTCCCGTCCCGCCTCCCCTTTCCAGTTAGAGTCACAGCTCTGAGCCTCCGTTTCCCATCTATACAGGGGATAGGGGAGTGAGGGCGCCGGGCTCCAGGGGTGGTGAGGATGAAATGTCAAGATGGAGGCACTGGACGCCTAGCACGCGCCGAAAGCATTTGCCAGTCTCCCCTCCACCGCAAGCCTTACGACCCAACAGGAGAATGGGCATAGGAGTCCCGCAGTCAGTGATCAGGGGTCGGCCAGAGAGCAAAGGGATTGTATTTTCATTCTGTATGGTCTCTGTCTCAACTGCTGCATCAAATGTGGCTCAGCAAACGTTATTGGCAGGCGGGTTTAGCGGACAGACTGGGGTTGGCGGACAGATTGGGGTTGGCCTCGCTCCATCAGCCCTTCCCCCTCTCTGAGGCAAATTCAAAGAAGAGGAAATCGCAGTGGCCAGTTACACCCCAAAAGATGCTCGCCACCGCTGATCCTGGAGATGTGAACTAAAACCACGAATCGGGTTTCACACACTAGGTTGACAACCTTCAAAGAGCTTAACCATTCCGAGGGTGGGAGAGGTGAGGAGCAAACCCCTGTGGCGGTGGTGCAAGAGACCCATTTGGGAGGTAATTTGGCAGAATCCATTGAAAGCAACTTAGTGCCAGCACGGACTCTGCGCCTGGCACTCTTCTAAGTGCTGGGTATAAATAGTAATGCATCCACATGACACGCCTAGAACTCTAGTGCCAGCTATTACTGGCCTCTTACCGGTGAGCAAACAGGCACTGAGAGGTTCAGCCACTGGCCCAAGGTCCTTCGGCTCGTGGGGATCAGCGGCAGGGTTGAAACCAATCAATCTGACTCCAGAGTCCTTGTTTTGAGCCCAAGATCTTAAAAAGGAAAAAAAAAATAGGTATTTCCTCTATGTTCCGGCAAGTCCCCCGCCTGGTACTTCTTCCCTAGACATGCTGGTACCTGTAGTGTACAGGAGCCCATGCACAAGGGTGTTGGTGTTGGGAAAAACTGGGAACACTCCAAATTCCCATCAGTAAGGAAATGGATGAATGCAACGTGGCTTAGCATCCAGTAGCATAAAGCGTGGCAGTCCAGCGGAATGCATCAGGCCATTCTCACAGCTTTTGAAAGCATCCTCCTGACTTCAAACTGCAAGTTGCAGACCGATGACTTTGGATTCACATTTGTAAGTTAAATCACTTGCGTGCGTGGGCACACACACACACACCAGTCAATCCTATGTAATATATGAGAATTTAGTATATGTAGAAGTATGTTTTAAACTTTTTATGTATGCACATCCAAGGCCTACCAGTTGTGATGGCGGTCGGTGTGGATAGCCAGGTGTCTCTCAATTTTTCTTGGAACTGTCAGTTCTCAGCTTCCCTGAGCTGAGCAGTACTGATGTCTGGGTAGGGGTCCCTCACTTGGTTTCTATACGGCCCTTGGGTGTCAGAATTTCCCTTGTCTGCCACCCATCTCCTACTCTGACACCCCTCCATTCCTCCCATACCTTCCTTCTGCTCTTACCCGTTCATACTCCTCTGTCTTCAGTCACCTCTCTCTCCTGCATCCTGCTCTGGCTGACCTCCTGGAGAGTCCTGGCGTGTCTGAACCCCTCTTGCCTATGAAACTCAAAGGCCCAGTTTTCTGGGCCTGAGTTTCTGCACCTGAGAAGCTGGCCATGCTGGAGAAGTTACAGAGCAGGGGAGATTTGGTGCACTGTAAATCTGCAATTCTCCTCCTTGAGCCTGCCCCCGATGGTACCTGCCTGTTTGTGGATACCGCCCTCTTCCACTTCTCCCAGTGACTTTTTAAGTCATGGTGTGCTATTTCAAATATGTTAAAATGGATAAGGAAGGATATAGCAAAATCTCCTGCTTCCACCAGCATCCTATGAAACATTACTAGTGGATCCAGTGGAAGCCTCCATCTTCCCTCTCACCATTTCCATTCCCTTCCTCCCTCCCCCATAGAGAGACTCCCAGAACTTCTTCTCACCTTCTCCACTCTCTTCGTCCCTGTGGCTCTCCTACCTCCTCTTCCCATACATCCCATACATCTCCAATGATGTCACTAATCTCTGCTTTAACCCCTTATGCTTACCAGGATCCAATACTGGTTTTGACTTACATTCTTGGCCTGGGGTGGGAGCCAGTGGCAGAGGTTCCTCTTGGCTTTCCCCACCGTGATAGCTCTTACTCCACAGACCAATGACCCAATGTGTAGGTCATTGCTCCAACTGCCAAGTGTATCACTTAGAATTATCAGCTTGGGGACTGGAGAAATGACCACTGTGTTTGTCCAGGGACCCAGTCAGCTCACCGTGAACTGATCTCTATCCCCAACTCCTTTTACTGCCAGAACCTCATAAGCCCCACTCTAATGGGGCCCCATCATGACACTTTGGGCTTCCGGGATCAATGTCAGCTCAGAAACTGTGTCCAGTAGTCCTAGATATGTCTGTGTCCAGTGCCAGTGTGCAGTCACCCAAGCATCTAAGAACAGTGCTATGAACATTTGCATACAGATTTTTTTGTGAATATAAGTTTTCATTTCTCTTGGGTAAATATCTAGGAGTTAACTTGCTGGATTGAATCGTTAGTGTATTTTTTACTGTTTCCAGAGAGTCTATACCATTTTTTGCATTCTCACCAACAATGCAGGAGAGTTCTAGCTGTTCCTCAGTCTGTCTAGCACTTGGTATTGTCTGTATTTTGTTTTTATTTCAGCCATGCTTATAGCTATGTTGTCGTATTTCATTCTGGCTTTAGTTATTTCCCTAATGACTAATGAGGTCAAACATCTTCTCAATAGCTTACTGACCATCCAATAAGCAAGATGTCAGTTCGATTTTTTCTTTGCTCATTGTTTATTGTGTTGTTTGATTTCTCATTACTGAATATCGAATGTTCTTTATCTCTTTCGGATACAAGTTTTTTTATCATGTGTGCTTTGCAAATATTGTTTCCCAATCTGTGGCTTATGCTTTCAAAAACAAAGAAACAGACAAAACCCAAATAACACAATTTAAAAATGGACCAAGGAATTGATTAGATATTTCTCCAAAGAAGACACATAAATGACCTACAGGTATAAGAAAAATGCTCAACATCACTAGTCAACAGGGAAATGCAATTCAAAACCACAATGAGTTATCACCTCACAACTGTTAACATGGCCAGTATTAAAAAAAAACTTAAAATAGCAAGTGTTGGCAAGGTAGTGAAGAAAATGAATCCCTTGTGGATTGCTGGTGGGAGTGTAAAATTGTGCACCCACCATGGAAAACAGTATGGAAGTTCCTAAAAAAATAAAACTAGAACTCCCATATGATCCAGCATTCTCACTTCCGTATATTTACATTTACATTACAAAATAATTGAAATCAGGATCTTGCATAGATTATTGCACTCCCATGTTCATTGTACCATTATTCACAATAGCCAAGAGGTGAAGACAACCTAAATATCTATCAACAGGTGAATGGACAAAAGGTGGTATATATAATGTATACATATAACAGAATATTATTCAGCCTTTAAAAAGAAGGAAATCTTGCTATATGCTGTAGTATGGATGAACTTTGAGGATATTATACTAAGTGAAGTAAGCCAATCACAAAGGACAAATACTGCATGTTTCCACTTATATGGGGTACCTAAAGTAGTCAAACTCTTAGAAACAGAAAGTAGAATCCTGGTTGCCAAGGGCTTGGGGGAGGGGGAAATGGGGAGTTGTTGTTCCATGAGTATAGATTTGCAGTCATGCAAGATGAAGAATTCCGGAGATCTGATTACAACAATGTTCATATAGTTAACAACACTGTACACTAAAAACATTGTTAATAAGGTAGGTTTCCTATTATGTGTTTTTGCAATAAAAATGAATTAAAAAATAAAATGCCTTATTCAATGGCTTTTTGTATATTCACAGTTGTGCATCTATCACAATCAATTTTAGGATATTTTTGTTAGCCCAAGAAGACGCCCTATATCCCTTACCCAACACCCTGAACCCCCCCAACCTACCCCCAGCCCTATAGGCAAGTAATAAACTACTTTCTGTCTCTATGATTTGCCTATTTAGTAAATTTGGTATAAATGGAATCACACAATATATAGTACATTTTGTCTGGCTTCTTTCACTTAATATAATGTTTTCAAGGTTCACCCATGTTGTAGCATGTATCAGTACTTCATTTATTTTTATTGCCAAATAATATTCCATGGTATGGGTATACCACATTCTATTTATACATTCATCAGTTTATGGGCATTTGGGTTATGTTTAGTTTGGGAATGTTGTGGATAATATTCCCAAACTAAATGCTGTTAAGCATATTCATATACATTTTGAGTTCATGAGATTTTGTGTGAACATATGTTTGCAGTTCTCTTCGGTAGATCCCTAGGAATGGACATTCAGGATCATATGGTAACTCTATGTTTAACTTTTTAAGAAAACACCAGAATATTTTCCAAAAAGATTCAACTATTTTACATTATCACCAGAAGTGTATGAGGATTCAAGTTTCTCCAAGTCCAAATATTTGTTATTATCTGTATTTTAGATTATAGCCATCCTATTTTTTTTTTTGCAACATGGTATCTCATTATGGTTTTGATTTACATTTCCCTACTGACTAGTGGTTCTGAACATCCTTTCATATGCTTATTAACCATTTCTATACCTTCTTTGGTTAAATGTCTATACAAATCTTTTACCCAATTTTTTAATGGGGTCATTTTCTTATTTATTTATTATTCTTATTCTTTATTCTGCATACAAGTTCTTTGGTAGATCTGTGACTTTCAAATATTTTCTCCCAGTCTGTACCTTGTCTTTTCATTTTCTGAATAGTGCCTTCTGAAGCATAAATGTTTTAAATTTTGACGAAGTCCAATTTATCAAGTTTTTCTTTTATGGATCATGCTTTTGGTGTTGTATCTAAGAAATCATCGCCTAGCTCATGCATACAAATATTTTTCTCCTAGGGCTTCTTTTAACAGATTTATAGTTGTAGGTTTTACTTTTAAGTCTCTGATCCATTTTGCATTAAGTTTTGTGTGTGCTGTGAAGTAAGGTTCAAAGTTTGTATTTTTGCATGATATCCAGTTGTACCAGCACCACATGTTGAAAAGACTATCCTTTCCCCATTGCATTGAAAATCATTGACAATAAATATAAGCATAGTTTGTTATTTCTAAACTCTCAATTCTGTTCCATTGATCTATCTCTATGTCAGTATCACACTAACTTGATTATCTGTATTTTTATCGTAAGTTTTGAAATCACAAAGTGGAATCTTCCAAGTTTGTTCTTTTTTGAAGTAGTTTTGGATATTCTGTTTTGTTCTGTTTTGTTTTGTTTTTCATTTCCATATGAATTTTCTGGATCAGCCTGTGAGTTTCTACAAAGAAAGCCTGCTGAAATTTCGATAGAGATTGAATTGAATCTATATGTCAATTTGGGGAGAATTACCATATAAATACTGAGTCTTACAACCATGAACATGCAATGCCTTTCCAGTTATTTAGATCATCTTTAATTTCTCTCAACAAACATCAATTTGTGTTTCTCAGTGCGTAAGTATTACATTTGGTTTGTTAAATATATGCCTAAGCATTTTATTCTTTTTGATGCTATTGTAACTAGAATTAAGTGTTCCTTGATTTCATTTTTGGATTATTTGCTACATGTATTTAGCAATAAAATTTGTTTTATATATTACTCTTGTATTCTGTGATCTGTTGAACTTCTTTATTAGTTCTACCGTTAGATCCGTTTTTGTGGATTCCTTAGGATTGTCTGCATATGAAATCATGTCATCTGAGAATAAAAAAAAAACTCCCTTTTTATTTCCTATCTGGATGACTTTTAGTTCTTCTTCTTCCCTGTTTGAACTGGCTCAAACTTCCAGTGCAATAATGAATAAAAGTAGTGAGCATGTCTTTGTTGCTGACTTTAGGGAAAAGGTATGCAGTCTTTCACTACTAAATATGATGTTAGCTGTAGGTTTTTCATAGATATCCTTTATGATGCTGAAGAAATTTCTTTCTATTCCTAGTTTTTATATTGTTTTTATCATGAAAGGTGGTGGAATTTTGTCACATGCTCTTTCTGTGTCAGTTAATATGATAATGTTTCAGTGCTTTCTTCTTTTAAAATAGTGTATTACATAAATTGATTTTTAGATGTTAAACCAACCTTGCATTTCTAGAATAAATCCCACTTGGTTATGGTATATTATCCTTTTTATATGTTTCTGAATCCAGTTTGTTAATATTTTCTTGAGGGTTATTTCATCTATATTCATGAGAAAGATTGGTATGCAATTTTCTTTATTTTGGATGTCTTTGTGTGTTTTGGGCATCAGGGTAATTGTGCTGGTCTCAGCCAATTGATAGTGATACTGTCAGCTAGAAATACCTGGAGGCACTTATCTGTACTCCAAGGCGAGCCCCCACAGATATTTCCCCTTTCAGAACCAATGTTGTGGTTGAACTAGCCCTTGTGGTTCTTATTATAATTGCAAGATGCACCTCAGCAATAACCTTTAGGAGACTGTGAAAGGACGAAGTTTATTACTCACAGGTCATGGAGGGTACATGGCATGCCTTGGACCACACAGAAAGGTTGTGGGTGGAGAAATAGAGCTGGGACCTGGGGTTATGTATGTATCGGGGTCAAGAGTGAGGGGCCTAGGGTTTCTCAGATTCACTCTTTATTGATGAATTTAACACAGAATGGGAATTAAAGCACAAGAAGGGAAAAACAAGCAGCCAAAGGGTCAGTTATCTAAGTCAATCAGAGATCTCTAAAACAAAGGAAACTTCAGGGGTGTGGTGGCCTGGCTCTTTACCTAGTCGTGTAGCTGGCAATTTGTTCTTTTTGATATAGCTGTCTTTGAAGTGGTGCCTCAGCAATCAAAAGCTTAATGTCAGGCACTTGCATTACAATTAAGAAAAAAAAACTGTCAGAGGCTCACACTACAGTAATATTGGCCTACTAGAGCTATTTTGAAAATGTTCATTCCTCTTCTATTTTCTGGAAGAATTTCTGGAGTGTTGCTATTATTTCCATCTGAAATGTTTGATAGCATTCAGCAGTGATGCCATCTGGACAGGAGCATGATTGTGGGAACAATTTTAATTATTAATTTAATTGATTGTCTATTATTGAGTCTGTTTTGAAGTTTGTGTCTCTCTACAAATGTTTTCATTGCATATATGTGTCTAATTTGTTGGTATAAAATTTTTCATACTATTTTCTTATGTTTTTTTAAATTCAATAGGCTCAGTGGTGATTTCTCCCTTTTCAGCCCTGATTTTAGTGATTCCTTAGGAATCTTTTTTTTTTTCTTGGTCAGTCTGCCTAAGGTTTGTGATTTGTTATCTTTTTAAAAAACCATCTTTTGGTTTCATTGTGTTGTCCAAAAAAATTAATCAGTAGTCAATCGAAGAAAAATGGAAATTTTTATTTGAGCCAACCTGAGGACTATAAGCTGGGAGACAATCTTCAGAAAACTCTGAGGACTGTTCCACCCATTGGAGGTAAAACCATGATATAAGTTTTTGAGACAAAGTAGCATATTAATAGTTTACATAGTCCAACAAGGCGAGTAGTGGGTATTAATGAGGCATTACAGGATTGAGAAAGGAAAGTTATCTCTTAAGGAGTTACCTCGCTGATTCCAGGAGGAAATTTCTTTTTCTTCTTTCTTTCTTTCTTTTCTTTCTTTCTTTCTTTCTTTCTTTCTTTTTTTTTCTTTTCTTTTTTTTTTTTGGTGTGTGGGCATTCCTGTATCTTTTAAGGGGATCTAGTTAATGTATAATGTGATGCACAAATCACACTAAAGGGGAGGGGGTAGTGGCTCAAATGGGCAGAGAGAGAATTTTATGTTTAAAATGTTTCTTGTCCTGCCTGAAAATAATTTTATTTCATTAATTCCACTTTTGATCATTAATCTTTCAATAGAAAGCATTAGGTGATCAAGTATTTGGTCCCTAAATGCTAGGGTGGTTCTTTACGTGCCTTGGGTCCATCATGTCCCTCGATGCTGGGCCCTAATAGCCCGGTTCTTTCTTTCCTTTTAGGGGGTGGTACTAGTAAGATGTCTGGCAAGGACTAACGGCCAATTCCACGTTGTCCAATAGGACTTGCACCAATTTTACCTTGCATGTGCATTGTGCATGTCCATTATTTTATAGAGAACTATAGATGTGATCAATAGTTTCCAGTTGTTTAGATATCATTATCTTAGTAGGAGCAGGTGATACACAGTGCAAAAAACAAGAAACTAAAACTTTATAAGTTACACAAATTGTAATCAAAGTTGGAAATAGGAGCAACAATATCATTAGTAAAGATTTAAGCCAATATCCTCTTGAACCATACCATTTTCCTAGCATTTCCCTTAAACTGGGAAGACGATCATTCAGAGTGGAAATCCAATTTTTCATACGCATCATAAGCGGGGGTTGCATTGGAAGACTCATCAGGTATAAAAACAAAACATTCACTATGTATTACAACATAAGCTCCCCCTTGGGAAGCTGTTAGAATATTGAGGGCCATGCAATTCTATAGGACTGCTTTTCTCATCATGGAAATTTCTGAACTGAGCAAACACACAGCTTGGTTACTATCATTTAAGGCTTGCTGGGTGGATTTTGTTAAAGCCTCTATATGAGTAATGATATCTTCTATTCCAAGTGAAGGAATAAATATTGCAGCCAAATAATCATACCATTGGAAAACTGATTGAACCCAACATGCCCACATTGAAAGCAGGATGACAGCAGCTGTTTTCAAGGCTACCTGTAGGTGACATTGAACCTGAAGGAAACCAATTGTACACCTTCCTAACCAATCTGGGGAGATCCAAGGTCATAAATTTGTTCTATAAACCTATTGGGTCCTGTTAGAAGCTATCCCACAACTTTAACATCTAGTGAAAACTGTCTTTCAGACATTGAAACATACACCCAAAGGTTATCAAATATTAGGTACGATTCATTTGGGATTTAAAACCACTTACTAATGTGTATCTTGAGGCCATCGTTCTGCAACTTGCCGTTTGAAGTCAGGAGGATGCTTTCTTCTTTTAGTGTCTCTCTTGTGGTTTGATGATTTTCTTCAGTGTTATGTTTGTGTTCCTTTCTCTCTAGTTTTGGTATAACTATAGTAGGTCTTTGATTTATGGTTACCATGGAGTTCATTTATGTTGACCTATAACTATTTGATTTAAGCCAATAGTCATTAAGTTCAAACACATTCTGAAAGCTCTACATTTTTTACTCACCTCCCAACATTTTGTGTTTTTTATGTCATATTTCACATCTTCATGTCTATCATTTAACTGTTTATTGTAGTTACAGTTGATTTTACAATTTTTGTCTTTTAACCTTTGTACTAGCTTATTTAACTGGTAAATACCCAGCCTTTATGATATAATTGCTTCACCAGTATATTTTCCCCGTCCTTTAATTTCTTATTTCCTGTTGTAGTCAGTGTTTGTTTGTTTTTTTTTTTTTTTTACTTCAAGAAGACCTTTTAACCCTTCTTGTAAGGTTGGTTTAGTATTGATGAACTCTTTTAATTTTTGCTTGTCTGAGAAGCCTTTATGTCTCCTTCAATTCTGAATGATAACCTTGCTGGGTAAAGTATCCTAGGTTGTAGGGTTTTCCCTCTCAGCACTTTAAATCTTATCATGCCACTCCCTTCTGACATGCAAAGTATATGCAGAAAAATTAGCTGATAGGCTTATATGGGACTTCCCTTGTATGTGACTCTTGTTTTTCTCTTGCTACCTTTAGAATTCTCTCTTTAACTTTTGCCCTTTTAATTATATGTCTTGATGTGGGTGTGTATGGGTTTATTTTGTTTGGGACTCTCTGTGCTTCCTCTGTGTTTCTTTCTTCAGATTAGGGAAGCTTTTAGCCATAATTTCGTTAAGTACATTTTCAACCCCTTTCTCTCTCTCTTCTCCTTTGGGACCCCTATAATGCAAGTGTGAGCATGCTTGATGTTGTCCCACAGCTCCCTTAAACTATTCTCATTTAAAAAAAATTTTTTTTGCACTTATGATTGAATGACTTCCATTATTCTACTTTCCAGACTGCTTATGTGTTCTTCTCTGTCACCTACTCTGCTGTTAATTCCCTCTAGTGTATTTATAATTTCAGTTATTATATTCGGCTCTGACTGGTCCTTTTTATATTTTCTAGTTCTTTGTTAAAAATTCTCACTGTGTTCATCTATTCTTTTCCCCAGTTCAGTTAGCATTCATATTACAATTGCTTTGAACTCTCCATCAGTTAAATTATTTATCAGTTTTCTTAGGTTTTTTTTCAGCATTTTTTCTTGTCTTTAATTTGAAACATGTTCTGCTGTCTACTCATTTTTTAAAAAACTTTCTCTGTCTCTATGAAATTAGGTGAGAGAGTTATCTATCCCAGTCTTGAGGGTGTGTTCTTGTGTGGGACCATCCCTGTTCAGTCTGCACGTGCCCAGTGGCTCTGGAGGGAGAGCTAGATATGAAGTGAGCATGGGCTGCATCTTCTCCTAGGGTGTGGTGGCAGTCACTGCCCGGGTGGGAAACAGGTCTGGATTTGAAGGGGCTAGAGCCAGAACAAGGTGTGAGCTGGGGCTTCTTCTATGCTCAGTGGCCATCACTGCCCTTTCAAGTGTGGGATTGGTTCCTGAGGGGCTAGAGTAAGAGCCCTTAGGAAGTTGAGTTTCTCCCCGGTGTGATGGCAGTCTCCACATTGGTCTGGGATATAGCCGGGTCCTGAGGGCTTGGGGCAGTATTTCTCTTCTGGTTTCACTTTTTCCCCAGTGGGCACACTGTGGTTAGAGGCTGGAGGGAATGGGTTCTGTGCCAGAGGGGTTCAGGCTGGAAGGGATGGTGCCATACCACTGAGCTGGTCCCATACCCTCCATAGTGTGCACTGGGAAGCAAGTTCCTGTGATGGCGGTCTCCAGCTTGTAGTTAGCTTCACTCTCTCAAGAGTGTCTGCAGGGACCCATGACCTGAAATGACTGTCTCTACTGGTCAGAGGCAGGTCCAAGGACTAAGCTAGCTCTGTTTCCTCGAAATGCACACACACTCATTGGTAACAGCCTCAGCTCAGTGGGGAGCAGTGCCAGAGCAAGAGGAGCTAGAACATAAGCCTGGTACAGGCTGGGTGGGGCACTGGGTACATCCTAGGAATACAGTCAGAGGCCTGGGCAGCAATCAAGCCCACCTTCTCCAGGGAGGGGTTTGAGGAGAAGGATTAAGTCCCACGAACGTTCTTTTCTGACCCTGAGGTCTGTGACTGTCCCACTCCACATGTGGTCTGTCCACCTGAGCTCATGCCATAGACTCTGGAAGTGAGTCAGGGTTAGAATATGGGGGAAGGGTGGACCCAAGGGCTCCCCATTGTCCAGGTGCAGTCACTCCTTACTTCCCATCCTCACTGTGCCCATCCTGCCCCTGTCCTTGGTAGCTCATGTTGGGTGGTCTCATATATGTGTCCCCTGATTCTAAGATAATCTACTCTGAGGACCCACCCTTCCCAATCTCATTCCATCCACACCCAGAGTAGTTGTCAGACATCCTAGGATCACAGAGTAGGATCGAGAGCCTCCTCCAGTGAATCCAACATTTCGATGTTTTGTTTTGTTTCTGTGTGAGGGCTTTCTCTAGTTGTGGCGAGCATGGGCCACTCTTCATTGCAGTGCACCGGCCTCTCACTGTCACTACCTCTCTTTGCTCTTGCTGCTTTTAAGATTATCTCCTTGTGTTTAACTTTTGACACTTTAATTTTAATATGTCTGTGTGTAGGTCTCTGGTTTCATCTTATTTGGAACTCTCTGGACTTCCTGGATCTGTATATCTGTTTCTTTCCTCATGTTAAGAAAGTTTTCAACCATTATTTCTCCAAATATGTTTTCTGCCTCTTTCTCTCTCTCCTCATTCTAAGACCCATATAATGGGGATGTTGTCCCACAAGCCCCTTAAGCTCTATTCATTCTTGCTTCTTTTTGCTTCTTTTTGCTACTCTGATTGGGTGAGTACTGCCCTGTCTTGGAGTTAACTGATTCTTTCTTCTGCTTCATCTGGCCTGCTGTTGAACCCCTCTATTGTATTTTTAAGTTCAGTTATATTCTTCAGCTCTGTGACTTCTAGTTGGTATTTTCTTATATCTTCTATCTCTGTTGAAATTCTCACTTTGTTCATCCATTTTTCTTCCTGAGCTCAGTAACATCTTTATGACCATTATTTTAAACTCTTAGTCAGGTAAATTACCTATCTTTCATCAAGTTATTTTTCTGAGGTTTCATATTTATTTTTAGTTTGGAACTCATCCGTGTGTTTCTCCTTTTTCCTTGACCTTCTGTCTTGGTTTCCATGAATTGAATAAAACAGCCACTGCTCCCAGTCTTGAAGGAGTGGCTTTATGTTGGAGATGAACGTTATTGTTCAACCCTGCCCAAGCCTTGCGTTGTCTCTCAAACCTTCATGATTATACAAGCAGACTACTTTATTTTTAGTGGCT
Source organism: Mesoplodon bidens (assembly GCF_964165515.1). Classification (NCBI taxonomy): domain Eukaryota; kingdom Metazoa; phylum Chordata; class Mammalia; order Artiodactyla; family Ziphiidae; genus Mesoplodon; species Mesoplodon bidens. The sequence goes on along the minus strand of NC_138163.1, from coordinate 85,160,295 downwards.
GCCAGTAGTTTAGGGTGTGCCAAGACCAGTCAATGTCCCAATAGGGAGGATCTGAGTCAACACTGAGATTCAGGAAGACTGGAATCCAGACCCCCAGGCAGCTGCTTTTAAAGTATGGAAATATGCACAGCGTTGTGGGACTGTGAGCATAATCCCTGCTGGCCACCAGATCCAGAAGTTATAGAGTTGTCCCCTGGGCAGGAGCTGCAAAAATTGGGGTGACAGATAAATTCAGAAGTTCCTTTCTGGAAGATACCAGTGACTTGAAGCAAGGAAGAGGGATAAGCAAATATGGCATCCACTGGCCTCTGTCCCCAGAAAGCACCTTAGTAGGTCCCTAGATGTATACCAAACCAGTAGCCTTCCCTTCAGGTCAAAACTCCACAGCCAGCAAATATGTCTCTTTCACAGAAAAACAGTGTTGTGTTTCACTCTGCTGTTTGTGCTGTGCCCTGTGGGTGGTAGCCAGACAAGAACTGCCTCTCCATTTGCTGTATTCCCATGGGACCCACAAACTAGCCCTGTTGGCCACCAGAGCAGCAAACAGGGGAGTTCCATTGGGTGGCAGACACAAAAACCATAGCACCAGGTATAAAAAACAAGGCACAAGTGGTGTGTACAAGCTCGCCTCCAGGAGATACCGGAAGAGGAAATTTTATAGCAATAATTGCATACATCAAGAGAAAAGAAAGATTTCAAATAAACAATCTAACTTTACACTTCAAGAACTAGAAAAATAAGGAACTTAGCCCAGAGCTAGCAGAAGTAATAAAATAGCAAACTTAGGGCAGAAGTAAATAAAATAGAGAAGGAAAACAATACTAAACATCACCAAAAGTAAAGGCTTTTTTTGAAAAAAATAAACATATTTGAAAACCTTTAGCTAGACTAAGAAAAAGAGAGCAATTTAATAAATAAAAGCAGAAATGAAAGAGAAGTTATTACAACTGAAAACACAGAAATTCAAAGAATCATAAGAAATTACTTTGGAATATCATTTACCAGCAAAATGGAAAACCTAGAAGAAATGGATAAATTCCTGGAAACATGCAAGATTCCAAAACTGATTAGTGAAGAAATAAAATCTCTGAACAGAACAGTTATGAGTAAGGAGATTAAAACTCTAAACAGACCAACAAATAGTAATAATATTGAATCAGTAAACAAAAACCTCCCAACATAGAAAACCTTAGGAATAGGTGGCTTCACTTGTGAATTTTAATAGACATTCAAATAAAAATTAATGCCAATTCTTCTTAAACTCTTCCAAAATATTGAAAATGAGAAAACTCTCCAAAACTCATTTTACAAGGCCAGCATTACCCTTACACCAAAGCAGAAGAGACAATATGAGAAAGGTATGCTAATATCCCTGATAATATAGATGTAAAAAATCACCAACAAGATACTAATAAACTGAATTCAACAGCAAATTAAAAGGGTCATACTGCTTGATCAAGTGGTATTCATACCTAGGATGCAAAGATGGTTCAACATAACCAAAGCAATAAATGTGATATATCACATTTATAGAATAAAAGATAAAAATCAAATTATCATTTCAATAGATGCAGAAAGACCATTTGACAAAATTCAACATTCATTCATAATTTTAAAAAAACTCTCAACAAACTCGGTTTAAAAATAATTACCTTTGGGGGGATGAAGATGGTAGAGTAGGAGAATGTGGAGCTCACCTCCCCCCAGAAACACATCAAAAATACATCTATTTATGGAACAATTCTCACAGAGAACTGAGTGGAAACTGACAGAAGAGCTCCTATACAACCAACACTACAAAAAAGATCACCACATAACAGGGTAAGATGGAAAAAAAAGCATCAGTCAGGACATGTGCCCCTGGGAGGGATCTGTAAGGGAGAGAAGGTCCACACAGGTGGAGCCTCATCCTGGGGAATGAGCAGATCAACTCATAATCTGGAAAACCCAGTCCTGGGGTCCTGCATGGAGGAGACATACCCCTTAGCCTGCTGGAAAATCTGCTGAGACAGAGATAAGGGCTGAAGAAGCCTAGAATCTACTCTTGAAGAGTACACGCATGTTGACATGCTAACAATCCCGACAGAGAGAGCCTTGCACTGACACCTTCTGCCTTGCTGCACTTCTCAACATGAAGAGACTAACATCCTGGACCCACTCATTCCACACCACAGCCTGGCATGAGATCAGGGTAAAGGTTCTGTCTAGCTACACAGAGACAGACTGGGTCACCTGGTGTGTGATCCAAAAGGAGCTGCATAAACCATTGTCACCGTGTGCACTGGGTGGCGCCACAAGAATATGTAGAGGCTACGAGCTGAATATCAGGCAGACAGGCCATAGGAGAGAACTTGATCTATCTATGCAGGACAGTCCAGAAGGCCCTGGGTGTGATCCTGGTGGAGTTGCGGTGCCCATTGCCAGCACACACATGGTGGCAGAGGGTTTAGCCACAGGAGACGTTGTTAGTACTCACAGCAGGCTGCACTACAAGAACACATGGCATCTAAATGCTAAATCTTGGGCAGACAGTCCTCAGCCAGGAGTATGCAGTGGTTCATTTCCCAGCGAGAGTGCCCCAACTCTGCCCACTCTACACTGCAGCATAGTGCTAGATCTGGGACAGACAGGTCCTGAGAGAAGTCTTCCAAAAGGCAGCCCAGATCTCAGACAGAAACACAGCCACCTCAATTCCTGCAGGTACAATACCCTGACTCCCAGCCCCAGCCTACTCCACACCACAGCCTTGCACTACATCTGGGAAGAATAAAAGAGAGAAAAGGATATAACCTTGAGCTGCTTCTGAGCAGAAATGTGAATCCCTACACAGGTGGTGTGTAGGTTTGTTGTGACCCCACAGGCTTCACTTGCTTCAGCAATCACATCTTTGGGGCAGGGCACACACTCAAGGGCAATGAAGCCTGATCAAACACGACCTTCAAGACTTCTACTCCAACAACTAGGGAGCAGACCCACCCCTGACAGGTTGGTGACAGCCATGGAGCAAAGAAATAGCCCCACCTCATATCCAGCACAGGTCTAGATACTACAACACCAACCACACTCCCTATCAATGGGATAACTGCCAGCACACTCTGAGGAAAGACGTGGCTGACATCCATATCAGAACAGGATCTCAAACCAAAAACATTGGACATACACAGTATACACAGGGGCACCCCAACACAAAAACGCCCCTTTAAGACCACAGTAGATAACTGTTATTCATAACATCATAGAGACAGAGAAATTTAAGTAAAATGGAAAAGGCAGAAGAACTACTCCCAATTACAAGGACAAAAGAAATCCCCTGAAAGAAAAAAATAATGAAACAGACCTCACCATTCTCCTAGACTCAGTAGACCAATGCAGTTCATACCTGTGTTGTTCAAGGGTCAGCTGTACATTGTTAAATAAGAGTGGAATGAAATAATACAACTTTAGAGGAGGAAGACATCTCTGAATTCAGGTGTGTTTAAAGATTTCTTAAGACAGGAGGAACTTTTACATGAACCTTGGATAATAATTATGATTGGGAAGGTAACAATAGCATTCCAGATGAATAGACAGACTAAATAAGGGCATAGAAGCAGAAATTCAGATGTCATTAATGGGGAATAGATGTGGGAAACCACATGAGAGGCACACTTTTATAAACAGAACGTAGGAGGCAGGATATTAGTTATTGGAATGGGAATGGAGGTAAAAATATCAGGGTAAAGGGAATCTTGTGGGTGATACTTGGGAAAGGTATGATGGTCCTATGAGCACATTGCTTCTTTTACATTAGCAGAGGGAGAACTAATTACCAACCACTTCAGATATGAATATGTGCCCAGCTGGCAGTGCCTTTATTTCCATGCTGATTGACTTTGTGTTACACCCACTCCTAACAACACAAGCAACAGAGAAAAAATTACAGTGGAATGAAAACTACTTGTTTATTAATTTTAACTTGAACTTATGTAACTACGCTAGGTAATTTTATTTAAAATAATGTATATTTCCATATAGAAACAAATGATTCTTTGAAAATTTTGCTTAGGACAACACCTTAGGGTTTATCCAAGGCAGTATGAAATAGACTTAAGTTCACCATCTGTTGGATGTTATATTAGATAGAGAAGGAGAGAAGTCCTCGATTTTAGAATGTTTTAATTAATTTTATTTGAAGGAAAAATTACCTTAAATAAGGCAGATTAATCACATTTCTGAATGTTTAAAGGAGCAGCGATCCACATTTATGACCCCTGATACCAAATTCTGCACAGTGTTTGTTGATTAGTGCTATTAGTCAAATTGAAATAAGATTGTACTGAGAATTGTTGAAGGGACTGCATGAGCTTGTATCAATATAACTTGGCTTTGACTTATGATTTGCTCCCTGACTCACTGTGGCACTCTGAGGAAGCTACTAAATTTCTCAGGCTCTCAGTTTTCTCACTAATAAATGATATGTCAAAGTCAAACTCTCAGACACTTAAAAATGATAGATGAAGCATCTTTAGCTGTAAAATTGAGTGTCAACCTTTTAATAAAATTAGATTTTTTTGGGCTTCCCTGGTGGTGCATTGGTTGAGAGTCCGCCTGCCGATGCAGGGGACACGGGTTCATGCCCCAGTCCGGGAAGATCCCACATGCTGCAGAGCAGCTGGGCCCATGAGCCATGGCTTCTGGGCCTGCGTGTCCAGAGCCTGTGCTCCGCAACGGGAGAGGCCACAACAGTGAGAGGCCCGCACACCGCAAAAAATAAATAAAAAATTTAAAAATGAGGTATTAAAAATGTTAACTTAATTAAGAATGATTATTGATAGAAGTACAGATTACTGTAACAAGGAATTAGAAATTATAAAGATGAACCAATAAAAAATAGACAATTCAATTGCTGAGATAAAAACCAATCTAGAAACACTGAATAACAGATTAATGGCACAGAATGAATAAGTGGTCTGAAAGATAGAAAAATGGAAATCACCCAATCAGAATAGCAGACAGAAAGACAAATGAAAAAAAAAATGAAAGCAGCATATGAGATCTATGGGATAATATAAAGCATACCAACCTATGCATAATAGGGGTTCCAGGAGGATAAGAGAGAGAGAAGGGGATCAAAATGTATTTGAAAACATTATGGCTGAAAACTTCAGAAACCTAAAGTGGGAAACAGATATCCAGGTACAGGAAGCACAGAGGGAGGGTCCCAAACACAATGAAGCAAAAGAGACCTATACCAAGATATATCATAATTAAAATGGCAAAAGGTAAAAAGATGATTCTAAAGGCAGCAAGAGAAAACAAAAAGAATCAATTATGAGGGAATCCCCATAGGCTATCAGCTGATTTCTCTGTGAAAAATTTGCAGGCCAGAAGGGAGTGGCATGATATATTCAAACAATTAAAGGGAAAAACCTGCAACCTAGGATACTCTATCCAGCAAGATTGTAATTTAGAATAGAAGGAAAGATAAAGAATTTTTCAGACAAGCAAAAACAAAAAGAATTTGACAATACTAAACCTACTCTACAAGAAATATTAATGGGTCTTCTCTAAATAGAAAAGAAGCAGGAATCTATAGGAAAGGGAAAATCGCAATAGGAAAGGCAAATACGTAAAAAGATTGAAGATCACTTTAAAAGCCAGTACATAGACTTAAAAAAAAAAATAAAATTGTAAAAGTGATTATAATTACAATTAACTGCAAAAGATAAGCATGAAAATGAAATATGACATGAAAATCACAAAATATGAGGGAGTGGAGTATAAAAATATAGGTCATTTAGAATGTGTTTGAATTTGTATGACTATCAGTTTAAAGCAAGTAGATATAGTTATGGGTTAATATACTTGAACTCCATGGTAACCATGAGTCACAGACATAAAATAGATTCACAAAAATCAAAAAGAAAGGAACTCAAGCATACTACAAAAGAAAATCAACAAACTACACAGGGAAAAACAAAAAGAAGAAGAAATGAACAAAGAAGAACTACAAAAACAACTAGAAAACAAGGATTAAAATGGCAATAAGTACATACTTATCAGTGATTACTTGAAATGTCAATGAACTAACTGCTCTGATCAAAAGATACAGAGTGGCAGATTGGATTAAAAATAAAAGAACCTACAATATGCTGCCTACAAGAGACTCACTTCAGGGAGAAAGACACACACAGACTGAAAGTGAGGGGATGGAAAAAGATATTTCATGCAAATAGAATGGACAAAAAAGTGGAGATAGCAATACTCATATCAGACAAAATAGACTTTAAAACAAATGCCATAAAGGAAGAAAAAGACAGGCATTATATAATGGTAAATAGATCAATACAAGGAGAAGATATTACACTCATTAATACCCAAATAATACACCCAAAATAGGAACACCTAAATGTATAAAACATACACTAACAGATCTAAAGGGAGAAATGGACAATAATATTTGGAGATTTTAACAATCCACTGACATCAATGAAAAGATCATGCAAACAGAAAATCAATAAGGCAACAGAGATTCTAACTGACTCAGTAGAGCAGTTGGACTTCACTGATACCTACCAGACACTATATCTGAAAAAAAAACCCAGAATACACAATGTTTTGAAGAGCACATGGGATGTTCTCCAGGATAGACCACAAACTAGGTCACACACAAAAATTAGCCTTAACAAATTTAAGAGGACAGAAATTATTTCAAGCATTTTTTCTGGACACATGGTATGAACCTAGAAATAAGCCACAGAAAGGAAAATGGGAAAAGAATGAACACATGGAGACAAAACAGCCTACTATTAGAAAGCAATGGGTCAATGACAAAATCAAAGAAGAAATCAGAAAATATCTCAACACAAACGAAAATGAAAACACAACCTTATAAAATCTATGGGATACAGCATAAGCAGTTCTAAGATAAAAGTTTATAGCCATACAGACCTACCTCAAAAAGAAGAAAAATCTCAAATAACCAACCTAACCTACTACCTAAAGAAATAGGGAAAAGTAGAACAAAGAAAACCCAAAGTCATCAGAAGGAAGGAAATAATAAAGATCAGAGAGGAAATAAATAAAATAGAGATAAAATAGAAAAGATCAATATAAAGAAGAGCTGGGTTTTTGAAAAGATAAACAAAATTGGTAAATCTCTAGCTAGGCTCACCAAGAAGAAAAGTGAGAAGACCCAAATAAATAAAATAAGAAATGAAAGAGGAGAAATAACAACCAACCGATACCACAGAATACAAAGAATCATAAAAGAATCCTATAAATGGTTATATGCCAACAAATTGGACCACCTAGAAGAAATGGACAAGTTTCTAGAAATATACAAACTGTCAAGACTGAGTGAAGAAGTAACAGATAATTGAAACAGATCAATTACTCGAAGTAAAATAGAGTCTGTAGTTTTAAAACTCCCTCCAAACAAAAATCCAGGACAAGATAACTTCACTGGGGAATTCAACCAAACACACAAAAAAGAACTTATACCTATCCTGTTCAAACTGTTCCAAAAATTGAAGAGATGAGAACACTCTCAAGTTCATTCTGTGAAGCCACCATCAACCTGATACCAAAACCAGACAAAGACACTGAAAAAAAAAGAAAATTACAGGCCAATATCTTTGATGAATATAGAGGCAAAAATCCTCAAAATACTAACAAGCTGAATTCAACAATACATAATAAGGATCATACACCATGATCAAGTGAGATTCACTCCAGTGTCATAAAGATGATTCAACATATGAGATCAATCAATGTGATACACCACATTAACAAGAGGAAAGACAAAAATCACATGATCATTTCAGTAGATGCAGGAAATGCATTTGACACAATTCAGCATCCATTTATTACAAAAACTCTCACCAAAGTGGATATAGAGGGAACATATCTCAACATAATAAAAGTCACATATGACAAACCCACAGCCAACATAATACTCAATGGTGAAAAGATAAAAGGCTTTCTGCTAAATTCAGGAACAAGACAAGGATGCCCAGTCTCACCACGTATATTCAACTTAGTATTGGAAGTCCTAGCCACAGCAGGCAAACAAGAAAAAGAAATAAAATGTATCCAAATTGGAAAGGAAGAATTAAAACTGTCACTATTTGCAGATGATATGATATGCTATACAGAGGACCCTAAGGATCCACACAAAATTATTAGAACTAATACGTGAATTTGACAATGTAACAGGATACAAGATTAATATACAGAAATATGCTGCATTTCTTCATATTAAAATGAAATATCAGAAAGGAAAGAAAATATCCTGTTTAAGATCACGACAGAATATAAAATACCTAGGAATGAACTTAACCAAGGAGGTGAAAGACCTATCCACTGAAAGCTATAAACATGGATCAAGGAAAGTGAAGATGATTTAAAGAAATGAAAATATATCCATGTTCTTGTGTTGTAAGAGTTATTATTTTTATAATGGCAATACCAGCCAAAGCAACCTACAGATTTAATGCAATCCCTATCAATTTCCCATGACATTTTCTACAAAACTAGAAAAGATAATCCTAAAATTTATATGGAACCACAAAAGACCCAGAATTGCCTAAACTCTTCTGAGGGAAAAGAACAAAGCCAGAGGCATAAATCTCCCAAACTTCAGACAATACTACAATGCTACAGTAATCAAAACAGCATGGTATTAGCACAAAAACAGATGTATAGATCAATGAAACACAATAGAGAGCCCAGAAACAAATCCACACACTCATGGTCAATTAATCTATGACAAAGGAGGCAAAAATATACAATGGAGAAAAGTCAGTTCTCTTCAACAAGTGGTGTTGGGAAAGCTGAACAGCTACATGTATATCAATGAAATTAGAACATTCCTTCACACCATATACAAAAATACCCTCAAAATGGTTTAAAGACCTAAATATAAGACATGACACCATAAAACGTCCAAAAGAGAACATAGGCAAAGTATTTTCTGACATAAATCACAGCAACGTTTTCTTAGATCAATCTCCCAAGGCAAAAGAAATAAAAGCAAAAATAAACAAATGGGACCTAATTAAACTTACAACCTTTTGCACAGCAAAGAAGACCATCAACAAAATGAAAAGACAACCTATGGAATGGGAGAAAATATTTGCAATTTATGCTATTGACAAGAACTTAATATCTAAAATATATAAACAGCTCATACAACTCATTATCAAAGAAAAGAGATCAACCCAATCAAAAAATGTGCAGAAGACCTACATAGACATTTTTCTGAAGAAGACTTACAGATGGCCAACAAGCACATGAAAACATGCTCAGAATTGCTAATTATTAGAGAAATGGAACTCAAAACCACAATGAGGTATCACCTCACACCTGTCAGAATGGCTATCATCAGAAAATCTGCAACTAATAAATGCTGGAGATGTTGTAAAGGGAACCCTTGTCCACTGTTGCTGGAAATGTAAATTGGTGCAGCTACTTTTGAAAAAGGTATGGCGGTTCCTTAAAACTAAAAATAGAGCCACTATATGACTGAGCAATCCCATTCCTGGGTATATATTTGGAAAGAAAATAAAATCTCTAAATGAAAAGATACATGCACCCCAATATTCATAGCAACACAATTTACAATAGCCAAGACAAGGAAACAACTTAAGTGCCCATCAAGAGATGACTGGTTTAACTTGTGGTATATATAGACAATGGAATATTACTCAACCATAAAAAAGAATGAAATATTGCCATTTTCAGCACCATGGATTCACATAGACGATATTATACTTAATGAAGTAAGTCAGACAGAGAAAGAGAAATATTATATGATATCACTTATATATGGTCTCTAAAAATAATACATATGAATGTATATGCAAAACAAAAACATACTCACAAACATAGGAAAAAAACTTATGTTTATCAAGGGGAAAGGGAATTGGGGGAGGGACAAATGAGGAGTATGGGATTAAGAGATACAAACTACTATACATGAAATAGATATGCAACAAAGTTTTACTGTATAGCACAGGGAATTATATTCAATTTCTTGTAATAACCTATAATGGAAAATAATCTGAAAAATATATATGTACATATATAATTGAATCATTTTCTTTACATCTGAAATAACATAATATTGTAAATCAACTATAGTTCTATTAAAAAAGGAATTACCTCAACATATAAAGATCATATATGACAAACCCAAAGTTAGCATCATACTTAAGATGAAAGATTGAAAACTTTTATTTTTAAAAATTCAGGAATAAGACACGGATGCCTACTCTCACCAGTCCTATTCCACATAGTACTGGATGTCCTAGCCAGAGCAACTAGACAAGAAAATGAAATAAGAGGCATCTGAATCAAAGAGGAAGAAGTAAAATTGTCTTTGTTTGAAGATGACACTATTTTACTATTTTATATACAGAAAATTTAAAGATTCCACCAAAAACTTTTAGATATAATCAATGAATTTCAGTAAAGTTGCAGGATATAAAATCAACATAAAAATGAGCAGTGTTTCTTTACATTAACAGGAAATATCAGAAAAAGAATAAAGAAAACAATCCCATTTACAATAGCATCAAAAACAATAAACATATTTAGGAATAAATTTAACCATGGAGGTGAAAGATCTCTACACTGAAAACTATAAGACATTGATGAAAGAAATTGAATGAGACACAACTGAAGCAAGAGATGTCTCATATTCATGGCTTTGAGAATTAATATTGTTAAAATATCTATGTTACCCAAAGTCATCTACAGATTCAATGGAATCCCTATCAAGATTCCAGTGAAATTTTTATAGAAATAGAAAAAATAATCCAAAAATTTGTATGGAACCACAGAAGATCCTGAACAGTCAAATCAATCCTGAAAAGAAGAACAAAGCAGGAAGCATCACACTTCCTAATTTTAAACTATATTACAAAGCTATAGTAATTTTAAAAATATAGTATTGGCATAAGCACATATAACAATGGAAAATAATCAAGAGCCCAGACATAAACCCGTGCATATATGTTCAACTAATATTTGACAAGGAATCCAATAATATTTAATGCAGAAAATAGCTTCTTCAATAAATGGTCTAGAGAAAATTGGATATTTAAACATGAATGAATGAAACTAGTTTACACCACTCAAAAATTATCCCAAAATGGATTAAAGGCTTATACGTACAACCTGCAATTATAGAACTCCTAGAAAAAAATAGGGGAAAATATCCTTGACACTGGTCTTGGCAGTGATTTTTTGCATATGACACTATGTTATTTCAGATGTAAAGAAAAATGATTCAATTATATATGTACAAACAATAAAAGCAAAAATAAATAAGCATGGCTACATCAAAGTGAAAAGATTTTTCTTTTTTTTTTTTTTTTTGCACAGCAAAAGAAACAACAGAATGAAGAGGCAACCTATGGAATGGGAGAAATATTTGCAAACCAAATATGTGATAAGGGGTTAATATCCAAAATTCATATGGAATTCATATAATAGCAAAATCATCATCATCATCATCATCATCATCATCATCATCATCATCATCATCTATTCAATGATGGGCCTAGGGCCTGAATAGTCATTTCTCCAAATAAGGTATTCAAATTGCCAAGAGGTACATGAAAAGGTACTCAACCTCACTAAGTATCAGGAAAATGAAAATCAAAACTACAATGAAATATTACCTCACACCTGTTAGAATGGCTATTATCAAAAAAACAAGAGATAACAAGTGTTGTTGAGGATGCAAATAAAAACTATATGGCACTGTTTGTAGGACCATAAATTGGTATATCCACAGTGGAAATAAAGTATAGAGGTTTCTCAAAAATTAAAAATAGAGCTATTATATGATACAGCAATTCCACTTCTGGGTGTATATTTGAAGGAAATAAAGTCACTATCTTGAGATATTTGCACCCCCATGTTTATTGCCTTATTATTTATTGTAGCCAAGACATGGAAATAACCTAAGTGTCCATTGACAGATGAATGGATAAAGAAAATGTGGTGTATATATAGAGAATGAAAGATTATTCAGCCACAAAAAGAAGGAAATCTTGCCACTTGTGATAACATGAAGGATCTTGAAGGCATTATGCTAAGTGAAATAAGTCAAACAAAGACAAATTTTGCATGATCTCACTTATATATGGGACTAAAAAACCTAAACGCATAGAAACAGAGAACCGATTGATGGTTGCCAGAGTTGAGGATGGGGGTGAGGAAAATGGCTGAAGGAAGTGAAAATGCACACATTACAGTTATGAGATAACGTTACAGGGATATACGCAGCATAGTGGCTATAGTCAACAATGCTGCATTGTATATTTGGAAGTTTCTAAGAGTAGATATAAAAAGTTCTCATCACAAGAAAAAATGTATCTATGTGAGATAATAAATGTTAACCAAAGTTATTGTGGTTATCATTTTGCTATATATTCATTTATCAAATCATTATGCTATATACCTTAATCTTAATGCAATGTTTTATGTCAATTACATCTCAATAAAACTGGGTAAAAAAGATAATATATTGTGATTTAGTGCGGAATTAGGCAGTTTCCATATCAATAGGGAATGTATAGATTACTGAACAAATGGTACTAAGACATTTATTCGTTATATATATATATATGTATACATATATATGGCTATAGTTTGTTGAGCATATGCTATGTGTTAGGCCTTTTGTCTATTGTATCTGTAATATTTATAACAATCATGCAAGTTAGGTATTATCATCACTCTTAAGTAAGAAAAGTTAGGTTCATAGAGCTTAGGTGGGTTATCTAAAATAGAGAACATTCTTGTCCTAGTCACTGCTGTATCCTCATTGTGTAGAACAGTATCTGGTAATAGTAACTCCCCCCAATTTTTAAAAAATTATTGACTCATGATTATTGTGAATAATACATTCCATCTGTGCATTATTCAACATTTCTTTCTTAGTAAGAACACTCTGAGTTCTTGTGTGACAGTTATTCCAGTTGAAAAAAGACATAGATTTCCCAGCCTGGTATGCAATTAGGAGTGGGCTTGTAACAGAGTTCAGGTCATTGAGATGCAAGGCTCCAGATTGGGCTTCTAGAAATGCTAAGTCAGGATGACTCATATTATATATTTCTTTCACTCTCTGCCTTTTCATTTCTTCTTATCTTTAAATGTATATGATACAGGAAGTAGAGTAGTCATTTTATTGTCTTGAGACGATATGGCTAACCATAGCCAAACCGTATAGCATGTTTGTGAGAAAGAGAAAAAGGTATTACCTCCACACAAAGTCAGGGTCAATTTCAGCTTTCACTTACCACTTCACTGGGCATCACTGGGCATCAGTGGAGAGTGAAAATTTTCACAACCAAATGTGGCAGTCCAGGCTGAGTGGAAGACCAGAGCATATTAGATTTCTCAGAAAATCAAGGAGTCACCTACAATGGACTTATCACTATGTGAGAAAAATAAAACCCATAATAAAAACTACTGTTTTCTGTTATTCACAGGTAAATACAATGTTTAATTTAGATAACTATCAGGGCTCCTTGGGGATGGCCATAATAGACAGGGCAAGAAGAAATCCATATCTTTTTCTGGACACTTGGGGAAAAAAAGGATTTTCCTGAGGAATATGAAGTGCTTATTTGAAAATTGGGGCGGGATTGTCAGGCTTGATTGTGAAAAATGTAAAATAAATTATTTCTTAGGAGTTGCCTTCCCTCTAAGATGCTGATAAAGAAAAAAAAAACGTATTGCTGGAATGATGAGCTCTGATAATGGTCCAACAGGTATTTGAGCCCAGGCATGTAGACCAAGAGTTTGCATAAGGCAGCATCTTTGTGTTCTCTTTATCCTATCAGTCATGTCCTGACACTGGACTGGGCACACACAAGCCAGAAAATACAGAGTGGTTGAACTTTCCTATTGTCTGCATCCTGCACTTCCTCCCTGTTCTCCCAACTTCTGTCTCCTAGACAGAAGCCCAAAGTCCTAGTACTGACTACATCATGGAGTCCTGAGAGCATAGTCAGTATTCAAGAATACTTTCTTACAGGCTGTCCCAAAGTGAGTGAGACAAGTTAGGCTGAGGGTGAAGCTTGGAATTGATCTAAAAGTCTCAAATAAACCAAATCTCAAATAAACCAAATCTCAATCTCAAATAAACCAAAATTAAAGCCAAATGTGCTCTCAAAACATTTATCCAAAGTGGCTCATCCCAGCCAACAAATATACAGACCATATACTGTCATTAACAATTCCCCATCAATCCACTCTCTTATGATATACTGTACTAATCAGTCATAGTACTCTCCCACCAAGCCCAGATAGAGCCACATAATACTTCCAACATGGTGTTCCAAGCAGTCAAAACTAATTGAATTTCCATGAAATGTTATCTATGTGTCACTCTAGGACTGGATAGAAAGGGAGAATCTGAACATGAAGCAGTGAGGTGGTAAATGGGGATCAAGACAAAAGCAGAGCTATTAAAAATAGAGTACAGGAATGTAGCCTTCAGAAATCAACCGAGCCTGAGAGGGTACATACAGAAGTTTTGTGGAAGGTAGCTGAGGATTAGGCAAGGGAAGAAGAAAACTGCTAGTGTTGCTTGCTCAGCCTAGATAGGAGCATTTGAACAATGGTGCCTTACAGGAACCTTCAGGAGACAAGGCCTGTGGGGAATGCAAGGCTGAAGGTTAAGTCAGAGAACTGTGATACTGGGACTTTGGAGAAGAGAAAGGAAATAAGAAAAGAGGACTCTTAGGTTTCTAGCCTAAATTTGGTTCAGTTTTCTAGGAGTTTAAACATCCCATCCCTGCCTCTGGCTTGCCTTTACTGGACTCTGGCCTATGACCTAAATGTTCTTATTTCCTCAAAATCTCTCTGAACTGGGTCATATACTCTTGGGTCCTTGCTATAAGGCTGTTTTATAAGTTTTCTTCCTTCAGATTCTTTGGAGTCTATTTATGTTGTTTTCTCATTCTGTTTTCAAGCTCTGAGGTTGATTCTGAAAAACAGAATCTGCTCAACTGCTCCTCAGAAGGATGTTTCCCTGAACGGACTTCAGTTCACAAGGGTAACCTTGGGAAAGTCCCTATTTATGAGACCACAGTTATTTGGAGGACCCCAAAAAGCATTCAAGTTTTCTTTTCAGAAACCTGTCAAAATAAGCTCTTTAGAGACAAGGCAGCATGCTTTGTTATGTCCCAAATATCTTTCACAAAATGAGTAACCCTTGGTTCTAAGATTAGGTACTTTGTTTGATTTTTTGTACTTCCTCAGGATGGGCATTCTACCCTCCTGGAGCAATTGTTGCCCCCATGCCTAAATTGGCTCATTTGTTGTCCTCTCTTTTTGTGCCAGTGTCTAATGTTTATTATCAGTTACAAAGTTGCCTTCACTATATTTCCTAGGAGGGCTTAGACCCTGGTTTAACTGATTCTCCTGGTCTTAGGCTCTACTAACTCGAAATTCCAGAGGTGGGTATGTAGATTAAGCAATAATAATAATAACACATGTGTAAATAGAGCAGTAAAGTTTTTAAGGCATGCATGCTTATGATTTATTTTAATCCTTCCCCGTGAAATAAATGGATCAGAGGCTATTATCCCCATTTTCAAAATGAAAAAACTATGGTCCAGAGAGGGGTTATGACTTGTGCAAGGCCACATTGTACAACTATGTAATTCCCACTCTAATGTTCTTTCTGCTCTGTCATGGGCCTCTGGATCAGGGTAACTTACACCCACAGTGAGATCAGCTTTCCCCTGAGAAGCCCCTATATCCAGGGCCAAGGAGCTGGCGGCCTTAGAGCCCATCTGGTCTCCAGTAGATGAAGCTTTCAGTGATTGGTGACAAACCCCACCCTCCAGTCCACTCCATTAGGAGCATTCTGTCTGAACTGCTGGAGTCACGCAAAGCTCTGCAGTATGTGAGTATGCAGCAAAAATCTGTTTTGCATTTGCTGTTTGCAAACCCCAAAGCCCTCGACTGGGGCTCAAGAGGCATGAGAATGCTTGAGTAGGCCCACACTCCAAGAAAAGGGCAACATTTCCAGTGCCAGATTCTTGGAAGAAGACAGGGAAGAAGTATTCAAAACAGAAACTAACGAGATGGAAGTAAGTGAGAAAGTGTATCAATGAAACCCACTATATACCATTTTCCCAGATGAGGGAACACTGAGACTTAAAAGATGGAAGGACCTAGTTGAGGTTCTACTCTAATACCTGACAGTGGTGGGATTTGAACGTGGTTTGTGTGCCCCAAAACTGGTACTTTCACCACTGTACCACGTTGTCATGCTATGTGCCCTCAAAGGAAATCTTCCTGTTCTCGTTCGCTTTCTTCCTTCCCTTGAGGCAAGGCCTAAGGTGCTCAACTTTCAAGTTCCCAAGAGAAACTTGGTGAGGAGGAAGTAGAGAGCAGTGGGAAAATGACTTTGGTTTGCTCTGCATGTATGATGAGAGAAGATGAATGCTCCTGCTTCCAGTATGCTCAGAAGGGAAGCAGCTCCTGCTGGTTTTCAGGCTGCCTTATTTTATATCACTTTTATATTATTTAATAATTCATGACAAGTGATTGATAATGTGCCTCATGCAGATACCCAAAGGAAGAGATTTCTAATAAGGTGACTCTGTAAGTGAAATAAAGAACAACCTAGTCTTGGCAAGCTCATTACCTGATACATAAGCTAGAAAGCCTCATGATTGTTCAGAGCTAAATGTCTGGAGGAGGGTGTTCTTGCTGGTTTCAAATCCTGAATGAGCCTCCCACTAGCTTTGTGAATTTTGGGTAGTAATTTAAGTCTCTGTTGCCTCTCAGGAGGAGGAGAGGCTGTCTATTCTTCCAGTGCAGGGCCATGAAGGATCAGGATTGGTTCAAATGTCTCTTCTCCTCTTTGGGCCTTAGCTTCCACAGTAGACCATAAAAATGTGGATTAATTAGTATCCAGGGGCCTTTCTATTTCTGAAAGATTCCTTTGGGCCTCCATTGTACCATCATACAGATTTAAGAATTTTGAAACAATTTAATTTTTAAAAATTATACGAGTTCACTATACAACGATAGGAAAATGTAAACAACAACATAAAAATAAAAGAAAAAATCAATTAGAATTTCACTGCTTAGAGATAACTATTGTTAACATCAAGAGCTATCTACCTTTCTGAACATTTTTCTATGCACATTTACCTATGTTTATTGTGTTTGAATTTTTAAAAAATACAATCATGCCACACAGACTATTTTGAAATCTACTTCTTTCACTTCACATTGCATCGTGAATGTTGTGCAGAGGTGGAAAATGTATGCCACTCTTTCCATGTTGTGGATTTAAAACGCAGGAGACCTCTGTTCTTTCTCACCATACAGGTTCATGCTAGAGAGGGACTTATTACCCATTTCTTCAAAATCTCACTAATTCCCTGTTTGTTCCTTCCCATTAGAGTAGTTGCTAATTTTAAAAATTGGGATAGATAGATAGATAGATGATAGATCAGCAATGTTACCGTACTTAAAAACAGTATCCCTCTTTCCTTTCATTTCCTGTGTCTAGGTACTTCTGACATTCCTCCACATCCTGTCTCTATAAGATAAGTGCACTAGGTAAGAGTCCAGAACCTGACGTTTAGCTGTTCTCCTAACTCTTTTCTGCCTGCAATTGAAGTATGTGGCAGACTTTCATCCTCATCCATAGAACTGGCTGAGTAAATGTACCTAAGCCAATTTTTGCAGATTCAAGAGAGGGAAAATGTCACAGTTCAGATTCAAACCTGCACTACTTTCCCTAAATCATAGCTCTACATTGAGGGTTATAATAATCTTGCCCAAATGAATAAAATTAGCACTTACTTCCTATTTGGCTAGTGATCTTTGTGTATGTTTCCCATTTGTCATAAATCTGGAGAAACAAAAAAAGATGAATGGCATTCTGATATTTAACAATGAATATCTATGTCAACTACATTTCTACATTGTCAGTTGAACTGGCTACAGGGTATCTCATTGTAAATATGTCCCATATTTATTTAAACAATTCCCTATTATTGGATATTTAAACTGTTTCCTTTCTTCTCCAGGTTATAGGATCCATATTCTGAAAATTAAAAAATGCTGATAAAAGAAATCAAAGAAAACCTAAATAAATGGAAAGAAAAAACATGTTCATGGGTTGGAAAAAGCAGCATAGTAAAGATGTCAGTTCTCCCCAAATTGATATACAGGTTTAATACAATTCCTGTAAAAATCCCAGCAAGATTTTCTGTATATACAGAAAAGGTTTTTATAAAATGTGGATAAAAAGGCAAAGAAACTAGAATAGCTAAAACAATTTTGAAAAAGAGTTAAAAAGTGAGAGTAATAATTTAATCAAATATGAAGTCTTCCTATATAGCTACAGTAATCAAGACTGTGATACTGTATGTGGGATAGACACAAGATCAGTGGAACATAATAAAGAGACCAGAAATAAACCCACACAAATATGTTCAACTGAGTTTTTTAAAAGGTGTAAAACAATTCAATGGAAGAAGAAGAGATTTTTCAACAAATGGTGCTGGAGCAGTTGGATATTCATGGACAAAAAAGAAGGAACTTTGGCCTAAATTTGACATCAAAACAAAATCCATCAAAAGAAAATTTGATAAGTTGGAATTCATTAAAATTATAAAACTTTGCTCTGTGAAAGACCATGTGAGAAGAAGGAAAAGATAAACTGAAGACTAGGAGAAAATATTTGCAAACCACATAACCAACTGATGATTATATATATATATATATATATTCAACAGTAGAATTACTTTTGCCATGACAGAACTAACCAAGTGCCCAGAGAAACTTGTGAGCATTATTTAAAAACAATCATTTAAAGACTCTGGAAATGGTCTCAAGGGCAAACATCAAATGAAGCAATATCTATTCAAGAAGATATATAAAAATTAAGTACAAAAGTCAAGAGTCTGTTTGAACCAAGACCACACATTACCATTCCCATCCTGCTACCAGATTAATAAGGTGAAGACTTCAACCCAAACAGCTGCAACTAAGAACAAAGGGATCTCTCTTCCCCCAGCTACCAGTAGGAAGGCATTCTTCCCTGGAGGAACAGGACTTCAGGAAATAGCATTTCTCACATTGCCCCCAGATGATTGTCATTGAGGCTAAATACCAGCGGTGTTCAGTCTAGAGGTGGGGGTTCCTTCTTATGCCAAACCTCTACATGTGAAATGGAGTCTTGAGTGTGACATGTTGAGTATACTGAGGCACCAATAGCTTTCATTGCAGCATGTGAGATGGTGGTTCAATACTAAGAGGAACAAGATGAGAGGGCTTCAGGCTGGTGCCCAACCTCCTCACCACCACTGAGCACTCAGCTCCTAAAATAGGATTGTCACTCATAGAGGTGCTTGCCATTGTGGGAGCTCTAGAGTCCTAGCTCAGAGTTTTTGCCTGGGTGGAGAAGCAGGACATAAAACTGACAGCTCCTAATCCTTTCCTAAAGTAACTGACTTCATTCATGAGAGTATGGAAAAGTTTAAACTAAGAGTACTCTCAAACCCAGTGAAGTTGTGGTAAAGGGAATTGAGAGGAAATTAATATATCTAATGAAGATACAATCTAAAATGTAGACTGGCTAACTTGGAGGAGAAAACTAGGAAATAAGAGAGCTGGGAGGAGCTCTGCTGATGTCAGAACAAATATCAAATAATGACCACTGAAACCTTTCCATAAAAGGAGCACAATTTTATTATATTAGTTTCTGGATGAATTTTATGCTCCACCACATTATGTAAACAATAGAGCAATAAAGGACCAATTAGTGGAGCTTAACTGCTGGATGTTATCAGAGAAAGAGTGGTAGAGAGCTTTACCATTACCACTATCATCCCCTGGTGAATGTAGACATACTCAAGTTTCATCTCACAGAGGAATATCAGAGGTTTAAAACTGTGAAAAGTTGGAGTGTAGTATACTTCACTAAAATAACCCAGCCACTCACTAAACAAGTTAATAATAATAACAAGCCCCAGAATTGCTACAATATATTATATAAAATTTCTAGTTTCCAAAAAAACAATATTACAAAGAAATGAAAAAGTGTGACCAAAGAAAAAGAAAACAACAGAAACTACCTGTTAGAGTGCCCAGATGTCAGATTTAAGAAAAAAAAACATAAAAAATAAAAATATATATATATATATATATATATATATATTTTTTTTTTTTTTTTTTGTGGTACGCAGGCCTCTCACTGTTGTGGCCTCTCCCGTTATGGAGCACAGGTTCCAGACGTGCAGGCTCAGCGGCCATGGCTCACGGGCCCAGCCTCTCCGTGGCATGTGGGATCCTCCTGGACCGGGGCATGAACCCACGTCCCCTGCATCAGCAGGCGGACTCTCAACCACTGTGCCACCAGGGAAGCCCAAGAAAAAAATATTTTTAAAGTAGCCATTATAAATGTGTTCACAGAAAAAAAGAAAAGTTTGATTAAAGAAGTAGAGGAAGGTATGGAGAAAATATTGATTAAAATGATAAAAAATAAATTAGAAAAAAAAGAAAAAACAAAACCTAAAGTCAGCAGAAGGAAGGAAATAATAAAGATCAGGGAGGAAATAACTAAAATAGACATTTTAAAAAACATAGTTAAAAATCAATGAAACCCAGAGCTGGTTCTTTGAAAGGGTAAACAAAGGTGACAAAACTCTGGCCAGGCCCACCAAGAAGAAAAGAGAGAGAACCCAAATAAACAAAATAAAAATTGAAAGAGGAGAAATCTCAACCAATACTGAAGAAATAAAAACAAATCTAAGATAATACTATGAATTATTATATGTCAACAAGTTGGGCAACCTAGAAGAAATGGACAACTTCCTAGAAACATACAGCCCACCAAAATTGAATCAAGAAGAAACAGATAATTTGAGCAAACCAATCACTAGAAGTGAAATAGAATCTGTAGTTTAAAAAACTCCCTACAGACAAAAGTCCAGAATCAGATGGTTTTACAGGTTATTTTTAAGTTCATAAAAAGAAGAATTTATACAAATTCTCCTCAAACTCTTCCAAAAGATTGAAGAGGAGGAAACACTCCCAAGGACATTAGATGAAGTCATCATTAACGTGATACTAAAATCAGACAAAGATACCACCAAAAAAGAAAATTACAGGCCAATATCTTTGATGAAAATAGATGCAAAAATTCTCAACAAAATATTAGCGAGCCAAATCCAACAACACATAAAAAGGATCATACACCATGACCAAGTGGGATTCATGTTAAGCTCACAAGGATGGTTCAACATATGGAAATCAATCAATGTAATGCACCACATTAATAAAAGAAAAGTAATAAAACACATGATCATCTCAGTAGATGCAGGAAAAGCATTTGACAAAATGCAACATCCATTCATGATAAAATCTCTTACCAAAGTGGGTATAGAGGGAACATATCTCAAGATAATAAAAGCTATTTATGACAAACCCACAGCCAATATAATACTCAATGGTGAAAAGCTGAAAGCCTTCCCACTAAAATCTGAAACAAGAAACTGGTGCCCACTCTCACCACTTCTATTCAACATAGTATTGGAATTTCTAGCCACAGCAATCAGACAAGAAAAAGAAATAAAAGTGTCCAAATTGGAAGGGAAGACGTAAAATTGTCACTATATGCAGATGGCATGATACTATATAGAGAAAACCTTAAGGAAAACACACAAAAACTACTAGATCTAATAAATGAATTCAGCAAAGTAGCAGGATACAAGATTAACATTCAGAAATTGATTTCTTTACATTCCTTTACACTAACAATGAAACATCAGAAAGGGAATATAAAAAAACAAAAACAAAACAAATAAACAAACAAACCAAAAATACCTTTTAAAATTGTACCCCCCCCAAAAAAAAACCCTAGGAATAAACCTGACCGAGGTGAAAGACTTATATGCTGAGAACCATAAAACATTAATAAAGGAAATTAAAGAGGATTCAAAGAAATGGAAAGATATCCCATGCTCTTAGATTGGAATAATTAATGTTGGTAAAATGGCAATAATACCCAAAGCAATCTACAGATCTAATGCAACTCCTATCAAATTATCCAAGACATTTTTTTGCAGAACTAGAACAAATAATCCAAATATTTATATGGAACCATAAAGACCCAGAATTGCCAAAGCAATTCTGAGGAACAAAAATAAAGTAGGAAGCATAACTCTCCCAGACTTCAGACAATTATACAAAGCTACAGTAATCAAAACAGTGTAGTATTTGTCCAAAAACAGACATATAGATCAAGGGAACACAATAGAGAGCCCAGAAATAAATCCATACATCTACAGTCAATTAATCTCCAACAAAGGATGCAAGAATATAAAATGGGGAAAAGACAGTCTTTTTCAGAAAGTGTTTGTGGGAAATTGGACAGCTGCATGTAAATCAATGAAGTTAGAACACACCCTCACAACATGCACAAAAATAAACTCAAAATGGCTTAAAGAATTAAACATAGGACATGACACCATAAAACTCCTAGAAGAGAGCAGAGGAAAAAATATTCTCTGACATAAATTGTACCAATGTTTTCTTAGTTCAGTCTCCCAAGGCAATAGAAATAAAAACAAAAATAAACAAATGGGACCTAATCAAACTTACAAGCTTTTGCACAGCAAAGGAAACTATAAACAAAATAAAAAGACAACCTACAGAATGGGAGAAAATATTTGCCAATGATGCCACTGACTAAGGCTTAATCTCTAAAGTATACAAACAGCTCATACAACTGAACAACAACAACAAAAAAACGAACAATCCAATCAAAAAATGGGCAGAAGACCTTAATGGACATTTACCCAAAGAAGTCATAGAGATGGCCAGTAAGCACATGAAAAGATGCTCAACATCACTAATTATTAGAGAAATGCAAATCAAAACTACAATGAGGTACAACCTTACACCGGTCAGAATGGCCATCATTATAAAGTCTACAAATAAAAAATGCTGCAGAGGGTGTGGAAAAAGGGAACAGTCCTACACAGTTGGTGGGAATGTAAGTTGGTGCAGCCACTGTAGAAAAGAGTATGGGTGTTCCTCAGAAAAGTAAAAATAGAATTACCATATGATCCAGCAACCCCCCTCCTGGACATATACCTGGACAAAACTATAATTCAAAAAGATACATGCACCTCTATGTTCATAGCAGCACTATTCACAATAGGCAAAACATGGAAACAACCTAAATGTCCATCAACAGATCAATGAATAAAGAGGTGTGGTACATATATAGAATGGAATACTACTCAGCCATAAAAAAGAACAAAATAATGCCATTTGCATCAACATGGATGCTACTAGAGATTTTCATGCTAAGTGAATTAAGTCAGGAAAAGATAAATACCATATGATACCACTTATATGTGGAATCTAAAATATGGCACAAATGAACCTATCTACAAAACAGAAACAGACTCACAGACATAGAGATCAGACTTGTGGTTGCCAAAGGGGAGTGGGGGAGGGAGAGGGCTGGACTGGGAATTTGAGGTTGTTAGATGCAAAGTATTACAATTAGAATGGGTAAACAACAAGGTCCTACTGTATAGCACAGGAAACTATATCAAATCTCCTGGGATAAACCATAATGGAAAAGAATATTTTAAAAATAATGTGTATATGTGTAAAACTAGTCAATTTTCTGTACAACAGAAATTAACACAACATGGTAAATCGACTATCCTTCAATAAAAAGATCATAAATAGAAGAATTTTTTTAAAGTTTTAAAAAGAACCAAATTTCTACAAAGAACCAAATGTTACATATATACAATGGAATTATTACTCAGCCATAAGAAGGAATGAAATTTTGCCATTTTCAGAGACATGGATGGAACTACAGAAGGTCATACAGAGTGAAGTAAGTCAGAAAGAGAAAAACAATATCATATATTAACACATATATGTGGAATCTAGAAAAATGGTAGAGATGAACCCATTTGCAAAGCAGAAATAGAGACACAGATGTAGGCAACAAATATATGGACATAGAGGGGGAAAGGGGGGTAGGATGAATTGGTAATTTGGGATTGACATATATACGCTACTATGTATAAAATAGGTAACTAATGAGAACCTACTGTATAGCACAGGGAACTCGACTCAGTGTTCTGTGGTGACCTAAATGGGAAGGAAATCCACAAAGGAGGGGATATATGCATATGTATAGCTGATTCACTTTGCTGTACAGCAGAAACTAACACAACATTGTAAAGCAACTATACTCCAATTAAAATTTTTTTTTCTTTTAAAGAAAAAGGGAAAAAATAGAAAGAACCAAAGGTAAATTTTGGACTTGAAAAGTACAATAACTGAAGTAAAATTCTTACTAGAGGGGCTCAACAACAAATTTGACTGGCAGAAAAAAAGAATTAGCAAATTGAACACAAACTGACAGAGATTATGTAAGCTAAAGAACAGAGAAAAAAATAATGAAGAAACTAACAGAGCTTCAAAGAAATGTAAAACATTGAGAATGTTAACATGTACATAATGGGGATACCAGAAGGAGAAGTGAGAAATAAGTTGAGGAAAATTATTCAAAGGAATACTAGCTGAAAACTTCTCAAATTAAAAAAAATATTGGAGTATACTCACTTTACAATGTTGTGTTAGTTTCTACTGTACAGCAAAGTGAATCAGCTATACATATACATATATCTCCTCTTTTTTTGATTTCCTTCCCTTTTAGGTCACCATAAAGCATTGAGTAGAGTTCCCTGTGCTACACAGTAGGTTCTCATTAGTTATCTATTTTATGCATAGTATCAATAGTGTATATATGTCAATCTCAATATCTCAATCCATCAAATTTATTTTTTAAATGATAACATACATATCCAGGAAGCTCAATTAAGTCCAAGTAGGATAAATTCAAAGAGACTCATAAACAGACACATGATAATAAAATGCTGAAAATCAACAATAAGGAAATCTTGAAAACTGAAAGAGAAAAATATGTCTCTTATAAAGGAACACCAATAAGATTAAGAGCTGTTGTACCAAATACCATATGCTAACACACATATATGGAACTTAAGAAGAAAAAACAAAACGTCATGAAGAACCTAGGGGTAAAACAGGAATAAAGACACAGACCTACTTGAGAATGGACTTGAGGATATGGGGAGGGGGAAGGGTAAGCTGTGACAAAGCGAGAGAGAGGCATGGACATATATACACTCCCAAACGTAAGGTAGATAGCTAGTGGGAAGCAGCCACATAGCACAGGGAGATCAGCTCGGTGCTTTGTGACCGCCTGGAGGGGTGGGATAGGGAGGGTGGGAGGGAGGGAGATGCACGAGGGAAGGGATATCGGAACAGATGTATATGTATAACTGATTCACTTTGTTGTACAGCAGAAACTAACACACGATTGTGAAGCAATTATACTCCAATAAAGTTGTAAAAAACAAAAAGAGCTGTTGTCCCATCATAAACAGTGGAGGACAAAGGGCAGTAGGATAACATATTCAAACTGCTCAAGGAAAAGCACTGTCAAGCAAGAATCCTACATAGAGCAAAATTAATATTAAAAAATTAAGGCAAAAGAAAGACTTTACAGATAAATAAAAATTGAGAAAACTCATTGCTAGATTTGCCTTACAAGAAACACTAAAAAACTTTTCAGGCTGAAAAGAAATTACCTCAGATGATAATTTGGTGATTTAAATTTAAATGAACCAAAAGAAGATGGCTGTAGGTGTACTTATGTAATTGTAGTAGACACTATTAATGCATATTTTATTCATTTTTTCTCTTAATTCATTTAAACAGCAATTGTTCAAAATTATATATATATCAATCATATGTAGTTGGTGTTACATATATAGCTGTCTAAATTTATATGCTGTATATTATACATTGTATTATACAAAATTCTATATAAATTAAATACATTTTTATTGAAGTATACTTGATTTACAATATTATATTAGTTTAGGTGTACAAGAAGGTAATTCAATACTTTTATAGATTATACTCCATTTAAAATTAATATAAAATATTGGCTATATTCCCTGTGCTATACAATATATCTTTGTGGCTTATTTATTTATTTAATAAATTTATTTATTTATTTATTTATTTTTGGCTGCATTGGGTCTTCATTGCTGTGTGTGGGCTTTCTCTAGTTGTGGTGAGTGTGGACTACTCGTTGTTGTGGTGCACGTGCTTCTCATTGTTGTGGCTTCTCTTCCTGTGGAACATGGGCTCTAGGCAAGTGTGCTTCAGTAGTTCTGCCAAGTAGGCTCAGTAGTTGTGGTTCGCAGACTCTAAAGCACAGGGACAGTAGTTGTGGTACATGGGCTTAGTTACTCCATTGCATGTGGGATCTTCTCACACCAGAACTTGAACCCATGTCCCCTGCACTGGCAGGTGGATTCTTAACCACTGCATCACCAGGGAAGTCCCTGTATCTTATTTATTTTGTATAGAGTACTTTGTACCTCTTGATCCTCTACCCTTATCTTGCCTCTCCACTTTGCCCTCACCCTACTGATAAACAATAGCTTGTTCTCTATATCTGTGAGACTGTTTTTGTTTTATTTATTAATTTGTTCCATTTTTTAGAGTACACTTATAAGTGATAAAACAGTATTTGTCTTTTTCTGTCTGACATATTTTACTAGGTATAATGCCTTCCAGTTCCATCACAAGGTTGCAAATGGCAAAATTGCATTCTTTTTTTTTACTGCTGAGTGATATATATATATATATATATATATATATATATATATATATATATACATGCCACACCTTCTTTATCCATTCATGTGTTGATGGACATTTTAGTTGTTTCCATATCTTGGTTATTGTAAATAATGCTGCTATGAACATTGGGGTGCATGTATCTTTTCAAATTAATGTTTTCATTTTCTTTAGATTATGTACCTAGGAGTGGAATTGGATGATATGGTAGTTCTATTTTTACTTTTTTGAAGAACAACCATACTGTTTTCCATAGTGGCTCAACCAATTTACATTCCCACCAACAGTGTACTAAGGTTTCCTTTTTTCTATGGCCTCACCAGCATTTGATATTTGTGAACATTTTGATGATAACATTCTGACTGTTGTGAGGTGATATGTCATTGTGGTTTTGACTTGTATTTCCCTGATGCTTAGCAATGTTGAGCATCTTTTCAGATGCCTGGTGGTCATCAGTATGTCTTCTTTGGAAAAACGTCTATTCAGATCTTTTGTCCACTTTTTGATTCTGTTGTCTGTTTTTTGATATTGAGCTTTATGAGCTGTTTATATATAAACCCCTATAGGTTATATAATTTTCAGATATTTTCTCCCAGTCAGTAGATTGTCTTATTGTTTTGTCTAAGGTTTCCTTTGCTGTGCAAAAGCTTTTAATTTAAATTAAGTCCCATTTGTTTATTTTTGCTTTGGTTTCCTTTGCCTTAAGAAAGAGATGTAAAAAAATATTGCTACAATTTAAGTCAAAGAGTGTTCTGTCTATGTTTTCCTCTAGGAGTTTTATGACTTGCAGTCTTATAATTGGGTCTTTAATCCATTTTGAATTTATTTTTGTATATGGTGTGAGAAAACGTTCTAATTTCATTCTTTTACATGTAGCAGTCCAGTTTTCCCAGAACCACTTATTAAACAGACTGTCTTTTCCCCAATGTATATTCCTGCCTCTTTTGTCATAGACTAATTGACCATAAATGGGTAGGTTTATTTCTGGGCTTTGTATTCTGTTCCATTGACCTATAAGTCTGTTTTTGTGCCAGTACCATACTGGCTTGATTACTATAGCTTTGTAATATAGTCTGAAATCAGGGAGTATGATACCTCCAGCTTTGTTCTTTTTCTCAAGTTGCTTTTGAAATTCAGGGCATTTTGTGGTTCCATATAAATTTTAGGATTATTTATTCTAGTTCAGTGAAAAATGTCATGGGTATTTTGATAAGGATTTCATTACATATGTAGATTGCTTGTTTAGTATGGAAATTTTAACAATTTTCATTCTTGCAATCCATGAACATGGGGCATTATTCCATTTCTTTGTATCATTTTCAGTTTTCTTCATCAATGTCTTATTTTCAGAATACAGATCTTTCACCTCCTTTGTTAAATTTATTCCTAGGTATTTTATTCCTTTGGGTAGGATTTTAAATGGATTTGTTTTTTCATATTCTCCTTCTGATAGTTCATTATTAGTGTATAGAAAAACAACTTTCTATATATTAATTTTGTATCCTGCAACTTTAGTGAATTCATTTATTAGTTCGAATAGTTTTTTAGTGGAGATTTTAGGGCTTTCTATATATAGTATCATATCATCTGCCAATAGTGACACAGTTTTACTTCTTCCCTTCCAACTTGGATACTTTTCATTTCTTTTATTTTTTGTCTAATTGCTGTGGCTAAAAACTTCAGGTACTATGTTAAATAGAAGTGGTGAGAGTGGACATCTTTGTCTCGTTCCTGATTTTAGAGGAAAAGCTTTCAGCTTGTCACCATTGAGTATGATGTTAGCTATGGGTTTGTCATATATGGACTTTATTATTATGAGGTATGTTCCCTCTATATAAACTTCATTGAGTGTTATTATCATTAATGGATGTTGAATTTTGTCAAATGCCTTTTCTGCCTCTATTGAGGTGATCATGTGATATTTATTCTTCCTTTTGTTGATGTGGTGTATCACACTGATTGATTTCCAGATATTGAACCATCCTTGATCCTTGGAACACATCCCACTTGATCATGATCCTTTTAATATATATTGTTAAATTTAGTTTGCTAGTATTTTGTTGAAGATTTTTGCATCTATGTTCATCAGGGATATTGGTCTGTAAATTTTTTTGGTAGTGTCTGTCTGGTTTTAGTATCAGGGTAATGGTGGCCTCATAATAAAAATTTGGGAGTGTTCCCTCCACTTCAACTTTTTGGAATAGCTTGAGAAGGATGAGTATTCACTCTTTCTTAACCAAAAGGTAGATAAAAAACATGATCCAACTATATGCTTTCTATAGAAGACATACTTTGATTCAAAAACACAGATAGATGGAAACTAAAAGGATTGAAATATATATATCATGAAAACCACAATGACAGGAAAACTGAAGTGGATATACTAATATCAGACAAACGGGCATTAAAACAAAGTTTTGCTGGATATTTTCCTTAAAGAAGAAAGTCAATCACAAAAGACCACATACTACATGATTCCATTCATAGGAATTCCACAATAGAGAAATATGTAGAGACAGAAAATAGATTAGTATTGGACTTCCCTGGCGGTTAAGACTCCATGCTTCCATTGCAAGAGGCACTTAGTTCAATAGAACTATGATCACTCATGCCACCTCACCATGCAGCGAGGCCAGCCAGAAAAACAACAACAACTTTTTTTTTAAAGCTATGATAAAGCAAGAAATGTAGGTATCTCAGAATGTTGATTAGTGTCTGCTTAGAGCTAAGTGGGGTAAGGCAGGTGAATAGGAAGATGAATAGGAGGGAATAGTTAAAGAATATAGGATTTTTTTCTTAATTGATGAAAATATTCTCAATTTGAATGTGGTGATGGTTGTACATGTCTGTGAATATAAGAAAACACGTTGAATTACATACTTTATGTGGGTAAATTGTATGATATGTGAATTATCTCAAAGAAACTCTTTTAAAAAGCTGAACAGTAAAAAACGATATCCAATTAGAAAATGGGGAAAAGATATGAAGATAAATTTTACCAAAGATATACAGATGGCAAATAAGCAGATGAAAAGATGTTCAATATAATTTTCAGTCAGGGAAATGCAAATTAAAACCACAATGCCATATCACCATATATGTACCAGAATGGCTAAAAAAAAAAAAAATTACAACACCAAATGCGGACACAGATGTGTCAATCACTCATACAATTTTGATTGGACTGTAAAGTGTTACAGCCACTCTGGAAAATAGTTTGACAGTTTCTTAAAAACTAAAATTCAACCATCTCTTGACCCAGCAATTGGACGCCTAGGCATTTATTCCATAAAATAAAAAGTAAACTTATCTTCCCACAGAAGCCTATACACTAATGGCCATAGCATAGATTTATTTGTAATAACCTAAAACTGGAATCAGCCCAGATGTGCCTCAACTGGTGAATGATTAAAGAATCTATGGTAAATATGTATTGTGTAGTACTACTCAGCAATAAGTTGGAACAAATTATTTATACATGCAATCACTTGGATGAATCTCCAAGGAATTATGCTGAGTGAAAAAAGGCCAATCAGAAAAGGTTACATACTGTATGATTCAATTTAAATAATGTTTTTGAAA
The DNA here is from genome assembly GCF_964165515.1 of Mesoplodon bidens. NCBI lineage: Eukaryota > Metazoa > Chordata > Mammalia > Artiodactyla > Ziphiidae > Mesoplodon > Mesoplodon bidens. Next base: position 85,129,971 of record NC_138163.1, on the reverse strand, counting down.
TAAAATTTTAGAAATGTAGGACAGATAAGTAGTTTTCAGGGGTTTGGAATGGAGGAGGGAGCCAGGAGGATGGTAGGTCTGGTTATAAAAGGGCAAGGTGATGAATACTTGGAACTGGATCAGTAACTTGGCTGTGCTATGGATACAGGAATCTATACAGCTGACATAATATTATAGAACTTAATGTACACACTCAGACACACACACACAAATGAGTAAAAATCTGGGGAAATCTGAATAAGATCTATAGATTGTATCAATGCCAGTATTCTTGTTCTAATATTATAGAACAATATATCTAGTTTTGCAAAATGTCACCATTGGGGGAAGCTAGGCAAAGTGCACAAGGGATCTTTCTGTATCGTTTCTTACAATTGCATGTAAATCTACATTTAATTGAAAATTTCAATTAAAAATCATCATAAGAAAATTTCTGGTAGGTCCAAAACAGTCTATCTCACCTACGATTTCAACTAAAATCTCTGGACAAAAATACAAAAAGCGACTATCTGAAGACTTTGAAAAGTTAACAATAGTGGGCAGATTCATGAGGGAATCAAACCCAGAAAAAAATGATCCCTATGGGAGTGAGTTTACTGGTTTTTTTCCCCTTTTTCATTTCTTCACTTTGTCCTTAGGGCAATTCTAGTGCAGAACTGCACAGCAGGCAGGGAAAGCAAGAACTCTGAAACAAACATGTCTTGCTGGCAATAGAATTGGGAAAGAAGACCATCCTGAGCCAGAGAGTGTTCCTGTAAGCCTCGTTTTTATTCATTTTTTTTCTCTGTTTCTCTCCGGGCCCTGAATCAAGAGTAGCTTCAGTCATGGAGTTGTACTGCAGCAGCAGTGGTACAGCTACCTAAAACCACAAAAGAAAATTCATCTTTCTTGTTGAAGAAAAAAGAAAAGGGTACCCTGTGGTCCAAAGAACGTCTATACAAATTTCTTTTATTTTTCACGTCTTTTTCTCTTAGTGTTTTCCTCTGAGGATGGCCTCAGATGTATATAACTGTATGGTGCCATGAGTGGATAAAACTCTGAGAGAAAGACCATCTTTATAACTAGAGTATGACTAGACTGTAGGTCCAATGGAGTCTGTATATCTGCCTCATTCTCACTTAAGGCAATTGGGTATGGGGGGGGGATAAAAGAAGCTAGAGGGTGCAAAGCTGAGCAGCTATCCATGGGCAAGAGAGAATTTGTGGAAGTCCAGCCTGCCTGAAGAGAGTTTCCAGCACACTACCATAATGGGTTAGAGACAAGTTTGGATGCAGGGGAGAGAGAGGAACACACCAAGGCAGCATCCCTCCCCAGGATGACACTTTAAGAGGCTGGGATTTTGGCAACAGCAGCATCAACCTCTTCAGCAGAGGATGTGGAAAGTGGTGAACTCTCCCACGGAAGAGGTGGAAAGTGAAAGTGGTAAGTGACTGCCCAGCTCTCCCAGTTGTGCAGGTTGTAACTGAAGTAACCCATTTCTCTCCAGAAGCTGGTTGAGATGCTGAGGAGGGGTCTCCATGACTGGGGCGAGTGAAGAGAAAAGGAAGGCAGCAGATAAGAATATCAAAGGGCATTAAAGGAATATGTTTCTTGATGTTTGCTTCAGGACTTCAGCAGGAACTCTGCTCAGAAAACTCTGGGAGTACCCCACTCAAGGATGCCTCCAGCAGGCCTATGGGCACCATGAAAATCTCAAGAGCTAAATCCACACCTCTCCCCACTGTGCAGGCCCTTATAATGCTCCTGAGTGCACTCATGAGTGTAAGCTCTGGTAGACACAGAAGAACTCAGGTAATAGGCAAGATCCATGGGCAAGAGAGAAATCACAAACATGAACTATAATGCCACCTTCTGGAATACAAAAGAAAGATTTCTAATAGGCAGGCTGTTGAATTGTAAGAACAAAAGAAGGTATCAAAAATGTAATTAAGGAGTTATCTGTTATTTCAAATGCTAAATCCAAAGCACATAACCACAAACATTAAAAACATAAAGAAAATATGGTACCAAGGAGAAAAATGATAATTATCCAACAACTGAGCTCAAAGGCACAGAATATTGGATCTAGCATGATAAAGAATTCCAAATAGCTATTATGAAGAAATTCAGTGATGTACAAGAAACCTCAGAAGACAATTCAATGAACTCAGGAATAAAATTGATGAAGAGACGGAATTCCTTATGAAAAAGATTGAAATTATTAAAAAAAACAGAAATTCTGGAACTGAAGGATTTGATGAATGAGAAGAATGTAACAGAGAAATTCAGTAATAGGAGAAAACAGATGGAAGAAAGAATTAGTGACTCACCCTCCAACAGGAAGCCTACACAACCCACTGAACAAACCTTAGCCACTGCAGGTAGAAACCAAAAAAAAATAAAAAATGGGAGCTACGAACCTGCAATGGAGGATAGGAATATAAAAATAATTCAGTGAGAAGAGGAGAAAGAAGTAGGATCTTTTAAAAGTGAAGAAACCCGAGAAACCTTCAAGATGGCAGAGGAATAAGATGTGGAGATCACCTTCCTCCCCACAAATACATCAGAAATACATTTACATGTAGAACAATTACTACAGAACACCTACTGAATGCTGGCAGAAGACCTCAAACTTCCCCAAAGGCAAGAAACATCCCACGTACCTGGGTAGGGAAAAAGAAAAAAACAGAGACAAAAGAATAGGGACGGGATCTGCACCTCTGGGAGGGAGCTGTGAAGAAGGAAAAGTTTCCACACACTAGGAAACCCCTTCACTGGTGGAGCCAGGGGCTGACGTGGCGGGGGGGGGATGCTTCAGAGCCACGGAGGAGAGCACAGCAACAGGGGTGCAGAGGGCAAAAGAGAGAGATTCCCGCACAGAGGATCAGTGCCGACCAGCACTCAGCAGCCTGAGAGGCTTGTCTGCTCACCCACTGGTGCATGTGGGGTCTGAGAGCTGAGGCTCTGGCTTCAAAGGTCAGATCCCAGGGAGAGGACTGGGGTGGGCTGGGTGAAGACAGGCTGAAGAGGGCTAGTGCACCACAGCTAACCAGGAGGGAATCCGTGAAAAACTCTGGACCTGCCTAAGAGACAAGAAATCATTGTTTTGGGGTGCGTGAGGAGAGGGGATTCAGAACATCACCTAAACAAGCTCCAAAGATGGGGGCAAGCCGCGGCTATCAGAATGGACACCAGCGATGGGCATGAAACACTAAGGCTGCTGCGGCAGACATCAAGAAGCCTGTGAGCAAGCACAGGTCACTATCCATACATCTGCTCTGGGGAGCCTGTGCAGCCCGCCAGTGGCAGGGTCCTGTGATCCACGGATAACTTCCCCAGGAGAACACACGGTGCACCTCAGGCTGTTGCAACATGCTGCTGGCCTCTGCCATTGCAGGCTCGCCCTGCTTTCTGTACCCCGTCCTAACACTGGCCTGGGTGAGCCAGAGCCCCCTAATCAGCTACTACCTTAACTCCGTCCTGTCTGAGCAAAGAACAGAAGCCCTCATGCGACCACAGGCAGAGGCAGAACCAAATCCAAAGCTGACTCCAGGAGGTGTGCGAACAAAGAAGAGAAAAGGAAATCTCTCCTAGCAGCCTCAGGAGCAGCGGAGTAAATCTCCACAATTAACTTGATGTACCCTGCATCACTGGAATACCTGAATAGAAAACGAATCATCCCAAAATTGAGGCAGTGGATTTTGGGAGCAACTGTAGACTTGGCGTTTGCTTTGTGCATAAAATTTGTTTCTGGTTTTATTTTTTTATTTATTATTTATTTTTTTGTGGTATACAGGCCTCTGAATGTTGTGGCCTCTCCCTTTGCAGAGCACAGGCTCCGGATGCACAGACTCAGTGGCCATGGCTCATGGGCCCAGCTGCTCCATGGCATGTGGGATCTTCCTGGACCGGGGCACGAACCTGTGTCCCCTGCATCGGCAGGTGAACTCTCAACAACTGTGCCACCGGAGAAGCCCTCTGGTTGTATTTTTATCTTAGTTTAGTACTAAGGATTTAATATCATTGGTAGATTTGTTTATTGATTAGGTTGCTTTCTTCTTTATATATATATATATTTTTTCCTTTTTCCCTTTTTGTGAGTGTATATGTGTATGCTTCTTTGTGTTATATGGTCTGTATAACTTTGCTTTTACCATTTGTCCCAGGGTTCTGTCTGTCCTTTTTTTCCCCTTCTTTTTAATTTTCTTTTATTTTTAATATTTTTTAAATTTTTTTTATTTTAATAACTTTATTTTATTTTTCATCCTTTTTTTCTCACTTTTTCTTCTGAGCCATGTGGCTGACAGGGTCTTGGCGCTCCAGTCAGCATCAGGCCTGTGCCTCTGAGGTGGGAGAGCCGAGTTCAGGACATTGGTCCACCACAGACTTCCCACCTCCACGTACTATCAAAAGGCAAAAGTTCTCCCAGAGATCTTCATCTCAATGCTAAGACCCAGCTCCCTTCCAACAGGAAGCCTACACAACCCACTGAACAAACCTTAGCCACTGCAGGCAGAAACCAAAAAAAACGGGAGCTACGAACCTGCAACCTGCTAAAAGGATACCCCAAAACACAGTAAGGTAAGCAAAATGAGAAGACATAGAAACACACAGCAAATGAAGGAGCAAGGTAAAAATCCACCAGACCAAACAAGTGAGGAGGAAATAGGCACTCTACCAAGAAAAAAATTTCAGAATAATGAGAGTAAATATGATCCAAAATCTTGGAAATAGAAAGGAGAAAATAAAATAAATGTTTAACAAGGACGCAGAAGAACGAAAGAGCAAACAAACCATGATGAACAACACAATAAATGATATTAAAATTTATCTAGAAGGAATCAATAGCAGACAAACTGAGGCAGAAGAACAGGTAAGTGGCCTGGAAGATAAAACAGAGGAAATAACTACACAGAGCAGAATAAAGGAACAGAATGAAAAGAATTGAGGACAGTCTCACAGACCTCTGGGACAACTTTAAATGCACCAACATTAAACTTTTAGAGGTCCCAGAAGAAGAAGGGAAAAATAAAGGGACTGAGAAAAAATTAGAAGAGATTATAGTGGAAAAATTCCCTAACACGGGAAATGAAATATTCAATCAAGTCCAGGAAGCACAGAGAGTCCCATACAGGATAAATCCAAGGAGAAACATGCTAAGACACATATTAATCAAACTAAAAATAATTAAATACAAAGAAAGAATATTAAAAGCAGCAAGGGAAAAACAACAAATAACATAAAACGAAATCCCCTAAGGTAAACAGCTGATCTTTCAGTGGAAACTGCAAACCAGAAGGGAGTGGTAGGACGTATTTAAAGTGATGAAGGAGAAAAACCTACAACCAAGGTTACTCTAACCAGCAAGGATTTCACTCAGATTCGGCAGAGAAATTACATCCTATACAGACAAGCAAAAGCTATGAGAATTCAGCACCACCAAACTAGCTTCACGACAAATGCTAAAGGAACTTCTCTAGGCAAGAAACACTAGAGAAGGAAAAGAACAACAATAACAAGCACAAACCAATTAAGAAAATGGTAATAGGAACATACATAACAATAAGTACCTTAAATGTAAATGGTTTAAATGCTCCAAACAAAAGACATAGAATGACTTCATGGATACAAAAACAAGAGCCATATATATGCTGTCTATAAGCAGCCCACTTCAGACCTAGGGCCACATAGAGACTGAAAGTGAGGAGATGAAAAAGATATTCCATGCAAATGGAAATCAAAAGAAAGCTGGAGTAGCAATTCTCATATCAGATAAAATAGACTTTAAAATGAGGACTATAACTATAGACAAAGAAGGACACTACATAATGATCAAGGGGTCAATCCAAGAAGGAGATATAAAATTGTAAATATTTATGCACCCAACATAGGAGCACCGCAATACATGAGGCAAATACTAACAGCCATAAAAGGGGAAATCGACAGTAACACAATCATAGTAGGGGACTTTAACACCCCACTTTCACCAATGGACAGATCAATCAAAATGAAAATAAATAAGGAAACACAAGCTTTAAAGGATACATTAAACAAGATGGACTTAATTAATATTTAAAGGCCGTTCCAACCAAAAACAACAGAATACACTTTCCTATCAAGTGCTCATGGAACATTCTCCAGGATACAACATATCATGGGTCACAAATCAAGCCTTGGGAAATATAAGAAAATTGAAATTGTATCACCTATCTTTTCTGACCACAATGCTATGAGACTACATATCAATTACAGGAAAAAATCTGTAAAAATACAAACACATGGAGGCTAAACAATACACTGCTTAATAACCAAGAGATCACTGAAGGAATCAAAGTGGAAATCAAAAAGTACCTAGAAGCAAATGATAATGAAAACACAATGACCCAAAACCTATGGGGTGCAGCCAAAGCACCTCTAACAGGGAAGATTACATAGCAATACAATCCTACTTCAAGAAACAAGAAACATCTCAAATAAACAACCTAACCTTATACCTAAAGCAATTAGAGTAAGAAGAACAACAAAAACAACAACAAAAAAAGTTTTTTGGGAAGGAAAGAAATCATAAAGATCAGATCAGAAATAAATGACAAAGAAATGAAGGAAACAATAGCCAAGATCAATAAAACTAAAAGCTGGTACTTTGAGAAGATAAACAAAACAGATAAACCATTAGACAGTCTCATCAAGAAAAAAGGGAGAAGACTCAGATCAATAGAATTAGAAATGAAAAAGGAGAAGTGACAACTGACACTGCAGAAATACAATGGTTCATGACTCATTACTACAAGCAACTATATGCCAATAAAATGGAAAACCTGGAAGATATGGACAAATTCTTAGAAAAGCACAACCTTCTGAGACTGAATCAGGAAGAAATAGAAAATATAAACAGATGAATCACAAGCACTGAAATTGAAAGTGCGATTAGAAATCTTCCAACAAACAAAAGCCCAGGACCAGATGGCTTCACAGGCGAATTCTATCAAACATTTAGAAAAAAGCCTACACCTAACCTTCTCAAACTCTTCCAAAATATAGCAGATGGAGGAACACACCCAAACTCAATTCTATGAGGCCACCATCACACTGATACCCAAAAGAGAAAAAGATGTCACAAAGAAAGAAAACTACAGGCCAATACAACTGATGAACATAGATGCAAAAATCATCAACAGAATACTAGTAAACAGAATTCAACAGCACATTAAAAGGATCATGCACCATGGGGCTTCCCTGGTGGTGCAGTCATTGAGAGTCTGCCTGCCAATGCAGGGGACACCGGTCCGTGCCCCGGTCTGGGAAGATCCCACATGCCACAGAGTGCCTAGGCCTATGAGACATGACTGCTGAGCCTGTGCGTCCGGAGCCTGTGCTCCGCAAAGGGAGAGGCCACAACAGTGAGAGGCCCGTGTACCAAAAAAAAAAAAAAAAAAAAAAGGATTATACACCATGATCAAGTGGAGTTTATCCGAAGAATGCAAAGATTCCTCAATATATGCAAATCAATCAATGTGATAAACCATATTCACAAACTGAAGGACAAAATCCATATGATCATCTCAATAGATGCAGAAAAAGTGTTCAACAAAGTTCAACACCCATTTATGATAAAAACCGTCCAGAAAGTAAGCATAGAGGGAACTTACCTCAACTTAATAAAGGCCATATAAGACAAACTCACAGCCAACTTTGTTGTAAATGGTGACAAACTGAAACCATTTCTTCTAAGATCAAGAACAGGACAAGGTTGCCAACTCTCACCACTAATATTCAACATAGTTCTGGAAGGTTTAGCCACAGCAATCAGAGAAGAAAAAGAAATAAAAGGAATCCAAATTGGAAAAGAAGAAGGAAAGCTGTCACTCTTTGCAGATGACATGATACAATACATCAAGAATCCTAAAGATGCTACCAGAAAACTGCTAGAGCTAATCAATGAATTTGGTAATGTAGCAGGGTACAAAGTTAATGCACAGAAATCTCTTGCATTCCTATAGATTAATGATGAAGAATTTGAAAGAGAAATTAAGAAAACACTCCCATTTACCATTGCAACAAAAATAATAAAATACCTAGGAATAAACCTACCTAAGGAGACAAATGTCCTGTATGCAGAAAACTATAAGACACTGCTGAAAGAAATTAAAGATGATACAGACAGATGGAGAGATATACCATGTTCTTGGATTGGAAGAATCAACATTGTTAAAATTTCTCTACTGCCCAAAGCAATCTACAGATTCAATGCAATCCCTATCAAACTACCAAGGGCATTTTTCACAGAACTAGAACAAAAAATTTCACAATTTATATGGCGACACAAAAGACCCTGAATAGCTAAAGCAATCTTGAGAATGAAAATTGGAGCTGGAGGAATCAGGCTCCCTGACTTCAGACTATTGTACAAAGCTACAGTAATCAAGGCACTATGGTACTGGCACAAAAACATAAATATAGACCAATGGAACAGGATAGAAAGCCCAGAGATTAACCCACGCACATGTGGTCACCGTACCTTTGATAAAGGAGGCAAGAATATACAATGGAGGAAAGACAGCCTCTTCAATAAGTGGTGCTGGGAAAACTGGACAGTTACATGTAAAAGAAAGAAATTAGAACACTCCCTAACACCATACACAAAAATAAACTCAAAATAGATTAAAAAACTAAATGTACAGCCAAACATATAAAACTCTTAGAGGAAAACATAGACAGGACACTCTATTGCATAAATCACAGCAAAATCCTTTTTTGACCCACCTCCTAGAGATATAGAAATAAAAACAAAAAATAAACAAATGGGACCTAATGAAACTTAAAGGCTTTTGCACATCAAAGGAAACTATAAACAAGACAAAAAGAGAACCATCAGAATGGGAGAAAATATTTGCCCATGAAACAACAAAGGGATTAATCTCCAAAATATACAAACAGCCTGAGTGAGAACCTGTGTTCCAATCAGCTGCTGCATTTGCTCCCTATTTCTTGGGTGGGGAGCTGACACATGATGGTGGCACACACTCAGAGGTGGGGCCAAAACCAAAGCTAAGCCCCAGGGGCAGTGCAACTAAGGAAGAGGAACAGAAATCTCTCCATGCATCTGAACAAACCATGGATTAAATCCCCACCATCCACTTGGTAAATCCTGCATCTGTGGAATATCTGAATAGACAACAAGTGTTCCTACAACTGAGACCAGTCTAGCTTTAGCATCAGTAGACTTTACGGGTAAGTACACGTGGAAATTGGGCCAGGTGAGAGTCTGAGCTGCCCCACAGTGCCAAAAGCGAGTCTTCAGACCTACCTACAAGTATCGGAGGACCTTGTGGGGAGGCGGGGGTTGGCTGTGGCTCACTGTGGGAGCAAGACTCTGAGAGCAGAGGCCTCAGGTAAATACTCTTATTACTATTATTCTCTATTAGTTTGTTACACTTTGTTCAGTTGTTGCTGTTGTTGTTTTATTATTTTTTTTGTTTTTTATATATTTCTTAATTTTTCTACTTTTACTTTACTTTTGTGTTGTTTTGTAATTTTTTCTTGGATTTTCTTTGATCATCTTTGTGAGTTTGTTTTATGATTTCTTTGCTTACTTTGCTTTCTCTTTATTTTTATCTATCTTTTTATTTATTTATTTATTTATCTTATAAATTTATTTTATTTATTTATTTATTTTTTGCGTGTTGGGCTTTCTTTGCTGCACATGGGCTTTCTCTATTTGTGGCGAGTGAAGGCTACTCTTTGTTGTGGTGCACAGGCTTCTCATTGTGGTGGCTTCTGTTGTTCGTAGCATGGGCTCTAGGCATGTGGGCTTCAGTAGTTGTGGCACGTGGGCTCAGTAGTTGTGGCTTGCAGGCTCTAGAGCACAGGTTCGGTAGTTGTGACGTATGGGTTTAGTTGCTCCATGGCATGTGGGATCTTCCCAGACCAGGGCTGAAAACCTTATCCCCTGCATTAGCAGGCAGATTCTTAACCACTGTGCCACCAGGGAAGAACTTTCTGCTTATTTTTTTGTTTGTTTATTTTTATTTAGTTTTTATTGATTGTTTTCATTTTTGAATTCTTTTGTTTAATCATTTATTTATTTTTTTTTATTTTTTGTCTCTTTCTTTGTTTCTGTTTGTTCGGTTTTGTTTTTACCATTTGTCTTGGGTTCGGTTTGTCTGTTTGTTTTCTCTTTTTAATTTTTGAATGTGTTTGTTGTGCTTGTTCTTGCTGTTTATTTTTGTTTCTGCTATTAGTCTTGGGTTTTCTTTGTCTGCTTTCTTCTATTTTTTCTTTTTTCCTTTTTTTTCTTTTACTTATTTTTTCCCCTTTTTTTTCTTATCTTATTTTTCTCTGGCCATGCTGCACAGCTTGCAGGCTCTTGGTCCCCTGGCCAGAGGTTGGGCCTTGGCATCAAGGGTGGGAGCACCAAGTCCAGAATGCTGGACCACCAGAGTATTCCTGGGCCCAGGGAATATTAATCAGCGTTTGCTCTTGCACAGGTATCCATATTGACCCCCATACCCATCTCCACCCAACTGTCTGCAGATTCCAGTACTGGACACCTCACATCAAACAAACAGCAAGGCAGGAACACAGACCCATCCATCAGCAGAAAGGCTACCTAAACTCATACTAAGCTCTCAGACAAACAAACCACTTGACATTTCCCCGCCCTTCAGAGAAAAAGACTCAGCTCCATCCACCAGAGCACAGGTACCAGTCACTCCCACCAGGAAGCCTACACAAGCCCCTGGACCAACCTCACCCACCAGGGGGCAGACATCAGAGACAAGAGGAACTATGACCCTGCAGCCTGCAGAAAGGAGGCCATAAACACAGTAAGTTAGACAAAATGAGATGACAGAGAAATATGCCGGAGATAAAGCAGCAAGGTAAAAACCCACAAAACCAAATAAATGAAGAGGAAATAGGCAATCTACCTGAAAAAGAATGCAGAGTAATGAGAGTAAAGATGATCCAACATCTCAGAAACAGAATGGAGGCACAGACTGAGAAGATACAAGAAATGCTTAACAAGGACCTAGAAGAACTAAAGAACAAACAATCAGTGATGAACAAAATGACTCCAATGAAAAATACACTAGAAGTAATCAAGAGCAGAATAACTGAGGCAGAAGAACGGATAAGTAAGATGGAAGATAGAATGGTGGAAATAAGTGCCATGGAGCAGAATAAAGAAAAAAGGTTGAAAAGAAATGAGGAAAGTCTCAGAGACCTCTGGGACAACAGTAAACACACCAGATTTCGAATTATAGGGTACAAGAAGAAGAAGAGAAAGAGAAAACATTTGAGAAAATATTTGAAGGGATTATGTTTGAAAAGAATTGAGGAAAGTCTCAGAGACCTCTGGGACAACAGTAAACACACCAGATTTCGAATTATAGGGTACAAGAAGAAGAGAAAGAGAAAACATTTGAGAAAATATTTGAAGAGATTATAGTTGAAAACTTCCAGAAAAAAGAGAAAGGAAAAAGCCATCCAATTCCAGGAAGAACAGAGAAACCATTACAGGATAAACCCAAGGAGAAACACGCAGAGACACATATTAATCAAACTAACAGAATTAAATGCAGAGAAACAATATTAAAAGCAGCAAGGGAAAAGCAACAAATAGCATACAAGGGAATCCCATAATGTTATAAGGTGATTTTTCAGCAGAAATTTTGCATGTCAGAAGGGAGTGGCAAGATACGTTTAAAGGGATGGAAGGGAAAAAACTAAATCAAAGATTACTCAACCCAGCAGGATCTCATTCAGATTTCATGGAGAAATCAAAAGCTTTACACACAAGCAAAAGCTAAGAGAATTAGGTACCACCAAACCAGCTCCACAACAAATGCTAAGGGCAGGAAACAATAGAGAAGAGGAAAAAAGGAGGAAGGGAAGAAAAAGACCTACAATAACAAGCCAATCAACAAAAATAAACTCTAAATCGATTAAAGACCTAAATGTAAGGCCAGACACTATCAAACTCTTAGAGGAATACATAGGCAGAACACTCTATGACATAAATCACAGCAAGATACTATTGGACCCACCTCCTAGAGAAATGGAAATAAAAAAAATAAACAAATGGGACCTAATGAAACTTCAAAGCTTTTGCACAGAAAAGGAAACCATAAACAAGACCAAAAGACAACCCTCAGAATGGGAGAAACTATTTGCAAATGAAACAAGCGACAAAGGATTAATATCCAAAATTTACAAGCAGCTCATGCAGCTCAATATCAAAAAAACAAAGAACCCAATCCAAAAATGGGAGAAGACCTAAATAGACATTTCTCCAAAGAAGACATACAGATGGCCAAGAAGCACATGAGAAGCTGCTCAACATCACTAATTATTAGAGAAATAAAAATCAAAACTACAATGAGATATCACCTCACACCAGTCAGAATGGCCATCATCAAAAAATCTAGAAATAATAAATGCTGGAGAGGGTGTGGAGAAAAGGGAACACTCTTGCACTGTTGGTGGGAATGTAAATTGATACAGCCACTATGGAGAACAGTATGGAGGTTCCTTAAAAAAACTACAAATAGAACTACCATATGATCCAGCAATCCCACTACTGGGCATATACCCTGAGAAAACCATAATTCAAAATGAGTCATGTACCAAAATGTTCATTGCAGCTCTGTTTACAGTAGCCAGAACATGGAAGCAACCTAAGTGTCCATCATCAGATGAATGGATAAAGAAGATATAGCACAAATATACAATGGAATATTACTCAGCCATAAAATGCAATGAAATTGAGACATTTGTAGTGAGGTGGATGGACCTAGAGTCTGTCATACAGAGTGAAGTATGTCAGAAAGAGAAAAACAAATACTGTATGCTAACACATATATATGGAATCTAAGGGGAAAAAAAGGTCATGAAGAACCTAAGGGTAAGATGGGAATAAAGAGACAGACCTACTTGAGAATGGACTTGAGGATATGGGGAGGGAGAAGGGTAAGCTGTGACAAAGTGAGAGAGTGGCATGGACATATATACACTACCAAACATAAAATAGATAGCTAGTGGGAAGCAGCCACATAGCACAGGGAGATCAGCTCGGTGCTTTGTGACCACCTAGAGGGGTGGGATAAGAGGGTGGGAGGGAGGGAGATGAAAGAGGGAAGAGATATGGGAACATATGTATATGTGTAACTGATTCACTTTGTTATAAAGCAGAAACTAACACACCATTATGAAGCAATTATACTCTAATAAAGATGTTAAAAAATAAAAATAAATAAATCTTACATAGAGGGACCACGTATTATCTTGTTAAGATAAAGTATTTTTTGTTTTTGTTTTGTTTTTTGCATCAGGTGTGAAATCGCCAAGTGCACTGCATTGCTGTCCCTAGGCATAATCTAGATTGTTCTCTAGTTTCACAGATAAGGACCGAATGAACCAAGCAGAAAAAAGGAGGGGGAGAAGGAAGTGTGCTTCACTGTTTACAGTAGTGCTTTCCCCAAATAGCTTTAGGTAAATAAGAATTGATCAGATTATCTCATCTTAATCTTAGTTGTGCCTTCATTCATTGAAGGAGTCCCTTTGTAATGTAGATGGTGCTTGTAGCAATAATACCTATCTTCTAAAATAATTTTCAAAAAAATCTTGGTACATCAAAGTTTTTTAAATGGACACATGTATTTGGGACCCCTGAAAAGCAGATTGACACTAACTTTTGGTATGAAGAGCTAGTTCCTCTGGAGCCAGATGGGCTGAATTGGAATCCTAGCTCCAATACCAGAATGATACTTACGTTTCTTGACTTCAGTTTCCTCTGTGGTAAATAGGATACTAGTGATAACTTCTTCATAAGGCTGTTGCCAGTATTAAGTCAATAGTATACTTAAAAGCTGAGATCACTTCTGGGACTGCATATGTAAGATGATTAATAAATGTCTGCTTCACTATAAAAAAAAAGCTGATCAGAATTAAGAAAATGGCAATAGGAACATACATGCTGCTAATTACCTTAAATGTAAATAGATTAAATGCACCAACCAAAAGACATAGGCTGGCTGAATTGATACAGAAACAAGACCCATATATATGTTGTTAACAAGAGACCCACTTCAGACCTAGAGACACATACCGACTGAAAGTGAGGGGATGGAAAAAGATATTCTATGCAAATGGAAATCAAAAGAAAGCTGGAGTAGCAGTACTCATATAAGTCAATATAGACTTTAAAATAAAAACTGTTACAAAAGAAAAGGAAGGACACTACATAATGATCAAGGGGTCAATCCAAGAAGAAGATAAATCATTTAGAAATATTTATGCACCCAACATAGGAGCAACTCAATACATAAGGCAAATGTTAACATCCATAATAGGGGAAATTGACACTAACATAATAACAGTGAGGGACTTTAACACTCCACTTACACCAATGGATAGATCATCCAGACAGAACATTAATAAGGAAACACAAGCCTTAAATGACACATTAAACAAGATAGACTTAATGTATATTTATAGGACATTTCTTCTGAAAACAGCAGAATACACTTATCCAGTGCACACAGAACATTCCAAGGATAGATGACACCTTAGATCACAAAACAAGCCTTGGTTAATTTAAAAAAAAAAAAACAACTTAAATCATACCAGGCATCTTTTTTGACCACAATGCTATGAGATAAGAAAGCAGTTACAGGAAAAAGAAAAACTAAAAAAACACAAACACATGGAGGCTAAACAGTATGCTACTAAATATCCAAGAGATCACTGAAGAAGTCAAAGAGGAAACCAAAAACTACCTAGAAACAAGTGCCCATGAAAATATAATGACGGAAACCTATGGGATGCAGCAAAAACAGTTCTAAGAGGGAAGTTTATAGTAATAAAAACTTACCTCAGGAAGGAAGAAAACCCTCAAATAAACAACCTAATCTTATACCTAAAGCTACTAGAGAAAGAAGAACAAGCAAAACCCAAAGTTAGTAGAAGGAAAGAAATTATCCAGATCAGAGCAGAAATAAATGAAATAGCAAAGATCAATGAAACTAAAAGCTGGTTCTTTGAGAAGATAAACAAAATTAATAAACATTTAGCCAGATTTATCAAGAAAATAAATGGAAAGGATTTAAATCAATAAAATTAGAAATGAAAAAGGAGAAGCTACAACTGACACCACAGAAAACAAAGGATCATAAGAGACTACTACAAGGAACTATATGCCAATAAAATGGGCAACCTGGAGGACATGGACAAATTCTTAGAAAAGCAGAATCTTCCAAGACTGAACCAGGAAGAAATAGAAAATATGAACAGACCAATCTCAAGTAATAAAATTGAAACTGTGATTAAAAATATGCCAACAGGGCTTCCCTGGTGGCACAGTGGTTGAGAATCTGCCTGCTAATGCAGGGGACATGTGTTCGAGCCCTGGACTGGGAAGATCCCATGAGCCACGGAGCAACTAGGCCCGTGAACCACAACTCCTGAGCCTGCGTGTTTGGAGCCTGTGTTCTGCAACAAGAGAGGCCCACACACCACAATAAAGAGTGGCCCCTGCTTGCCACAACTAGAGAAAGCCCTCACACAGAAACAAAGACCCAACACAGCCCAAAATAAAAAATTAAATAATTAATTAAAAGAAGCCTCAACATTAAAAAAAAAAGTGCTCATCAGTAGTAACAACAACAACAACAACAAATCTGCCAACAAACAAAAGTCCAGGACCAGATGGCTTCACAGGAAAATTCTATCAAATATGTAGAAAAGAGCTAACACAGACCCTTCTCAAACTCTCCCAAAAAATTGCAGAGGAAGAAACACCCTCAAGCTCATTCTATGAGGCCACCATCTCCCTTGATATCACAAAACAAGAAAATTACAGGCCAATATCACTGATGAACATAGACACAAAATCCTCAACAAAATAATAGCAAACTGAATACAACAACATATTAAAATGATCATACACCATGATCAAGTGGGATTTGTCCCAGGGATGCAAGGATTCTTCAAGATATACAAATCAATCAATGTGATACACCATATTAACAAACTGAGGAATGAAAACCATATGATCATCTCAATAGATGCAGAAAAAGCTTTTGACAAAATTCAACACCCATTTATGATAAAATCTCTCCATAAAGTGGCCATACAGAGAACCTACCTCAACATACTAAAGTCCATATATGACAAACCCACAGCAAACATCATTCTCAATGGTGAAAAACTGAAAGCATTTTCTCTAAGATCAGGAACAGGACAAGGGTGCCCACTCTCACCACTATTATTCAATATAGTTTTGAAACTACCAGCCACCACAATCAGAGAGGAAAAAGAAATAAAAGAATCCGATTTGGAAAAGAAGAAGTAAAACTGTCACTGTTTTCAGATGACATGATACTATACATAGAAAATCCTAAAGATGCCACCAGAAAACTACTAGAGTTAATCAATGAATTTAGTAAAGTTGCAGGAAACAAAATACACAGAAATCTCTTGCATTCCTATACACTAACAACAAAATATCAGAAAGAGAAATTAAGAAAACAATTGCATTTACCATTGCAGCTAAAAGAGTAAAATATCTAGGAATAAACCTACCTAAGGAGATGAAAGACCTGTATGCAGAAAACTATAAGATACTGTTGAAAGAAATCAAAGACAACACAAGCAGATGGAGAGATATACCATGTTCTTGGACTAGAAGAATCAATATTGTGAAAATGACTATACTACCAAAAGCAATCTACAGATTAAATGCAATCCCTATAAAGTTACCAATGGTATTTTTCACAGAACTAGAATAAAAAATCATACAATTTGTATGGAAACACAAAAGACCCTGAATAGCCAAAGCAATCTTGAGAACGAAAAATAGAGTTAGAGAAATGAGGCTCCCTGATTTCAGACTATACTACAAAGCTACAGTAATCATGGCTATACTACAAAGCTACAGTAGTCACAAAAAGAGAACTATAGATCAATGTAAGAGGATAGAAAGCCCAGAGATAAACTCATGCTCCTATGGTCACCTAATCTATGACAAAGAGGCAAGAATATATGATGGAGAAAAGACAGCCTCTTAAATAAGTGGTGCTGAAAAAATTGGACTGCTACAATTAAAGAATGAAATTAGAACACTCCCTAACACCATACACAAAAATAAGCTCAAAATGGATTAAAGACCTAAATGTAAGGACAGACACTATAAAACCCTCAGAGGAAAACATAGGCAGAACACGTTATGACATAAATTGCAGCAAGATCTTTTTTGATCCACCTCCTAAAGTAATGAATATAAAAACAAAAATAAACAAATGGGGCCTAATTAAACTTAAAGCTTTTGCAATGCAAAGGAAACCATAAACAAAATTAAAAGGCAATCCTCAGAATGGGAGAAAATATTTGCCCCAGACAAGGGATTAATCTTCAAAGTACACAAACAACTCATGCAGCTCAATATAAAAGAAAAACCCAAATAACCCAATCAAAAAATGGGTAGAAGACCTAAATAGACATTTCTCCAAGGAAGACATACAGATGGCCACAATGCACATGAAAAGATGCTCAGCATCACTAATCATTAGAGTAATGCAAATTGAAACTATAAGGAGGTATCACCTCACACCAGTTAGAATGGTCATCATTAAAAAGTCTACAAGCAATAAATGCTGGAGAGGGTGTGGAGAAAAGGGATTCCTCTTGTACTGTGGGTGGGAATGTAAATTGATACAGCCACTATGGAGAACAGTATGGAGGTTCCTTAAAAAACTAAAAAGAGAACTACAATATGACCTAGCAATCCCACTACTGGTCATATAACCAAAGAATTCCATAATTCAAAAAGACACATGCCCCCCAATGTTCATTGCAGCACTATTTGTAATAGCCATGACATGGAAGCAACCTAAATGTCCATCAGCAGAAGAATGGATACAGAAGATGTGGTACATATATACAATGGATTATTACTTAGCCATAAAATGGAACGAAATTGTGCCATTTACAGAGACGTGGATGGACCTAGAGACTGTCATACATAGTGAAGCAAGTCAGAAAGAGAAAAACAAATATCGCATATTAACACATAAATGTGGAATCTAGAAAAATGGTATAGATGATTTTACTTGAAAAGCAGAAATAGAGACAGACGTAGACAACAAATGTATGGATACTAAGGGGGAAAGCGGAAGTGGGATGAATTGGGAGATTGGGATTGACATATATACGTTACTATGTATAAAATAGATACCTAATGAGAACCTACTCATTAGTAGAAACTCTACTCAGTGCTCTGTGGTGACCTACATGGGAAGGAAACCCAAAAATGATGGGATATATGTATACATATAGCTGATTCCCTTTGCTGTACAGCAGAAACTGACTGTGTCAACAGCAGTGTAAAGCAACTATATTCTAATAAAAAATAAATACAAAGAAAAGATAATTATGTACTATGATAGAGATGCTAATTATCTTTACAATGGCAATCATATTGCAATATATGAATGTATCAAACTTTATGAAATGATTCATTGGATGGGATCAGTATCATTATAGAGATGGCAGAGGAAACAGCCAATAATAATGATCCAATCTGCAGAACAGAGCAAAAAACATTTAAAAGTAAACTGGGGTTCAGAAGTGTATGGAATAAAATCTGAAGGTATAGCATTCAGGTTGCTTGAGTTCCAGAAGAGGAGAAAAAGGTACTGGTGCAGGAAAAATTTTTGAAGAAATTATGTCCAAAATCTGCCTAAAGTTGGTGAAAGATAAAGATCTATATATTCACAGGTTCACACACATTAAATTGTATACTTTAAATATGTGCAGTATTTTGTATGTGAATTATATGTCAATAAAACTGTTCAAAAGACCTGCCAACATTAAAGTTTACAGTTTCACACCTGAATTTCTTTACTGGTAGAAACAAGATATTAACATCATTGTTCATTAGAGAAATTCAACTAAAATCAGAGTGAGGCACCACTATACAACTACGAGAATTGTGAAAGAGTTTTTAAAAAGCAACATTACTATGTGCTGAGAAGTAGGAGCAATTGGAACTTCCATACATTGCTGGTTGGAATGCAAATTGCTAGAGCCAACTGCTAGGGAAACTGTTGTTTCTTATAATATTAAACATATTCTCACCATATAACTCAGTAATTCTACTCTTATGCATGTACCTAAGAGAAATGAAAACTTATATTTGCAAAATAACTGTACAGTGGATATTTATAGTAGTTTTATTTGTAATCACCAAAACTTGACAAAATCCAAATGCAATTTACCTGGTGATGATGGATAAACAAAGTGGTAATTTCATAAAATGTGGCACTACTCAACAATAAAACATGCAAAATGTAGATTAATCTCAAATGAATTATGCTAAACAAAAGGAGTCATACACAGAAGACTACATATTGTATAATTCCATTTATATAACATTCTGGAAGAGGTAAAACTGTAGATATGGTTTTCTTGGGTTCGAGGTGAGCAGAAAGCTGGACTACAAAGTTGCAACACAAAATATTTTTTTCAAAGAACTTTTACATCCCGATTGTGCAAGAGATTGCAAAGTTCCATAGATCTACACACCAAAAAAGTAAATTTTACTGTATCAAATTTTTAGAAAATAATAATTTAAAATATAAATTTAGGGAGGGCCACCACAGCCAAGTCTCGTGGCAATCCTTAATACTTGCCTAAAAATATTCCTAGAAATATATTTGCTGAACAAATGTTGCACACGTTTTAAGATCTTCATAAAAATGGTGTATTTTCCCAGACAATGAACCCACTGGATTATCTTTCATCAGGGAGCTGTCCTGGGGGTTAGAAGGTGGCCAGTATCTCACCTCAGGTTCTTGGGCAGACCTCGTTTCAATTTAATGAGCTGTTATTTTGATTGATAGTGTTGTTTTCAACAGAAGCTGTTATGTCTATAAATGATCATGTATTGTAGGCATTTACAATTTAGCAGTTAAGAGGCCTAGCTCTGAAGTCAGAAACTGTATACATTCAAATCTTAGCTCTGCTAATACTTTAGCTATGTGACCTTGAGTAATTTATTTAACTTCAAGCCTGTTTCCTTACACATACAATGAAAATCAATAATGCTTGTTTCAGAAGGTGTCAGTGTTTTTGCTCCACAGTAAATACTCAATAAATAGCAATAAATATGTTATATTGTTGTTATTGTTGTTGATGATGATAATGATGAAGATTTATAAGTTTAGAATTTGAAGATTCGACTGTAACCTGTTTAGCAGATATATAATATAGGAAGCTCTACATGCTTGCTTCTTACACTGACCCCTTCTGGACAAGCAGCCTTAGGCAGTTGTTTCTGTATAAAATTGTCATGCCATGTGATATGGGATGCTGATATCATGGCCACAAGTAATTGAATCAGGGATCTATGCAAAATCCAAAAAAAAAAAATCTTAAAGAGGGTTTCTTGACCAATTGGGGGTAATGTAATTCTTTCTTCCTGAGAAAACTGAACATTGATTATAATTTACCAAATATTTTAGGGAGACTGTGGACCACCTGAAGATACACTTGAGCATCAATATCGCTCCGATCCAAATGCTGTAGGATGTGCACTGACACAAAAACAAAAATATAGATCAATGGAACAGGGTAGAAAGTCCAGATATAAACCCACACACCTACGGTCACCTAATCTATGACAAAGTAGGCAAGAACACATAATGGAGAAAAGACAGTCTCTTCATAAGTGGTGCCGGGAAAACTGGACAGCTACATGTAAAAGATTGAAATTAGAACAATCCCTAACACCATACACAAAAATAAACTCAAAATGTGTTAAAGACCTAAATGTAAGAACAGATACTATAAAACTCTTAGAGAAAAACATAGGCAAAATGCTCTTTGATGTAAATCGCAGCAAGATCTTTTTTGATCCACCTCCTAGAATAGTGAAAATAAAAACAAAACTAAGCAAATGGGACCTAAATAACTTAAAAGCTTTTGTACAGTAAAGTAAACCATAAACAAAATGAAAAGACAATCCTCAGAATTGGAGAAAATATTTGCAAATGAAACAACTGACAGGGGATTAATCTCCAAAATATACAAACAGCTCATGAAGGTCAATATCAAAACAACAAAAAAACAATCAAAAAATAGATGGAAGACTTAAATAGGCATTTCTCCAAAAACGACATACAGATGGTTAAAAAGTGCATGAAAAGATTCTCAACATCACTAATTATTAGACAAATGCAAACAAAAAGTACAAGAAGGTATCACCTCATACAGGTCACAGTGGCCATCATCAAAAAATCTACAAACAATAAATGCTGGAGAGGGTGTGGAGAAAAGGGAACCCTGTTACACTCTTGGTGGGAATGTAACTTGGTACAGCTACCATGGAGAACAGTATGGAGATTCCTTAAAAAACTAAAAATAGAGCTACTATATGATCCATCAATCCCACTCCTTGACATATAACCAGAGAAAACCATAATTTGAAAAGATACATGCACCCCAATATTCACTGCAGCGCTATTTACAATGCCAGGACATGGAAGCAACCTAAATGTCCATCAACAGAGGAATGGATAAAGAAGTGGTACACGTATACAATGTAATATTACTCAGCCATAAAAAGGAATGAAATAATGCCATTTGCAGCAATATGGATGGACCTACAGATTGTCATACTGAGTATGAAGTAAGTCAGACAGAGAAAGACAAATGCCATATGATATCGCTTATATGTGGAATCTTTAAATTAAAAAAAGGTACAGATGAACTTATTTACAAAACAGAAATAGAGTCACGGATGTAGAAAACAAACTTTGGTTACCAGTGGGTAAGGGGAAAGGGAGGGATAAATTGGAAGATTGGGATTGACATATACACACTACTATATATAAAATAGATAACTAATAAGGACCCACTGTAAAGCACAGGGAACTCAACTCAATGTTCTGTAATGGCCTATATGGGAAAATAATCTTAAAAAGAGTGGGTATATGTATATATATATAACAGATTCACTTTGCTGTACACCTGAAACTAGCACAACATTGTAAATCAACTATATTCCAATAAAAATAAAAAACAAACAAAAAATGCAGTTTGACGAACTCAGAAACCTATATGATAAATCCTATGTGATTCCCGATGACAAATCAAGCCAATCGGAGCCTCTTCCTCACTTTGGAAGTGTAAAGATGGAAGTCTAACAAAGAGAACACCCTAAGGAGAAATGGTGATATTCTTTTGCAGGATCAGTTATCTGAGTCATTGGAACTGTGGTTATATTTTGAATGATGGTGTCAGTGTTCTCATTCTCCCTGAGGTCACACATTTCTATCTCACCATGACCTCCATATCCCCCCAAGGCATCTCTAGATAGCAAGATCTGACCTAAGCCAATCCAGGTACTCATTTTTATTACAACTTAAAACTGCCTAATATATATAACATGAACAGAGAATAAGTACTATGAAAGGTATAAGCTTACCTTCCAAAATATTCTGTGGTCACCTGTGGTGATGGTCCCCATCCTCACCTAGAGGCAGCTACACTGTTCTCTCTTATATTAAACTCAAATCTATTTTATCAAGCTCCCACCCACAGATCCTGTACCTCTCCTTATTAAGTGATGTTATTAAAGTCATTAAAGCGATGTAGTAGACTTACGTTTTCCATTTTGTTTGTCTAGAATTTATACATAGAATTTCAAAATTATCTTTTTTGTGTATCTTTCTAATGAGGACATTAGCCATCATTTAATAAACAAAGCTTCCAAACCAGACAGAGATGATAAATGTGTTACAAGGCATCAGGACAGGCTCTCTATGGCCAGAGTCAAACTCCAGGTTTGGGATGTACTCAGGAAATCAAGGCATCTGCTTGTGGGTGCCCAAGTAAGCCTTACATTTACTTGCCAGAATTTGGCATGTGCTTTATGCATGGTATCTTTGAAAGGACTCTCAGTCTTCCGCACCCCTCTACCCTTCACTCTCTCCACTGCCAAAGACAACTCTCTAATAACTAAGTCACTTCATTTATCCTATATGGCCCACTTGATTCTTTATCTAAAATCATATGCTTCCAGAGTTCAGAAGTATTCTAGTTCCAATCTGTCATGTTATTGTTGGGCAACCTGAAACCTAGAGAGGGGAACGAATGTTTCCAAGGTCACGCAGATAACGAATATATCTCTCACACAGAGGAAAATGCTTGACCATAGGATTCATAGCTCCCTTTTGGCTTTGCTTCTCAGGGTTCCAACTTAGACCAGGCAATAATGATCTCTAGAGATAAGTTATTTTTCTTCCCCATCTGTGTTTACTCTCGCCCTTGTTCTCCTTGAAGTCTGTTTATTCTGTTACCCAGCTTCCTTCTCTGCCTCTCGGGCAGGCCACTGTGTTCCCTGATTTCATCTTTCTTTCCAGGCAGCCGTTCTTCATGCATTCCTCCCTCAGCTTTCTCTGCTCTGGATCCCTTCCAAGTCATTTCTCTCTCTGCGTGGGGGCAGCAGTCCAAGAGGAAAGGGGTGGTGATTTACTCTGGTTTAGAGTAAGCCTCTGGCAAAATATGTCTCACCAAGCATAGGGACCTTCTTGCTGATGAGATCATAGGGACAATCAAGACTGTGTCCTGGGGCCTATTCCTTTGACATAAGTCTAAAGTTATGCAAATGTCAGAGTATTCCATAAGTCCGTAAATGTCTCATCATAGCATGGTTGTTAACTTACCACCTGCTTCAGGACAACCCTCCTCCTGTGGAAAGGCTCTCCCAGATCTCATCCCAGATCAAGTATTCAGTATACTCAGGGGAAGTTCCCATAAGACCAGTGGAAATTAAGTAGGATGAAGAGAAAGCCTCAGAGGCTGATTGTCTCCCAAGGTACACTTCAGTGAAGCAATTGCTGTCCAATGAATGAGAGAGCTAGGGTTTAGGTTTTGTTTTGTTTATGTTATTACTAAAGGATAAGGGAACTCACATTTTCAGAGCACCTCCTACATACCAGGTGCTGTGTCAGGCATTTTACATATACTGGGAATGTTCTAGTTGATAGCAACACCACCCTCCCAGGCAAAGAGAGGAATGTAGGAGTCTTCCTGTCTTCCTCCTTCTCCATCACCCTCCACAGACAATCTATCAGTAAATCCTCTTATTCTATTTCCAAGATATTTTTATTCCATCTTCCTCCCTCCATACATTCAGTTATGAATCTAGACCAGTCCATTATCACCTCTAGTCTGGCCTAATGAAATAATCTTTTAGCCAATCTCCTTATAAGCATTTTCATGCCCCTGTAATCCTTCTCCACACATTAGTAAAGTGATCTTTTTAAAATGAACATTTGATTGTTTCTCTTCGCTGCTTCAATGGCTTCCAATTGTACCTTGGCTAATGTTCCCAAATCCTTAACTGGACCACAAGGTCAAATTTAGCTTCCCAGCTTTATCTATATCTACTTGCATTTTCCCTGTTTCAATTCCAGCCACATTAAACCTCTCTCAATTCCCTGAACATACCATGCCCTCTTCTGTCTCACAGCTGTGAATGTGACATTATTTATCATCTGAATGTTCTCTCATTGTTCTTTACCTGATTAACTCCTACTCATCCTTAAGAAACAAATTTACATGTCATTCCTTAGGAACACCTTCCCTATACTTACTCCCTAGTCCCATGATGCTTCCATTCCTACCCAGAAAAGGTTTGATCCTTCTTATGGATGAGTATTTAGAAGTACAAGGTATTATGGGAGTGTATAGATAATTCCTAATACTCATTACACTTATAATTATTTGTTTATTATTTATATTCCATGATTTGCTCTAAAATCCAAGAGGGAAAAAAAACAATGCCTTCCATATTCCATGTAGAATTGGTACAAATTCCTCTCTAAATGTTTGGTATAATGAAACCATTTGAACCTGAAGACTACATTTTTTACATTCTTTTAAATTTTGGACTCAAATTCAGGGGGACTATTCAGCTTATCTCTTTCATATTGGATGAGTATTGGTAACTTGTGGATTATGAGAAATTGGCCCATTCATCTAAGTTGTTGAATTTATATGCATAGTTTTTCTCATATTCCCTTTTTTTCACTTTAATGAGAGCAATATGTAGTTATATGCCCTGTTTCATTCTTGATATTCATAACTTGTGTCAATTTTATTGATCTTTTCAGAGAAGCACCTTTTTGTTTCGTTGATTTTCTCCATAGTTTTCCCCTTTCTTACTGAATTTATTTCTTACATTTTTGGAGGTTAAGGATATATTTATTGCCTTGTGATGATGGTTTCATGGAGTATACATATCTCCAAATTTATCATGTTGTATATATTAAAAATATCCAGTTTTTAGAATATTAATAATAGCTCAATAAAACTGTTTTAAAAATACAAGTGGCAGTAGGTCTAGGCTAGAGTTTGGGAGGTTTATTTATTTATTTATTTGATAATTGTGTAAGTTTAGGTATACAATATTTTGATTTGATACATTCATATATTGCAGTATGATTACCACTGTAGCATTAGTTAACACCTCTATTACATCACATAATTATCTTCTTTTTTGTGGTCACAACATTTAAGATGTAGTTTCTTAGCAACTTTGAAGTATACAATACAGTATTGTTGATTATAAACACTATGCTGTGCATTAGATCTTTAGAATTTATTCATCTTCTAAATGTAAGTTTGTAACATTTCCCACCCAGTTGGCTCACTCTCCAGACATTGGTTAGCATTATTTTACTCTCTGTCTTTACAAGTTTTTTTCTTTTTTTAGATTCCACATATAAGTGATATTACACAGTATTTGTCTTTCTCTGACTTATCTCACTTACATAATCCCCTCTAGTTCCATAAATGTCATCACAACAGCAGGAATCCCTTCTTTCTCATAGATGAATAATATTTCATTGTATAAATAAATACCACATTTTCTTTATCCATTCATCCATTGATGGAAACAGGTTTCTTCCATATCTTGGCTATTGTGACTAACGGTGCAATAAACATTCGAGTGCAGATATACTTTTAATATCTGGGTTTTGTTCCTTTGGATATATACTAAGAATTGGGATTGCTGCGTGATATGGTAGTTGAATTTTTATTTGAAGAACCTTCATACTGTTTTCTGTAGTGGCTGAACCAATTTACATTCCCACCAACAGTGCACAATTGTTCCCTTCTCTGCACATCCTTGCCAACACCTGTTATCTCTTTTTCCTTTATTATAACCATTCTGACAGGTGTGAGGTGGTATCTCATTCTGGTTTTGATTTGCATTTCCTTGATAATTAGTGATGTTGAGCATCTTTTGGTGTACCTGTTGACCATTTGAATATATTCTTTGGAAAAATGTCTAATCAGTTTCTCTGTCAATTTTTAAATTGAATTGCTTGTTTTGTTGTTGTAGCTATGGAGTTGTATGAGTATTTTGCATGTACTTTTATACTGACCCCTCAACTAATATATGGTTTGCAAATATTCTCTCTCTCCCATTCTGCAGGTTGCCTTTTCATTTTGGTGATTGTTTCTCTTATTGGCAGAAGCTTTTGATGTAATCCCACTTGTTGATTTTTGTTTTGTTTTGTTTTGTTTTTTGATACTGCTTTTGGTGTCATGTCCAAAAACTCATTGCCAAGACCAATGTCAAGGAGCTTCTTCCCAATGTTTTCCTAAGTTTTTGGTAACACAGCTTATGGTTAAGTGCGTAATCCATTTCAAGTCACTTGTTGTGAATGGTATAAGATAAGCAATCAATTTCACATTTTTGCATGTGATTATCCAGTTTTCCCAACACCATATATTGAGGAAACTATCCTTTCCAGTTGAGTATTATTGGCTCCCTTTTCAAATATTAGTTGACCTTATATTCGTGTGTGGAAGTTATTTCTGGGCTCTATATTCCACTCCAATCTACAACATGTCTATTTTTATGCCAGTACCATACTGTTTTAATTACTAAGGCTTTGTAGTATAGTTTGAAATCAGGAATGTGATATTAATATTAATTATTTTGAGCCATGAACAAGGGTATCTTTCAACATGTTTGTATTTTTTTCAATTTCTTTCATCAGTAGATTTTATTGTACAGATCTTTCACTTCCTTGGCTAAATTTATTCCTAAGTATACTATTGTTTTTGATGCTATTGTGAATGATATAGTTTTCTTTGTTTCTTTCCAGATATTTTGTTGTTAGTGCATAGAAATGCAACTGATTTCTGCATGTTAATTTTATATCCTGCAACTTTACTGAATTTGTTAATTAGTTCCAACAGTTTTTTGTTGTTGTTGTTGAGTCTTCAGGATTTTCTGTATATAAAACTATATCATCTGAAAATAACAAAAATTTTACCTCTTCCTTTATGATTTGGATGTATTTTATTTCTTTATCTTGCCTCATTGCTCTAGCTAAGACTTCCAGTACTATGTTGAATAAGGATTGTAATAGTAGGCTTCTTTGTCTTGTTCCTAATATCAGAGGAACAGCTTTCAAATTTTCATCATGGATATAATGTTGGCTGTGGGTTTGGCACACATACCTTTATTATGTTGCAGTGTATTCCTAGAAGTAACAAATTGTTGAAGGTTTTTATCACAAAAAGTTGCTGCATTTTGTCAAATAATTTTTCTTTATCTGTTGAGGTGATCATATAATTTTTATTACTTATTCCATTAATGTGATGTACCACATTATTGATTTGCTTATTTTGGAACATAATTGCAACCCAGGGTTAAATCCCACTGATCATACTGTATGATTCTTTTAATGTGGTTTCTTAATTGAAGTATAGTTGATTTACAATATTATATTAGTTTCAGATGTACTGCATAGTGATCCAGTATTTTTGCAGATTATACTCCATTATAGGTTATTACAAAGTAATGACTATAATTCCCTGTGCTATACAGTATATCCTTGTTGCTTATCTACTTTATACATAATAGTTATATCTGTTAATCCCATACCCCTGATTTGCTTCTCTCCCCTTCCCTCACTATTTTTGTAACCACAAATTTATTTTCTATATCTGTGAATCTGTTTCTGGGTTGTAATGTGTTGTTGAATTCATTTTGACAATATTTTTATGAGAATTTTTGCATCTATATTCACCAGGGACATTGGTCTAAAGTTTTCTTGTTGTGTCCTTTGTAGGTTACAATATTTTTTATTGCTGCTTTTAGGATACTCTTTTCATCTTTGCATTTTGACAGTTTCATTATAATGTGTCTTGGAGAGGTTATTTTGTTTTTTGGGTTTTTATACAATTTAAAACAAATTTACTGAAGTATAGTTGATTTACAATGTTGTGTTAGTTTCTTTTCCTGTATAGGCCATTACAGAGTATTGAGTAGTGTTCCCTGTGCTATATAGTACATCCTTATTAGTTATCTATTTTATATATAGTAGTATGTACATGTCAATCCCAATCTCCCAATTTATCCCTCCCCCCCTTATTCCTTGGTAACCATAAGTTTTTTTTTTCTACA
The DNA here is from genome assembly GCF_964165515.1 of Mesoplodon bidens. Classification (NCBI taxonomy): domain Eukaryota; kingdom Metazoa; phylum Chordata; class Mammalia; order Artiodactyla; family Ziphiidae; genus Mesoplodon; species Mesoplodon bidens. The sequence continues at coordinate 85,101,503 of NC_138163.1, read as the reverse complement.
TCTGTGACTCTACTTGGAGAGGTTATTTTAAATTCTGATAATGGGGTGATCTATTTGCTTCATAAACTGGGATGTCCAAGCCTCTCCCCAGGTTTGGGAGGTTCTCACTACTGTTTTTTCAGTAAAAATTCTGCCCGCCTTTCCCTCTATTTTCTTTCTGGTGCTCCAGTGATTGTGATATTTTTTCATTTGATGATGTCCCATAAATCATGTATGGTTTCATCTCATTCTTTTTTTCTTTGTTCTCTCTTGACTGGGTTACCTCAAAGTTCCTGTCCTCTAGATCATAGATTCTATCTTCTGCTTGGTCTATTCTGCTTCTGATGCTCTCTATTGCAGGGTTTTTTTTTCATTAATTGAATTCTTCAGCTCCAGAATTTCTGTTTTACTCTTTTTTTATGAATTCTATCTCTTTGTTCAATATCACATTTTGTTCATGTATTTTTTCTTGAGTTTGTTGAGCTGTCTTTATGTATTTTCTTGTATCTTACTGAGTTTCCTCAAAACAGCTATTTTGAATTCTTTATTGGGTAAATTACAGGATTCTGTGTCTTTGAGTTCAGTTACTGGAGGATTATTGGTATTTTTTTTTATGTTTCCTTGATTCTAGTTGCTCCTTGGTATTTTACATTTCTGTTTTTGCAATTAACATTGCAGCCACATCCTCCACTCTTTACTAGTTGCCTTCAGGTGGGAGATACTTTTCTTTGGTCCTGCTTATTTCTGGGGATTTCTCTGACTGTGGATATATCCGTTTCACACTTCTTGTTCATTCTTTCAGCAGAATTCTTAATATTGCATGACTTCTCTCAACCTTACAGTTCACCAGAGTGGCTGTTGGAAACCTCTTTTATGTTTTCAGAAGGTGGCACTACCGCTCAAGTTTGTGGTTTCTCTCTTACCCACAGACCCTGGCCTATTTTCTGCATGCACTCTTTGTCTACCAGAGGCGGTGCTTGCACAAAAAAATCGTTGCAGAGTGGGGGAAGCTGTGGATTTAACTCTCTGAGCGTTAGGGTGACCACTGGCCAGGTGCAGGAATCTTCAGGTGAGGTTTAACCAGTGACTCATGGGTGGGCTACCTCCTCAAGTCCTAAACTCAGTCAGCAGGAATGGCATCTCATTAATGCCCCCATATACTTGTCTTCCTCTTTCTGGATATCCTCCATCCTGCCAGTAATGGAGGTCTCACCTCAATAGTCTGGGTGCTGTGGCAGAGAAATGGGTCTCTCACAATGTCCTACACTGTTGGGACAGCCAGGCACTCACTCTCCATTCTATCTTTCCTCCAAAGTATGGTAGTTACTGGCTTGGCCAGCCTCACACTGTGCCACTTTGGGGCAAAGTTCCTCTTACCCTCCCCAATGCATCCAAACTCATTTTTTTTTCCTCCAGTGGACTGTTCAAATTTCTCAGGAAAGCTGGACTTCTACAAAGGCTCACTTGTAGGTGGGTATTAGCCCAAGTTAGCACTCTACAGGTTTTCCCAGACTGCAGTGAGAGGGGTGGAACTGATTCACAATCCCCTGTTGGTTCCACAACCCATACTGATATCTGTCTGCATATTATCTGATGCACATGTGGGAGTGATATTATAACTCCTACAGAGGCACAACTGTTCACGGAACATGGAGAATTTTAGTTGTTAAAAGGGAAGGAGAATGAAAGGAGAGATGTCTTATGGTGCCATGATGGTGATATCACCTTTATTTTATTGATTTTTTCTCTCATTTTTATTTCTTTTCTTCTGCTAGCTTTGCTTTTATTTTGGTCTTTTTTTTCAAGTTCCTTTAGGTAGGGATTTAAGTTATTGATTTTATGCTTTTCTTCTTTTCCAGTGTAAACATTTGGTATCATACATTTACCTCTCAGCACTGCATTAGCTGCCTGCCACAATTTTTGATATGTTTTATTTTCATTTTCACTCAGTTTTAAGTATTCATTTAAATTTCCTTTAAGACTTCCTGATTGACTTATGGATCATTTATTTATAAGTGTGTTGTTAATTTACAAGTGTTTGGTGATTTTACTATTGTCTTTCTGTTATGATATCTAGCTTGATTTTATTATGGTCAGAGAACTCTTTGTAGTTTCAATTTGAACTTCCTTAATGAAGGAAGTTCCTTAATGACTAAGGAAATTGAAGAGTTGTTGTGTGTTTATTGGCCACTGAAATATTCTCTTTTCTGAAGTTCTTTAAGCCTTTTGCCTATTTTTCTATTGGGCTGTTTTTTTGGGTTTTTTTTCCTTATTGAATTACAGATATTTATATATTCTAAATATATCACTGTCAACAATATATTTGTTGCTAATATCTTCTCCCACTGTGTATCTTGATTTTTACCCTCTTCTTAATGTAGTAATTGCATTTATAATTGCAATATCGTCCAATATACTAATTTTTATGCCTAGGATTTGTGTCCTATAAAGAAATCATGATGATATTTTCTTACGTTTTCTTCTACAAACATTATGTTTTGCCTTTCATATTTTCCCATGACCACCTCACTGTGCTCCCTAGTTTGAGCTTGGCCCTGGATTTAGAGAGGCTGGAACCTGAGAAAAGGCTTGACCTAGGGATGCACAGGTGACCTGGAGGCCCTGAGGCTTAGCCCAGGTAAGGCAGTCATGGCCTTTTTTGGTACTTATTCAAGTTGTTTCCCAGGAACAGTCCAGAAATCTGACAGCAACACTACTGCTGAATTTCCTGTCACCACCTAGCTGTGTGCCCCAGCCCAAGTAGAGCAAATGATTCAACCCCACTCAATCCATGCCACAGCCTAACACTATGTCTGGGACAGCCACAAAAGGGGGAAAGATGCAACAATGGGCTGCTTTTGAGTAGAGCCACAGATGCCTACACAGGTAGAACATTGGACCTGAGTAAGTGAATGAGCCCCGCTTGCTTCAACACTCCCTTCCTTTATGGCAAAGGCCCCAGTGTGGGAAGAAGGAAACACACTTAAAAGGAACAGAGGCAGCTTGAACCTCGCACTCAGAGTTTATGCTCCAGCAACTTGGGAGTAGATCTTGCCACTGACATCGTGGTCACAGACACTGTGCAGAGAGGAAGCCCCACCTCACCCTGTGAAGGCTCTAGCTCTCCCATCACTAGCCACACTCTCTACCAGCTGAAAGCAGCCAGCACACCTTGAGGAAAGATGTGACTGGTGACTACATCAAATCCAGCCCTCTCACCAAAGGCAATGGGTGTATGCAGTCTATGTAGGGAAGCTCCCACATAAGAATATCCTTTCAAGACCACAATAGGTAAGTGTTTCACTTAAATTCAGAGATGGAGAAAGTTAAGTAAAATTAAAAGGCTCTCAATTGAGAGAGCAAGAGAAAAACCCTAAAAAAATAATAATGAAACATAAATAAATAATTTACCAAAGAATTCAAAAAGTTGGTAATAAAAATACTAACTGAATTAGGGAAGAGAATTGATCTAAGCACAGATCATTTTAACAAGGAACTAGAAAATATAAAGAAGCTCCAATCAAAAATAGATAATTCAATATCTGAGATCAAAGGTACTCTAAAAGCAATGAATAGCTGACTACATGACACAGAAGAACACATCAGAACAGCAGACATAAAAACAAATTTTAAAAATGAGTGCAATACAAGAGATCTTTCAGATAACAACAAACTTGTTAACATTCACATTTTAAGGGTTCCAGAAGGAAAGAGAGAGAAAAGAGTGTTGAAAATGTATTTGAAGTAATTATGGCTGAAAACTTCTCAAACCTAAAGAAGGAAAATGTTATCCAAGACATGTCGTAATTTAAATGGCAAAAGTTAAAGAGAGAATTCTAAAATCAGCAAGAGAAAAACAGTCAAATACAAGGGAATCCCCATGAGTCTATCAGCTGATTTCTCTGAAGAAACTTTTCAGGCCATAAGGGAGTGGTGTGTTATATTCAACATGCTGAAAGGGAAAGCACTGCAACCTAGGATACTCCAACAAGCAAGATTATTATTCAGAATAGAAGAGAGATAAGGAATGTCTTAGACAAGAAAAAATATAAAAGAATGAATCAATGCTACATCTACCCTAAAGGAAATATTAAAGGATAGTCTCTAATTGGAAAATAGGTAAAAATATATAGGAAAAGGAAAATTCCAGTAGGAAAGGCAAATATATAGTAAGGATTGGAGGTCACTTAAATAAACCAATACATAGATTAAAAGCAAATATAACTGCAATAAGCTGTCAAGGGATAAGCATGAAGATGTAAAATATGACATCAAAACCACAAAATGTGGGGGAGGGGGTAAACATTGTAGATCTTTTAGAATGTGTTTGCATTTAAATGACTACCAGTTTAAATCAAGTACATATAATTATGGTTCAACATATTTGAACCCCATGGTAACCACAAGTAAAAAACTGAAAATAGATGCACAAAAAGCTAAAATGAAAGGTACCCAATCATACTACTAAGGAAAACAATCAAACCATAATGGGAAAAAAAGGAGAAGAAATAATGAACAGAGAAGAAGTACAAAAACAACTGGCAAACAAGAAATAAAATGACAATAAGTACATACCTATCAATAATTACTTTAAATGTCAATGGACTGAATGATTCAATCAAAAGACATAGGGTGGCTCATTGGATAAAAATAATAAGACCCTTCAAAATGCTGCTTACTAGAGACTCAGTTCAGAGCTAAAGAAACACACAGACTGGAAGTGAGGGGATAGAAAAAGATATTGCATGCAAACAGAAATGACAATAAAGCAGGGGTAGCAATACTCATAAAAGTCAAAATAGACTTTAAAACAAAGGCTATCACAAAAGACAAATGGAGTATTATATCATAGTGGCAGGATCAGTATAAAAGAGGATATTACACTTATTAATATATACACACCCAATACAGGAGCATCTAAATGTATAAAGCAAATACTAATAGACATAAAGGGAGAAGCTGACAGTAACACAATAATGGTTGGGAAAATTTACACTCCACTGACATCAATGAACATAAAATCAATAAGGACATTGAGACAGAAAATCAATAAGGCAATAGTTGTCTTAAATGAAACAGTAGACTGATTGGACTGAATTGGTATGTACAGGACATTACATCTAAATACAGCAGAATATGCATCCTTTCCAAGTGCACATGGAGTGTATTCCAAGATAGATCACATAATATGTCACACAAACAAGCTTCAACAAATTTAAGAGAATAGAAATTATATCAAGCATTTCTTTCTGACCAAAAGAGTATGAAACTAGAAAGCAAATAGAGAAAGAAAAACTAGAAAAGAACAAACACATAGAGATTAACCGACATGCTATTTTTTAAGTCAATGGGCAAATGATTAAATCAATGAGGAAATCAAAAGAAAAAAACTTCGAGAAAAAAGAAAATGGAAACACAATTTTCCAAAATGTATGAGATGCAGCAAAAGCAGTTCTAACAGGGAATTTCATAGTGATAAAGCCTACTCAAGAAATAACAAAAATCTCAAAAGAACAAACAAATCTACTGCCTAAAAGAATTAGAAAAAGAAGAAAAATGTCAGCAGAAGGAAGGAAATAAAAAAGATCAGGGAGGACATGAATAAAATAGAGATTAAAAAATAGTAAAGATCAATGAAATCAAGAGCTAGTTATTTTGAAAGATAATCAGACTAGTCATGCACAGTGCTCCTGATGATACCTGCTTTCAGTCTCCAGCTCCCAGGGCTTCCCTTGGTCAGGAGGTAGAATTCCAGTGAAGTAAGCTAACAGGGCTGGGATCTGAGCTCTGATAATTACCTTCTGTGTGACCTCAGCCTTGTGGCTGACAAGACCTTGATGATCCTGTCTGTCAGTTTTTGTTTGTTTGTTTCTTTGCTTGTTTTTAGTATAGTTCTTAGAACTTGTTATCATTGGTGGGTTTGTTTTTTGGGCTTTCTTTTTTGCTTTCTTTTCTTTTTTCTTCCTTTTTTTAAATTACTATTTATTTATTTTAATTTTTAATGTATATTTTTTTAATTTTGGAATTTAATGACTTTTCTTTCTTTCTTTTGGTCATTTTTTCTCACTTTTCTTCTGAGCTGTGTGGCTGACAGAGTCTTGGTGCTCTGGCCGGGTATCAGGTCTGTGCCTCTGAGGTGGGAGAGCCAAGTTCAGGACATTGGTCCACCAGACACCTCCCAGCTCCACATAATATCAAATAGTGAAAGCTCTCTCAGAGATCTCCATCTCAATGTTAACACCCAGCTCCACTCAGCAAACAGCAAGCTACAGTTCTGGACACCCTATGCCAAACAATTAGCAAGACAAGAACACAACCACACTGATTAGCAGAGAGGCTGCCTAAAATCATAATAAGGTCACATACACCCCAAAACACACCACCAGATGTGGTCCTGCTCATCAGAAAGACAAGATCGAGCCTCATCCACCAGAACACAGGCACCAGTCCCCTCCACAAGGAAGCCTACACAACTCACTGAACCAAACTTAGCCACTGGGGGCAGATAGAAAAACAAAGGGAACTACAAAACCTGAAGCCTGCTAAAAGGATACGCCAAAACACAGTAAGTTAAGCAAAATGAGAAGACAGAGAAACATACAGCATATGAAGGAGCATGGTAAAAACGTACAAGACCAAACAAGTGAAGAAGAAATAGGCAGTCTACATGAAAAAGAATTCAGAATAATGATAGAAAAGATAATACAAAATCTTAGAAATAGAGTGGAGAAAATACAAGAAATGTTTAACAAGGACCCAGAGGAACAAAAGAGCAAACAAACCATGATAAATAACAATAAATGAAATTAAAAATTATCTACAAGGAAACAATAGCAGAGTAACTGAGGCAGAAGAACAGATAAGTGACCTGGAAGATAAAATAATGGAAATAACTAATGCAGAGCAGAATGAAGAAAAAAAGAATGAAAAGAATTGATGACAGTCTCAGAGACCTCTGGGACATTAGAAGCACCAACATTCGAATGATAGAGGTCCCAGTAGAAAAAGAGAAAAAGAAAGGGATGGAGAAATTAATAGAAGACATTATAGAAGAAAATTTCCCTATATATGGGAAAGGAAATACTCAGTCAATTCCAGGAAGCACAGAGAGTCCCATACAGGATAAATTCAAGGAGAAACACGCCAAGACACATATTAATCAAACTGTCAAAAATTATATGCAAGGTAAAAATATTAAAAGCAGCAAGGGAAAAACAACAAGTAATATACAAGGGAATCCCCATAAGGATAACAGCTGATCTTTAAGAAAAAACTCTTCAAGCTAGAAGGGAGGGACAGGACATATTTAAAGTGATGAAAGGGGAAAATCTACAATCAAAATTACTCTACACAGCAAGGATCACATTCAGATTGGACAGAGAACTTAAAACCTTTACAGACAAGCAAAGTTAAAAGAAATCAGCACCACCAAACCAGCTTTACAAAATGTGCTAAAGGAACTTCCCTAGGCAGGAAACACAAGAAAAGGAAAAGACCTACAATAACAAACACAAAACAATTAAGAAAATGGTAATAGGAACATACACATTGATAACTACCTTAAATGTAAATAGATTACATGATCCAACCAAAAGACATAGACTGGCTGAATGGATACAAAAACAAGACCCATATATATGTTGTCTACAAGAGACCCATTTCAGACCTAGGTACACATGCAGACTGAAAGTGAGGGGATGGAAAAAGATATTCCATGCAAATGTAAATCAAAAGAAAGGAGGAGTAGCAACTCTCATATCAGGAAAAATAGACTTTAAAATAAAGGTTATTACTATAGACAAAGAAGGGCACTACATAATGATCAAGGGATCAATCCAAGGAGAAGATATAACCATTTTGAATAATTATGCACACAACATAGGAGCACGTCAATACATAACACAAATGCTAACAGCCATAAAAGAGGAAATCGACAGTAACACATCCATACTAGGGGACTGTAACACCCCACTTTCACCAATGGACAGACCATCAAAAATTAAAAAAGAATAAGGAATAACAGGTTTTAAATGATATATTAAACAAGATGTACTTAATTGATATTGATGGGACATTCCATCCCAAAACAACAGATTACACTTTCTTCTCAAGTGCTCTTGAAACATCCTCCAGGCTAGATCATATCTTTGGGCACAAATCAACCTTTGGTAAATTTAAGAAAATTGAAATCGTATCAAGTATCTTTTCTGAACACAACGCTAGGAGACTAGATGTCAATTACAGGAAAAAAAAACTTTAAAACATACAAACGTATGGAGGATAAACAATACACTACTAAATGCCAAGAGATCACTGAAGAAATCAAAGTGGAAATCAAAAAATACCTAGAAACAAATGACAATGAACACACGATGAACCAAAACCTATGGGATACAAAAAAAAGCAGATCTAAGGTGGAAGTTTATAACAATACAATCCTACCTCAAGAAACAAGGAACATCTCAAATAAACAACCTAACCTTACACCTAAAGCAATTAGAGAAAGAAGAACAAAAAACCCCCAATGTTAGCAGAAGGAAAGTAATCATAAAGATCAGATCAGAAATAAATGAAAAAGAAATGAAGGAAACAATAGCAAAGATCAATAAAACTAAAAGCTGTTTCTTTGAGAAGATAAACAAAATTGATAAACCAGACTAATCAAGAAGAAGAAAGGAGAAGACTCTACTAAATATAATTAGAAATGAAAAAGGAGAAGTACCAGCTGATACTGCAGAAACACAAATGAACATGAGAGATTACTACAAGCAGCTATATGCCAATAAAATGGACAAACTTGAAGAAGTGGACAAATTCTTAGAAAAGAACAACATTCCGAGGATGAACCAGGAAGAAATGCAAAATATAAACAGACCAATCACAAGCACTAAAATTGAGATTGTGATTAAAATCCTTCCAGCAAACAAAAGCACAGGACCAGATGGCTTCCCAGGAGAATCCTATCAAATATGTAGAGAAGAGCTATCACCTATCTTTCTAAAACTATTCCAAAATATAGCAGAAGGAGGAACACGCCCAACCCTGAAACCAAAACCAGACAATGATGTCACAAGGAAAGAAAACCACAGGTCAATATCACTGATGAACACAGATGCAAAAATCTTCAAAAAATATTAGCAAACAGAATCCAAAAACACATTAAGAGGATCATACACCATGATCAAGAGGGGTTTATCCCAAGAATGCAAGGATTCTTTAATATATGCAAATCAATCAATGTGATAAACCATATTAACAAATTGAAGGGTAAAAACTACATGATCATCTCAATAGATTCAGAAAAGGCTTTTGACAAAATTCAACACTGGTTTATGATAAAAACCCTCCAGAAAGTAGGCATACAGGGAACTTACCTCAACATAATAAAGGCCATATATTACAAACCCACAGCCAACATTGTTCTCAGTGGTGAAAAACTGAAACCATTTCCTCTAAGATCAGCAACGAGACAATGTTACCCACTCTCACGAGTATAATTCAACATACTTTTGGAATATTTAGCCACAGCAATCAGAGAAGAAAAAGAAATAAAATGAATCCAAATCAGAAAAGAAGAAGTAAAGCTGTCACTGTTTACAGATGAGAAGATACTATATATACATAGAGAATCCTAAAGATGCTACCACACAACTACTAAAGCTAATCAATGAATTTGGTAAAGTAGCAGGATACAAAGTTAATGCACAGAAATCTCTTGCATTCCTATACACTAATGATGAAAAATCTCAAAGAGAAATTCAGGAAACACATTTACCATTGCAACAAAAATACTAAAATACCTAGGAATAAACCTACTTAAAGAGAAAAAAGACCTATATGCAGAAAACTATAAGACACTGATGAAAGAAATTAAGGATGGTACAAACAGATCAAGAGATAGACCATGTACTTGGATTGGGAGAATCAACATTGTGGAAATGACCATATTACCCAAAGCAATCTACATATTCAGTGCAATCCCTATAAAACTACCAATGGCATTTTTCACTGAACTAGAACAAAAAATTTCACAATTTGTATGGAAAAACAAAAGACCCCAAATAGACAAAGCAATCTTGAGAAAGTGAAATGGAGATGGAAGATTCAGGCTCCCAGTCTTCAGACTATACTACAATGCTACAGTAATCAAGAAAATATGGTACTGACACAAAAACAGAAATATAGATCAATAGAACAGGATAGAAAGCCCAGAGATAAACCCCCACACATATGGTCACCTTATTTTTAATAAATGGTGCAAGTATATACAATGGAGAAAAGACAGTGTCTTCAATAAGTGGTGCTGGGAAAACTGGACCACTACATGTAAAAGAATGGAATTAGAACACTCCCTAACACCATACACAAATATAAACTCAAAATGGATTAAAGAAGTAAATGTAAGGCCAGACACTATAAAACTCTTAGAGGAAAACATAGGCAGGTCACTCTATGACATAAATCACAATAAGATCTTTTTTGACCCACCTCTTAGAGAAATGGAAATAAAAACAAAAATTTAAAAATGGGACCTTATGAAACTTAAAAGCTTTTCCATAGCAAAGGAAACCATAAACAAGACCAAAAGACAACCCTGAGAATGGGAGAAAATATTTGCAAATGAAGCAACTGACAAAGGATTAATCTCCAAAATTTACAAGCAGCTCATGCAGCTCAATATCAAAATAACAAAGAACCCAATCCAAAAATGGGCAGAAGACCTAAATAGACATTTTTCCAAAGAAGATATACACATTGCCAACACACACATGAAAGGGTGCTCAACATCACTAATCATGAGAGAAATGCAAATCAAAACTACAATGATGTATCAACTCACACCAGTCAGAATGGCCATCATCAAAAAATCTACAAACAGTAATTGCTGGAGAGGGTGTGGTGAAAAGTGAACCCTCCTGCACTGTTGGGGGGGAATGTAAACTGATACAACAAATATGGAGAACAATATGGAGGATCCTTAAAAAGCTAATCATAGAGCTAACATATGACCCAGCAATTCCACTACTGGGCATATACCCTGAGAAAACCATAATTCAAAAAGAGTAATGTACCACAATGTTCATTGCAGCTCTGTTTACAATAGCCAGGATATGGAAGCAACCTAAGTGTTCTTCGACAGATGAATGGATAAAGAAGATGTGGCACATATATAGAATGGAATATTACTCAGCCCTAAAAACAAAGAAATTGGAGTTATTTGTAATGAGGTGGATGGACCTTGAGTCTGTCATACAGAGTGAAGTAAGTCAGAAAGAGAAAAACAAATACCGTATGCTAACACATATATATGGAATCTAAAAGAAAAAGGTTCTGAGGAACCTAACAGCAGGACAGGGATAAAGATGCAGACATAGATAATGGACTTGAGGATATGTGGAGGGGAAAGTGTAAGCTGGGACAAATTGAGAGAGTAGCATGGACTTATATATACTATCAGATTTATAATAGATAGCTAGTGGAAAGCAGCAGCCTAGCACAGGGAGATCAGCTCAGTGTTTTGTGACCACCTAGAAGGGTGGGATGGGAGGGTGAGGGGGAAATGCAAGAGAGAGGAGATATGGGGATATATGTATATGTGTAGCTTATTCCCTTTGTTATAAAGCAGAAATGAATACACCATAGTAAAGCACTTACACTCCAATAAAGGTGTTTAAAAAAATAAAATAATAAAATAAAATAAAAAGATAAGCAAAATTGAAAAAACTTTAGCCAGGCTTACCAAGAAGAAAAGAGAGGACCTAAATATCAAAAGAAGAAATTAAAGAGGAGAAATAACAACTGATACAGTAGAGATACAAAAAATTCTGAGAGAATATTGTGAGCAGTTAATTGGCGAAAATTGAACAACCTAGAGGAAATTGATACATTTCTAGAAACATGTAGCCTGCCAAGTCTGAGTTAAGAAGAAATAGACAATTCAAACAGACCAACAGTGAAGTGAATTTGATTGGTAATAAAAAAAAATCTCAGCAAACAAAAGTCCAGGACTGAACAGAATTTTACCAAACACATAAGGAAGAAATAATGCTGATGTTTCTCAGGCTATTCCAAAAAAACTGAAGAGGAGGGAACAAGCCCAACTTAATTCTATGAGACCACCATTACCCTGATACCAAAACCTGACAAAGACACTACAAAAAATAATCACAGTTGACTAACTTTTATAATATACATGCAAAAATACTCAACAAAATATTAGCAGACAGAATCCAACAACATATAAAAATGATCATACACCATGAACAAGTTGGATTTATTCCAGCATTACAAGAATGGTTCAACATTTGCAAATCAATCATTGTGATACACCACATTAACAAAAAGAATGATTAAGATCACATGATAATCTCAGTAGATACAGAAAATGCCTTTGACAAAATTCAACATCTATTCATAAAGAAAACTCTCATCAAAGTTGGTATATAGGGAAATTTCCTCAATATAAAAAGGCCATTTATGACAAACCCACAGCCAACCTCATACTCAGTTGTGAAAAACTGAAAGCCTTCCTTCTAAATTCAGAAACAAGACAAGGATATACACTCTTGCCACTTCAATTTAACATAGTATTGGAAGTATTAGCCACAACAAACAGACAAGAGAAAGAAAATTCTTCAGATTGGAAAGGAAGAGGTAAAACTGTCACTATTTGCAGATGTCATGATACTTGTATAGAGAACCTTAAATATCCACCCCAAAACTATTCAAATTAATTAATGAATTCAGCAAGGTTCTAGTATGCAAGATTAATATACAGAAATCTGTCATTTCTACATATGAATAATGAAATATCAGAAAGAGAATTTTTAACAAATCTTATTGAAAATCACATCAAAAAGAATAAAATATCTAGGAATAAACTTAACCAAAGATATAAAAAACCTCTACTCTGAAAACTACAGAACAGTGATGAAGGAAATTGAAGATAATTCAGAGAAATGGAAAGATAACTTAAGCTCTTTGATTGGAAGAGTTAATATTGTTAAAATGGCCATACTACCCAAAGCATTCTCCATATATTTAATGCAATTCTTTATCAAAATACCCATGACATTTTTCAAAGAACCAAAGCAAATAGTCCTAAAATTCATAGGGAACCCCTAAAGGCCCCAAATTTTCAAAGCAATCTTGAAAAAAAACAAACAAAAAAAAACAAAGCTGGAGGTATAACCCTCCCACATGTCAGAGTGGGCTACAAAGCTATATTAATCAAAACAGCATGATACTGGCACAAAAACAGACACATAGACCAATGGAAAAGAATAGAGAGCCTAGAAATAAACTCATGTACCTATCCGTTTTCAATTCATCTACAACAGAGTAGGGAAGAATACAGGATGGAGAAAAGACAGTCTCTTCAACAAGTGGTGCTGGGAAAACTGGACAGCCAGATGTAAAACATGAGATTAGAGCATTCCCTTACCTCATATACAAAAATAAACTCAAAATGGTTTAAAAACCTCAATGTAATAATGGAAATTATAAAAATGCTAGAAGACAACATAAGCAGAACACTCATTGACGTAAACCATAGCAATATGGTTTTGACCTTATCTCAAAGCAAAAAAAGAAAGAAAAAAAAGAAAAAAAGAGAGAGAACTAATTAAACTTAAAATCTTTTGCACCTAAATAAACAAAATAAGACATGAAAGAGCAGAAATACCAACTGATACAACAGAGACACAAAAAACCATAAGAGAATATTATGAGCAGTTATGGACCAACAAATTGGACAACCTAGAGGAAATGGACACACATACACACAAATAAAGAATTATCTTAACATTTTCTATTATGATGGTAGATTTTTCTTTTCCCTTTTGTAGTGCTAACAATATTAGCTTTTTTATCACAACATTTCTGTACTTTATACTTAAGGTGCATTTCTTACAAGCATTATTCATTTAATTTTTAAGATAGTCTGACAATTTTTGTCTTTTAAGTGGAATATTTAACTCATTTATGTTTAATGTAATGACTGTGATATTTGTGTTTGAATATACCAACTTTTTAAAATTTTATTGGAGTGTAGTTGGTTTACAATGTTGTGTTAGTATCAAGTGTACAGCAAAGTGAATCTGTTATACAAATACAAATATATAAAATCCACGTTTTTAAGATCCTTTACCCATACAGGCCACTACAGAGTACTGAGTAGAGTTCCCTGTGCAATACAGTATGTCCTTATTAGTTATCTGTTTTATATATAGTAGTGTGTATATTTCAACCCCAATCTTCTGATTTATCCATCCCCTCCCTTACATCCTGGTAACCACAGTTTATTTTCAACATCTGTAACTCCATTTCTGTTTTGTAGATAAGTTCATTTGTACAATATTTTTTAGATTCCATATATAAGCAAAATCTTATGATATCTGTCTTTCTCTGTCTGACTCACTTCACTCAGTATGACAATATCTATGTCCAGCCTTGTTGCTGCAAATGGCATTTTTTAGTTCTTTTTATGGCTAACATTGCATTGTATATATGTACCACAACTTCTTTACCCATTCCTCTTTCAATAAACATTTAGGTGGCTTCCATTTCCTGGCTATTATAAATAGTGCTGCAATGAACGTTTTGGGTGCATGTTGCTTTTCGAATTATGGTTTTCTCTGGGTATATGCCCAGGAGTGTGATTGCTGTATCATATGGTAGCTCTATTTTTAATTTCTAAGGAAGCTATGTACTGTTCTCCATATTGGCTATACTAATTTACATTTCCACCAACAGTGTAGGAGGGTTTCCATTTCTCCACACCCTCACCAGCATTTATTGCTTGTAGATTTTTTGATGATGGCCAATCTGACTGGGGTGAGGTTTGATTTGCATTTCTCTAATAATTAGTTATATTAAGCATCTTTTTATGTCCTTTTTAACCATCTGAATGTCTTCTTTGGAGAAATGTCTGTTGAGATCTTACACCCATTTTTTGAATGGATTGGGTTTTTTTTTATATTGAGCTGCATGAGCAGTTTGTATATTTTGGAGATTAATCCCTTTTTCATCAGTTCATTAGCAAATATTTTCTACCATTTTGAGGGTTGTCCTTTCGTTTTCTGTATGGTGTCCTTTACATTGCAAAAACTTTTAAGTTTAACTAGGTTCCATTTGTTTATTTTTCTTTTTATTTTCATTACCCTAAAAGGTGGATCGAAAAAGATCTTGCTGTGATTTATGTCATCGTGTATTCTGCCTATATTTTCCTCTAAGAGTTTGATAGTATTCGGCCTTACATTTAGGTCCTTAATCTATTGAGTTTATTTTTGTGTATGGTGTTAGGGAGTGTTCTAATTTCATTCTTTCACATGTAGCTGCCCAGTTTTACCAGCACCACTAATTGAAGAGGTTGTCTTTTCTCCATTGTATATGCTTGCCCTCTTTGTCATAGATTAGGTGACCATAGGTGCGTGGGTTTATCTCTGGGCTTTCTATCCTGTTCCATTGATCTATATTTCTGCTTTTGTGCAAGCACCATACTGTTTTGATGACTGTAGCTTGTAGTATAGTCTGAAGTCAGAGAGCCTGACTCTTCCAGCTCTGTTTTTCTTTTTCAGGATTGCTTTGGCTATTCCTGGTATTCTGTGTTTCCATACAAATTGTAAAATTTTTGTTCTAATTCTTTGAAAAATGCCATTGGTAATTTGATAGGGATTGCATTGAATTTGTAGATTGCTTTGAATATTATAGTCATTTTCACAATATTGATTCTTCCAATCCAAGAACGTGGTATATCTCTCCATCTCTTTGTGGCATCTTTCATTTTTAAAATCAGGATCTTATATTTTTCTGAGAACAGGACATTTGCCTCCTTAGGTCGGATTATTCCTAGGTATTTTATTATTTTTGTTGTGCTGGTAAATCAGATTATTTCATTGATTTCTATTTCTGATCTTTCATTGTTAATGTATAGGAATGCAAGAGATATCTGTGTATTAATTTCATATCCTGCAACTTTACCAAATTCATTGATGAGCTCCAGTTGTTACCTGGTAGCATCTTGTCATGTTCCTGATCTTAGAGGAAATGTTTTCAGTATTTCACCATTAAGAATGATGTTTGCTGTGTGTCTCTCATATATGGCCTTTATTATGTTGAAGTAGGTTCTCTCTAAGCCCACTTTCTGGAGAGTTTTTTATCATAAGTTGGTCTTGAATTTTGTCAAAAGCGCTTTCGACATCTATGGAGATGATCATATGATATTTATTTTTCAATTTATTGATGTGGAGTATCAAACTAACTGATTTTCAGATATTGAAAAATCCTTGCACCACTAAGATAAATCCTACTTGGTCTCAGTGTATGATCCTTTTAATGTGTTGTTTGCTTAGGTTTGCTAATATTTTGTTGAGGATTTTCCCGTCTATGTTCATCAGTGATATTGGCCTGTAGTTTTCTCATTCTGTGATATCATTGTCTGGTTTTGGTATCAGGGTGATATTGTCCTCATCGAATGAGATTGGGAGTGTTCCTTCCTCTGCAAATTTTTGGGAGAGTTTCAGAAGTGTAGGTGTTAACTCTTCTCTAAATGTTTGCTAGAATTCTCCTGTGTAGCCATCTGGTCCTTGACTTTTGGTTGTTGTCAGATTTTTCATCACAGTTTCAATTTCAGTACTTGTGATTGGTCTGTTCATATTTTCTATTTCTTCCTGGTTCAGTCTTGGAATGCTGTACCTTTCTAAGAATTTGTCTTTTCTTCTAGGTTTTCCATTTTATTGGTGTATAGTTGCTTGTAGTAGTCTCATGATCCTTTGTATTTCCATGATGTCTGTTGTAACTTCTCCTTTTTCATTTCGAATTTTATTGACTTGTGTCCTCTCCCTTTTGTTCTTAATGAGTCTGGCTATGGGTTTACCAATTTTTTTAAAACAAATGTAGTATTTTACTAATAATTGAAGCTAATAAATTTTAAAATTTAGATAAAGTACTTCTCTGGAAAAATATTTTTCAACATTGACTGGCTTTCTTTTTTTTAACTTTTTATTTTATATTGGAGTATAGCCAATTAACAAAGATATGAAAGTTTCAGTTGCACAGCAAAGGAACTCAGGCATACATATACATGTATCAGTTCTTCCCCAAACTCTTCTCCCATCAAGGCTTCCACATAACATTGAGAAGACTTCCCTGTGCTATACAGTCCTTGTTGGTTATCTATTTTAAATAAAGCAGTGTGTACATGTTGATCCAAAACTCCCTAAGTATCCCTTGCCACCATGCTCCACCCTGGTAAACATAAGTTCATTCTCTATGTCTGTGAATCTGTTTCTGTTTTGTAAATAAGTTCATTTGTATCATTTCTTTTTAGATTCTGCATATAAGGGATATCATATGATATTTCTCTTTCTTTGTCTGACTTACTTCATTAGGTATGAGAATCTCTATGTCCTTCCATGTTGCTGCAAATGACATTATTTAATTCTTTTTAATGGATGAGTAATATTCCAGTGTATATATGTACCATATCTTTATCCATTCTTCTGTTGATGGACATTTAGTTTACTTCCATGTCCTGGCTATGGTAAATAGTGCTACAATGAATATTGGGGTGTGTGGATATTTTTGAATTATGGTTTCCTCTGGATATATGCCCAGGAGTGGGATTGAAGGATCATATGTTTGCGCTATTTTTAGGTTTTTAACGAAACTCCACATCGTTCCCCATAGTAGGTATACCAATTTACATTCCCACAAAAAATGCAGTAGAGTTCCCTTGACTCCACATCCTCTCCAGCATTTATTGTTTGTGGGTTTTTTTTACATCTTTATTGGAGTATAATTGCTTTACAGTGGTGTGTTAGTTTCTGCTTTATAACAAAGTGAATCAGTTATACATATACATATGTTCCCATATCTCTTCCCTCTTGCCTCTCCCTCCCTCTCACGCTCCCTATCATACCCCTCTAGGTGGTCAAAAAGCACCGAGCTGATCTACCTGCGCTATGAGGCTGCTTCCCACTAGCTATCTATTTTACATTTGGTGGTGTATTTATGTCCATGCCACTCTCTCACTTTGTCACAGTTTACACTTCCCCCTCCCCATATCCTCAAATCCATTCTCTAATAGGTCTGTATCTTTATTCCTGTCTTATACCTAGGTTCTTCTTGACATTTGTTTCTCTTAAATTCCATATATATGTGTTAGTATATGCTATTTGTCTTTCTCTTTCTGACTTACTTCACTCTGTAATGACAGACTCTAGGTCCATCCACCTCATTACAAATAGCTCAATTTCATTTCTTTTTATGGCTGAGTAATATTCCATTATATATATGTGCCATATCTTCTTTATCCATTCATCTGATGATGGACACTTAGGTTGTTTCCATCTCCTGGTTATTGTAAATAGAGCTGCAATGAATATTTTGGTGCATGACTCTTTTTGAATTATGGTTTTCTCAGGGCATATGCCCAGTAGTGGGATTGCTGGGTCTTATGGTAGTTCTCTTTGTAGTTTTTTAAGGAACCTCCATACTGTTCTCCATAGTGGCTGTACCAAATCACATTCCCACCAGCAGTGCAAGAGTGTTCCCTTTTCTCCACACCCTCTCAAGCATTTACTGTTTCTAGATTTTTTGATGATGGCTACTCTGACTTGTGTGAGAAGATATCTCATTGTAGATTTGATTTGCATTTCTCTGATGATTAATGACGTTGAGCATTCTTTTTTGTGTTTGTTGGCAGTCTGTATATCTTCTTTGGAGAAATGTCTATATAGGTCTTCTGCCCATTTATGGATTGGGTTTTTTTTTGTTATTGAGCTGCATGAGCTGCTTGTAAATTTTGGAGATTAATCCTTTGTCAGTTGCTTCATTTGCAAATATTTTCTCCCATTCTGAGGGTTGTCTTTTGCTCTTGTTTATGGTTTCCTTTGCTGTGCAAAAGCTTTTAAGTTTCATTAGGTCCCATTTGTTTATTTTTGTTTTTACTTCCATTTCTCTAGGAGGTGGGCCAGAAAGGATCTTGCTGTGATTTATGTCATAGAGTGTTCTGCCTATGTTTTCCTCTAATTGTTTGATAGTTTCTGGCTTTACATTTAGGTCTTTAATCCATTTTGAGCTTATTTTTGTGTATGGTGTTAGGGAGTGATCTAATCTCATACTTTTACATGTACCTGTCCAGTTTTCACAGCACCACTTATTGAAGAGGCTGTCCTTTCTCTACTGTACATTCCTGCCTCCTTTATCAAAGATAAGTTGACCACATGTGTGTGGGTTTATCTCTGGGCTTTCTATCCTGTTCCATTGATCTATATTTCTGTTTTTGTGCCAGTACCATACTGTCTTCATTATTGTAGCTTTGTACTATAGTCTGAAGTCAGGGAGCCTGATTCCTCAAGCTCCATTTTTCGTTCTACAGATTGCTTTGGCTCTTCGGGGTCTTCTGTGTTTGCAAACAAATTGTGAAATTTTTGTTCTAGTTCTGTGAAAAATGTCAGTGGTAGTTTGATAGGGATTGCACTGAATCTGTAGATTGCTTTGCATAGTAGAGTCATTTTCACAATGTTGATTCTTCCAATCTAAGAACATGGTATATCTCTCCATCTATTTTTATCATCTTTAATTTCTTTCATCAGTGTCTTTTAATTTTCTGCATACAGGTATTTTGTCTCCTTAGGTAGGTTTATTCCTAATAATTTTATTTTTGTTGCAATGGTAAATGGGAGAGTTTTCTTGATTTCACTTTCAGATTTTTCATCATTAGTGTACAGGAATGCCAGAGATTTCTGTGCATTAAGTTTGTATCCTGCTACTTTACCAAATTCATTGATTAGATCTAGTAGCTTTCTGGTAGCATCTTTAGGATTCTCTATGCATAGTATCATGTCATCTGCAAACACTGACAGTTTTACTTCTTCTTTTCCGTATTGGATTCCTTTTATTTCCTTTTCTTCATTGAATGCTGTGGTAAAACTTCCAAAATTATGTTAAATAAGAGTGGTAAGATTGGGCAGCCTTGTCTTGTTCCAGATCTTAGTGGAAACGCTTTCAGTATTTCACCACTGAGGACGAGGTTGGCTGTGGGTTTGTCATATATGGCCTTTATTATGTTGAGGAAAGTTCCTTCTATGACTACTTTCTGGAGGGTTTTTATAATAAATGGGTGTTGAATTTTGTTGAAAGCTTTCTCTGCATCTATTGAGATGACCATATGATTTTTCTCCTTCAATTTGTTAATATGGTGTATCACATTGATAGATTTGTGCATATTGAAGAATCCTTGCATTCCTGGAATAAACCCCACTTGATCTTGTTGTATGATACTTTTAATGTGCTGTTGCATTCTGCTTTCTAGTATTTTGTTGAGGATTTTTGTTCCTATGTTCATCAGTGACATTGGCCTGTTGTTTTCTTTTTTGTGACATCCTTGTCTGGTTTTGCTATCAGGGTGATGGTGGCATCATAGAAAGAGTTTGGGAGTGTACCTCACCTTGCTATATTTTGCAAGAATTTGAGAAGGATAGGTGTTAGTTCTTCTTAAAAGTTTGATAGAATTTGCCTGTGAAGCCATCTGGTCCTGGGCTTTGGTTTGCTGGAAGAGTTTTAATCACAGTTTCAATTTCAGTGCTTGCGATTGGTCTGTTCATATTTTCTATTTCTTCCTGATTCAGTCTCGGCAGGTTGTGCATTTCTAAGAATTTGTCCATTTCTTCCAGGTTGCCCATTTTATTGGCATAGAGTTGCTTGTAGTCATCCGTCATGATCCTTTGTATTTCTTCAATGTCAATTGTTACCTCTCCTTTTTAATTTCTAATTCTATTGATTTGAGTCTTCTCCCTTTTTTCTTGATGAGTCTGGCTAATGGTTTATCAATTTTGTTTATTTTCTCAAAGAACCAGCTTTTAGTTTTATTGATCTTTGCTATCATTTCCTTCTTTTCTTTTTCATTTATTTCTGATCTGATCTTTATGATTTATTTCCTTCTGCTAACTTTGGGGTTTTTTGTTCTTCTTTCTCTATTTGCATTAGGTGCAAGATTAGATTGTTTAGTCAAGATGTTTCCTGTTTCTTAAGGTAGGATTTTATTGCTATACACATCCCGCTTAGAACTGCTTTTTCTCCATCCCATAGGTTCTGGTTCATCGTGTCTCCATTGTCATGTCTTTCTAGGTATTTTTAAATTTCCTCTTTGATTTTTTCATGGATCACTTCGTTATTAAGTAGTGTACAGTTTAGCCTCCATGTGTGTATTTCTTACAGATATTTTCCTGTAATTGATATCTAGTCTCATAGCGTTGTGGTTGGAAAAGTTAATTGATACAATTTTAATTTTCTTAAGTTTATTAAGTCTTCATTTTTGACCCAAGACATGATCTCTCCTGGAAAATGTTCCATGGGCACTTGAGAAAAATGGTTATTCTGTCATTTTTGGATGGAATGTCCTATAAATATCAATTAAGGCAACCTCATTTAATGTATCATATCAAGCTTGTATTTCCTTATTTCTTTTCATTTTGGATGATCTGTCCATTGCTGAAAGTGGGGTGTTAAAATCCCCTACTGTGAATATTTTACTGCCGATTTCCCCTTTTATGGCTGTAAGTATTTGTCTTATGTATTGAGGTGCTCCTATGTTGGGTGCATAAATATTCACAATTGTTATATCTTCTTCTTTGATTGATCCCTTGATCATTATGTAGTGTCCTCCTTTGTCTCTTCTAATAGTCTATATTTTAGAGTCAATTTTCTCTGATATGAGAATTGCGACTCCAGCTTTCTTTTGCTTTCCACTTGCATGGAATATCTTTTTCCATCCCTTCACTTTCAGTCTGTATGTGTCTCTAGGTCTGAAGTGGGTCTCTTGTAGACAGCATATCTATGGGTCTTGTTTTTGTATTCATTTGGCCACTCTGTGTCTTTTGTTGGGAGTATTTAATCCATTTACATTTAAGGTTATTATCAATATGTATATTCCTATTCCCATTTTCTTAATTGTTTTGGGTTTCTTATTGTAGGTCTTTTCCTACTCTTGTGTTTCTTACCTAGAGAAGATCCTTTAGCATTTGTTGTAAAGGTGGTTTGGTGGTGCTGAACTCTCTCAGCTTTTGCTTGTCTGTAAAGATTTTAAATTCTCCATCAAATCTGAATGAGATCCTTGCTGTGTAGAGTAATCTTTGTTGTAGGTTTTTCTCCTTCATCACTTTAAATATGTCCTGCCCATCCCTTCTGGCTTGCAGAGTTTCTGTTGAAAGATCAGCTTTTAACCTCTTGGGAATTCCCTTGTGTGTTATTTGTTGTTTTTCCCTTGCTGCTTTTAATATGTTTTCTTTGTATTTAATTTTTGACAGTTTGATTAATATGTGTCTTGGCATGTTTCTCCTTGGATTTATCCTATATGGGACTCTCTGTGCTTCCTGGAGTTGATTAACTATTTCCTTTCCCATATTAGGGAAGTTTTCAACTATAATCTCTTCAAATATTTTCTCAGTCCCTTTCTTTTTCTCTACTTCTTCTGGAACCTCTATAATTCGTATGTTGGTGCATTTAATGTTGTCTCAGAATTCTCTGAGACTGTCCTCGGTCCTTTTCATTATTTTTTCTTTATTCTGCTCTGAAGTAATTATGTCCACTACTTTATCTTCCAGTTTCTTCTGCCTCAGTTATTCTGCTATTGATCCCTTCTAGAGCATTTTTAATATAATTTATTTTGTTGTTCATCATTGCTTGTTTCATGTTTAATTCCTCTAGGTCCTTGGTAAATGTTCTTGCATTTTGTCCATTCTATTTCCAAGATTTTGGATCATATTTACTATCATTATTCTGAATTCTTTTTCAGATATACTGCCTATTCCCTCTTCATTTGTTAGGTCTAGTGGGTTTTTATCTTGCTCCTTCATCTGCTGTGTGCTTTTCTGTCTTCTCATTTTGCTTATCTTACTGTGTTTGGGGTCTCCTTTTTACGTGCAACAGGTTCTTAGTTCCCGTTGTTTCTGGTGTCTGTCCCCAGTGGCTAAAGTTGGTTCAGTGTGTTGTGTAGGCTTCCTTGTGGAGGGGACTCGTGCCTGTGTTCTGGTGGATGAGGCTGGATCTTGTCTTTCTGGTGGGCATGTCCACGTGTGGTGATGTGTTTTGTGGTATCTTGGATTTATTATGATTTTAGGCAGCCTCTCTGCTAATGGGTGGTTTTGTGTTCCTGTCTTGCTAGTTGTTTGGCATAGCGTGTCCAGCACTGTAGCTTGCTGGTCGTTGAGTGAAGCTGGGTGTTGGTGTTGAGATAGAGGAGATCTCTGGGAGATTTTCTCCATTTGATATTACATGGAGCTGGGAGGTCTCTTGTGGACCAACGTCCTGAAGTTGGCTCGCCCGCCTCAGAGGCACAGCACTGACTCCTGGCTGCAGCACCAAGAGCCTTTCATCCACACGGCTTAATCAGTTGACCAACAAGACAAATTCAGGATTCAATCCACAGAATAGTTATCACTGAAATACCTGCTCCCCACATATCCCAGAAGCTTGCCTTTTTG
Source organism: Mesoplodon bidens (assembly GCF_964165515.1). Classification (NCBI taxonomy): domain Eukaryota; kingdom Metazoa; phylum Chordata; class Mammalia; order Artiodactyla; family Ziphiidae; genus Mesoplodon; species Mesoplodon bidens. Next base: position 85,078,038 of record NC_138163.1, on the reverse strand, counting down.
TAGATTTTTTGATGATTGCCATTTGACTGGTGTGAGGTGATATCTCAGTGTAGTTTTAATTTGCACTTCTCTAATAGTTAGCTATGTTGAACATCTTTTCATATGCCTCTTTTCAATTTGTATGTCTTCTTTTGAGAAATGTTTATTTAATTCTTCTTCCCATTTTTTACTCAGGTGTTTGTTTTGATGATACTAAACCTCATGAGCTGTTTGTAAATTTTGGAGACTAATCCCTTGTCAGTCATATCATTTGCAAATATTTTCTCCCAATCTGTTGTTTGTCTTTTCAGTTTTTGTTTTGTTTTGTTTTGTTTCATCTGCTGTGCAAAAGCTTTTGAGTTAATTAAGTCCCATTTGTTTATTTTTCTTTTTATTTCCATTATTCTGGGAGATGGATCAAAACGGATATTGCTGTGATTTATGTCAGAGAGTTTTCTGCCTACATTTTCCTCTAAGTGTTTTATAGTGTCCAGTCTCACATTTAGGTCTTTAATCCCTTTTGAGCTTATTTTTGTGTATGGGGTTAATGAAGTATATATTTTCATTTTTTTACATGTATCTGTCCATTTTTTCCCAGCACCATATATTGAAAAGACTGTCTTTCCACGATTTTTGTAGTCTTTCCTAAGTGACCATAAGTGCATAGGTTTATTTCTGGGCTTACTATCTTGTTCCATTGATCTATATTTCTATTTTTTTTTTGCCTTTACTATACTGTTTTGATGACTGTAGCTTTATAATATCGTCTGAACCCAGGGAGCCTGATTCCTCCAGCTCCGTTTTTCTTTCTCAAGATTGTTTTCACTATTCATGGTCCTTTGTGTCTCCATACAAATCTTAAGATATTTTATTCTAGATCTGTGAAAAAATGCCATTGGTAGTGTGATAGGGATTATATTGAATCTGTAAATTGCCTGGTTAGTATAGTCATTTTGACATTATTGATTCTTCCTATACACGAACATGTTATATCTTTCCCTATGTTTGTGTCTTTGTTGATTTCTTTCATCAGTGTCTTACCCTTTTGGCATTACAAGTCTTTTGTCTCCTTAGGTGAGTCTATTTTTAAGTATTTCATTATTTATGATGTGATGGTAAATGGGATTGTTTTTCGAATTTCTCTTTCTTATCTTTGGTTGTTAGTGTATAACAATGTAACAGATTTCTGTGTAACAATTTTGTAACCTGCAGCTTTACGAAATTCACTGATAAGCTCTAGTCGTTTTCAGGTAGTATCTTTGGGATCTTCTATGTATAGTATCATGTCATCTGAAAATCATGACAGTTTTACTTATTTTCCAATTTTGATTCCTTTTATTTCTTTTTCTTCTCTGATTGCCATAGCTAGGACTTCCAAAACTCTGTTATATAAAAGTGGCTAAAGTGGACATCCTTGTCTTGTTCCTGATCTTAGAGGAAATTCTTTCAGCTTTTCACCAGTGAGTGTGATGTTAGCTGTAGGTTTGTCATATATGCCTTTTATTATGTTGAGATATGTTCCCTCTATGCCTACTTTCTGGAGAGTTTTTTTTTTATCATAAATGGGTGCTGAATTTTGTCAAAAGCTTTTTCTTCATGTATTGAGACGATCATATGGGTTTTATTCTTCAGTTTGTTGATGTGGTGTATTACACTGATTGATTTGCAGATATTCAAAAATCTTTACACCCCTAGGATAAATCCCCCTTTTTCATGGTGTATGATCCTTTTAATGTGTTGATGGATTAGGTTTGCTAGTATTTTGTTGAGGATCTTTGTGTCTTTGTTCATCAGTGATATTGGCATGTAATTTTCTTTTTTGTGATATCTTTATCTAGTTTAGGTATCAGGGTGCTGGTGGTCTCATAGAATGAGTTTGGGAGTTTTCCTTCCTTTGTAATTTTTGGGAAAAGTTTCAGAAGGTAAGTGTTAGCTCTTCTCTAAATGTCTGATAGTATTTGTCTATGAAGCCATCTGGTCTTGGACTTTTATTGTTGGGAGATTTTTAATCACAGTTTCATTTTCAATGCTTGTGATTGGTCTGTTCATATCTTCTATTTCTTCCTGGTTCAGTCTTGGAAGGCTGTACTTTTCTAAGAATTTGTCTGTTTCTGCCAGGTTTTTCATTTTTTGGCATATGTTTGCTTGTAGTAGTGTCTTATAATCATTTGTACTTCTGTGGTGTCAGTTGTAACTTCTTTTTCCTTTCTCATTTTATTGATTTGAGTCCTCTCCCTTTCTTTCTTGATAAGTCTGGCTATATGTTTATCAATTGTGTTTATCTTATCAGTGAGCCAGCTTTTAGTTTCATTGATCTTTGCTCTTGTTTTCGTTGTCTCTATTTCATTTATAGAGATTGATTTGCTCTGATCTTTATGATTTCTTTCCTTCTACTAACTTTAGGTTTTGCTTGTTCTTCTTTCTCTAGTTGATTTAGGTTTAATGTTAGGTTTTTTATTTGAGTTTTTCTTGTTTCCTGAGGTAAGGCTCTATTGCTGCAAACTTTCCTCTAGAACTGCTTTTGCTGTATCCCATAGCTTTTGGATCATTTTGCTTTCATCTTCATTTGTCTCTAGGTATTTTTTTTTATTTCCTCTTTTGTTTCTTCAGCGATTTTATTGGTTGTTTAGTAGCATATTGTTTAGCCTCCTCGTGTTTTTTTGTAGTTTTTTTCTTATAGTTTATTTCTAATCTCATAGTGTTGTGATCAGAAAAGATGCTTCATGTGATTTCAATTTCCTTAAATGTACTGAGGTTTGCCTTGTAGCCCAGCATATGGTCAGTCCTGGAGAATGTTCCGTGTTGATTTGAGAAGAATGTGTATTCTGCTGCTTTTGGACAGAATGCTCTGTAAATATCATTTAAGTCCATATGGCCTAACATGTCATTTAATTCCTCTGTTTCCTTATTGATTTTCTGTCTGGATGACATGTTCATTGAAAAGAGTGGGGTGTTAAAGTCCCCCACTATTATTTTGTTACTGCCAATTTCTCCCTTTATAGCTTTTAGTACTTGCCTTATATATTCAGGTGCTCCTACGTTACAATTTTTTATATCTTTCTTCTTGGATTGATCCCTTGATCATTATATAGTGTCCTTCCTTGTCTCTGGTAAAAGAATGTATTTTAAAGTATATTTTTTCTGTTATGTGTATTACTACTCTGATTTCCATTTGTGTGGAATACCTTCTTCCATCCCCTCACTTTCAGTTAGTATGTTTCCCTGGGTCTGATGTGGGTCTCTTGTAGACAGAATATATACACTTTTCTCTCTCTCTCTCTCTGTCTCTTTTTTGTATCCACTCAGCCAGTCTATGTCTTTTGGTTGGCACATTTAACCCATTTACATTTAAGTTAATTATCTACATGTATATTCCTATTGCCATTTTCTTAATTGTTTTTGGTTTGTTTTTGTAGGTCTTTTTCTTCCCCGTTCTCTTCTCTTGTGGTCTGATGACCATCTTTTACTTTTGTGTGTGTATCTATTGTAGTTTTGGGGTTTGCTGTTCCCATGAGGTTTTGAGATAACAACCTATATACGTACAAGTTTTTTAAGTTTCTAGTCTCTTTCCCTCCTAAAGGAGTTCCTTTATCATTTGTTGCAAATCTGATCTGGTGGTGCTGAATTCTTTTAGCTTTTGTTTGCCTGTAAAGCTTTTGATTTCTCCATCAAATATGTATGAGTGCCTAGCTGGGTAGATTATTCTTGGTTGTAGGTTATTCCCTATCTTCACTCTCAATATATTGTGCCTTGTGACTTGCAGAATTTCTGCTGAGAAAACAGCTGATAACCTGATGGAAGTTCCCTTTTATGTTATTTGTCATTTTTCTCTTGTTGCTTTTAATATTTTTTCTTTGTATTTAATTTTTGTTAGTTTGATTACTATGAGTCTTGGCATGTTCCTCCTTGGGTTTCTCCTGCCTGGGACTCTATGCACTTCCTGGACTTGTTGACTGTTTCCTTTCCCATTTTAGGGAAGTTTTCAGCTATTACCTTTTCAAATACTTTCTCAGGTCCTTTCTCTCTCTCTTCTCTTCCTGGGACCCCTAAAATGTTAATGTTGCTGCATTTAATGTTGTACCAGAAGTCTCTTAGGCTGTCTTCATTTCTTTAGGTTCTTTTTTCTTTATTGTGTTCCACAGCAGTGATTTCCACCATTCTAGCCTCCATTGTTTATAATAAAAAAAACTGCTGTTAATCTTACTGAGGACCATTTGTACATGATGAGTCAACTATTTCTTGCTCCTTTCAAGATTTTCTCTTAGTCATTGGCCTTCAACAATTTGATTATAATGTGTCTCAGAGCGAATTTCTTTGAATTTATCCTGCATGGAGATGATTGAACTTCTTGGAAGTGTAGATGAATGTTTTTAATCAAATTAGGGAGGTTCAGTTTGGGCATCACTATTTCTCCAAATATTGTTTCTTCCCCTCTCTATATATCTTTTGGAATTCCCATCCTGTATATGTTGGTACACTTGATGGTGTCTCACAGGTCCCTCAGGCTCTGTTCATTTTTCTTAATTAGTTTTTCTTTCTGCTCCTCATACTAGATAATTTCAAATGAGTTAAATTCAAGTTTATTTATTCTATCTTCTGTTTGCTGTTTAACCATTCTAGTAAAACTTTTATTTCAGTTATTTTACTGTTAGCTCCAGAATATTTATTTGCTCCCTTTTTACAATTTATATGTCTTTTTTATATTATCTATTTGGTGAGATATGAGACATCATTCTCCTGGTTTCCTTTATTTTCTTTGTACATAGTTTTCTGTAGCTCTTTGGGCCTATTTAAGATAATGGATTTAAAGTCTATCTATAAAGTGTTATGTTTGGGCTTCCTCAGGGATAATTTCTATTAATTTCTTTTTTTGTTGTTCATGAACTGCACTTTCTTATTTCTTTGCAGGCCTCCTAAGTTTTTGTTTGAAACTGCACATTTTGAATATCATGATGTGGAAAAACATGGTGTCCTCTCCCTTCCCAGGGTTTGTTGTTGTTGTTTGTTATAGATTGTAGTTGTTTGTTTAGTGACTTTTCTCCTTTTTGTCTACTATATTCATTATCTTCTGTGATCACTAGGTTACTGTTCTATTAGCTTAGTAGTCAGCAACAGAATTGACAAAGATTTTCTTAAAGGACTGAAGTAAAATAAAACCTCCCGGGTTTTGTGGCTGGGCTCTACATGTGTTTTAAGGCATGGGTTGCCTCAACATTCAGCTGGTTGTTTACAACACTGCTTTCACCTTCATTTCCCATTTGTGCAGACTTTGGAGGTCATTCAGAGGTAAAAAAACAAAAACAAAACAAAATATTTAGGGCTTTCTTAGGTATTTTTTGAGTGTATGCCCTGGCCTGGACATGCTTGTGGACTTCTAGATGCTCAGGGATATGTGGAAGCTTCCAAAGCCCTTATTCCCCATAGCATCTCACTCCCCATATTTCCTCTCAGGCTTCTGGTGTGTCTACTCTTTGCCCCAGTTTGTATCTTTTGTCCGAAGCAGCAATGGCTGATTCATTTGTCTAAATATTTTTGACAAACACATTTTGTGTTTATCACCCCAAGAGACTTCAGGTCAGGTGAAATAAAGATAAGCCCTTTGCATTAGTCTTTCAGGGAGCCACCAAACACATCTAAACAAGGAACTACAGTTCTTTGAGAATAAGCTTGGCTTTGCTCCCTCTGGTACCACAAAGTAACATCAGAAATGCAGGATTCCGTATTCAAGCTGTCACCAAACCAGGGAGGGAGTGATATAGAAAGTGTAATGTTAGCACAAAGAATTCCTACTAGGTGTCAGCCAATAAGCTGATTAGGAAAGTTTTTCCAGTGTTTCTGTGGAAGGACAAGCTCTGAATTTCTCAGCTCTTGTCGTTTTTGCTGACATCACTTCTCCAAATTAGTTTTTCATAAGAAAAACTTTTCTTTCCAGTTAGAACAAAAAGAAAAATTTAAAAATGGGATAGCCTTATAGAGTATCACTAAAGGAATTTTTCTCGAGTAGTCAAGCTCTATCAGAAAGAAGAAAGGTAGGGAGGACACTGGTGGTAGAAAGAAACAGGCTTCCTAGTTCATTGTGATAGCTTAATAGATAATCTAACAACATATTATGCACAGTTATGGAAATCTACCCTTGTCTCCAGCGTCTCCTCCTTCCTTTAAATTTTCTTCTGTCTTGAATTTAGAAATGTTTTCTCCCTAATTACAACATAACCCACTGTACTGTATAAACTCTCTTTCTTTCACCACTACCACTGCCTCCATTAATGATACTTTTCTGAGGCTAGGTGGATGTTGAGGGAGAGAGGTGTGGCTCAGTGCTAAAACATGATAATTCTAGAATGTCAAAGCAGCCAAAATTCTTATCAGGCTTACTGATTTTCTAACTTTTAAAGAAGTTTTTTTTTAATGAAGTCTCACAAAGAATATAAACACAGAGACATACATAGACATATTTATTCCAGGTGTTCCCTGAAGTACTTCACAGAACTATAGGATCTTAGGAGTATATTTTCAAGTCTACTGGTCCAGGCCAGCACTCCCATTTTATTGATAAGGTAACTGGGACTCTAGGAGGGGAAGATCTTCACCAGCCAAAGTTCCTCAGAGATTCAATGACAGAGTCAAGACCAGGTCACAATCCTTTCTAACACCTTTCTTCTTTCTCTACCTCTATCCCTAAACTCTAATTCAGTTCCCAACCATTTCAAAGAATATTCAGTGATAGAACGTAAATGTTATCATTTCCACTACAACCACTGAATTGCATAATGGCAAAGTGACAAATGCAGCTTATTAAAGGCCAACTGATTCTAAGGAATAATCGAATGAAGTGAGTATGCTCAGAGAAATAGGATACAGTCATGGGGCCAACTTGGGGTCGTTCAAAGACTCTGGAGTAATTATAGAAACAGCCTGGGCAGTAGAACTCTCACCAGCAGACTACCCAGGGTCCTGCATTCAAGTATTACCTTTATAATGAGCATTATACTTTATGTTGCCTCAAATATAGACAATGGTTCAGCAATGTAAAAAGCCCTGCTGGATGCCAATACCAAGAAGCCTGTGTGCCAGCACAGGTCACTATATACACCTACCTTCTGGGGAGCCTGTGCAGCCTGCCATTGACAGGGTCCCGTGATCCACGGACAACTTCCCCGGGAGAATGCAAGGCCCCCCTCAGGCTGGTGCAACATCCCCGCCAGCCTCTGCCACCGCAGGCTCACCCCACATCAACACCCCTACCTCCCACCAGCCTGAGTGAGCCAGAGCCCCCGAGTCAGCTGCTCCTTTAACCCCGTCATGTCTGAGCGAAGAACAGATGCCCTCCGGTGACCTACATGCAGTGGCAGGGCCAAATCCAAAGCTGGGCCCCGGGAGCACTGGGAACAAAGAAGAGAAAGGGAAATCTCTGCCAGCAGCCACAGAAGCAATGGATTAAAGCTCCACAATCAACTAGATGTACCTGCATCTGATGAATACCTGAATAGACAACCAATCATCCCAAATTGAGGAGATGGACTGTGAGAGCAAGATTTATTATTTTTTCCCCTATTCCTCCTTTTGTGAGCGTGTATGTGTATGGTTCTGTGTGCCATTTTGTCTGTATAGCTTTGCTTTCACTATTAGTCCCAGGGTTCTATCTGTCCGTTTTATTTTTCCTTAAATTTTTTTTCTTAATAATAATTTTTTATTTTAATAACTTTATTTTATTTTCTCTTACTTTATTTTATTTCATTTCATTGTCTTTCTTTTTTCTTCCTTTCTTTCTACTTTTTCTCCCTTTTATTCTGAGCTGAGTGGATGAAAGGCTCTTGGTGCTGCAGCCAGGAGTCAGTGCTGTGCCTCTGAGGTGGGAGAACCAACTTCAGGACACTGGTCCACAAGAGATCTCCCAGCTCCATGTAATATCAAATGGCGAAAATCTCCCAGAGATCTCCTCTATCTCAACACCAACACCCAGCTTCACTCAACGACCAGCAAGCTACAGTGCTGGACACGCTATGCCAAACAACTAGCAAGACAGGAACACAAAACCACCCATTAGCAGAGAGGCTGCCTAAAATCATAATAAGTCAAAGGACACAGAAAAACACACCACCAGACGTGGAAATGCCCACCAGAGAGAAAAGATCCAGCCTCAACCACCAGAACACAGGCACTAGTCCCTTCCACAAGGAAGCCTACACAACACACTGAACCAACTTTAGCCACTGGGGACAGACACCAGAAACAACGGGAACTAACAACCTGCAGCACATAAAAAGGAGAGCCCAAACACAGTAAGGTAAGCAAAATGAGAAGACAGAAAAACACACAGCAGATGAAGAAGCAAGATAAAAACCCACCAGACCCAACAAATGAAGAGGAAATAGGCAGTCTACCTGAAAAAGAATTCAGAATGATGAGAGTAAAGATGATCCAAAATCTTGGAAATAAAATAGAGAAAATGCAAGAAACATTTAACAAGGACCTAGAAGAACTAAAGATGAAACAAGCAACAATGAACAACACAACAAATGAAATTAAAAATACTCTAGATGGGATCAATAGCAAAATAACTAAGGCAGAAGAACAGATAAGTGACCTGGAAGATAAAATAGTGGAAATAACTATTGCAGAGAAGAATAAAGAAAAAAGAATGAAAGGAACTGAGGACAGTCTCAAACACCTCTGGGACAATATTAAATTCACCAACATTCGAATTGTAGGGGTTCCATAAGAAGATGATAAAAAGAAAGGGTCTGAGAAAAGATTTGAAGAGATTATAGTTGAAAACTTCCCTAATATGGGAAAGGAAATAGTTAATCAACTCCAGGAGGCACAGAGAGTCCCATACAGGATAAATCCAAGGAGAAATACATCAAGACACATATTAATCAAACTGTCAAAAATTAAATACAAAGAAAACATATTAAAAGCAACAAGGGAAAAAACAACAAATAACACACAAGGGAATCCCCATAAGGTTAACAGTTGATCTTTCAGCAGAAGCTCTGCAAGCCAGAAAAGACTGGCAGGACATACTTAAAGTGATGATGGAAAAAAAAAAAAAAACTACAACAAACATTACTCTACCCAGCAAGGATCTCATTAAGATTTGATGGAGAAATTAAAATCTTTACAGACAAGCAAAAGCTGAGAGAGCTCAGCACCACCAAACCACCTTTACAACAAATGCTAAAGGAACTATTCAAGGCAAGAAACACAAGAGAAGGAAACGACATACAATAACAAACCCAAAACAATTAAGAAAATGGGAATAGGAACATACCTATCGATAATAACCTTAAATGTAAATGGATTAAATGCTCCCACCGAAAGACACAGACTGGCTGAATGGATACAAAAACAAGACCCATATATATGCTGTCTACAAGAGACCCACTTCAGACCTAGAGACACATAGTGACTGAAAGTAAGGGGAGGGAAAAAGATATTCCATGCAAATTGAACCCAAAAGAAAGCTGGAGTAGCAATTGTCATATCAGAGAAAATAGACTTTAAAATAAAGACTATTAGAAGAGACAAAAGAGACACTACATAATGATCAAGGGATCTATCCAAGAAGAAGATATAACAATTGTGAATATTTATGCACCCAACATAGGAGTACCTCAATACATAAGGCCAATACTAACAGCCATAAAAGGGGAAATCAACAGTAACACATTCAAAGTAGGGAACTTTAACCCCCTACTTTCACCAAAGGACAGATCATCCAAAATGAAAATAAATAGGAAACACAAGCTTTAATGATACATTAAACAAGATGGACTTAATCGATATTTATAGGACATTCCACCCAAAAACAACAGAATAAACATTTTTCTCAAGTGCTTATGGAACATTCCCCAGGATAGATCATATCTTGGGTCACAAATCAAGCCTTGGTATATTTAATAACATTGAAATTTTATCAAGTATCTTTTCTGAACACAACGCTATGAGACTACATATCAATTACAGGAAAATATCTGTAAAAAATACAAACACATGGAGGCTAAACAATACACTACTTAATAACGAAGTGATCACTGAAGAAATCAAATAGGAAATCAAAAATTATCTAGCAACAAATGACAATGGAGACACGACAACCCAAAACTTCTGGGAGGCAGCAAAAGCAGTTCTAAGATGGAATATTATAGCAATACAATCCTACCTCAAGAAACAGGAAACATCTTGAATAAACAACCTAACCTTGCACCTAAAGCATTTAGAGAAAGAAGAACAAAAAAAATTCCAAAGTTAGCAGAAGGAAAGAAATCATAATCATCTGATCAGAAATAAATGAAAAAGAAATGAAGGAAATGATAACAAAGATCAATAAAACTAAAAGCTGGTTCTTTGAGAAGATAAAAAAAATTGATAAACCATTAGCCAGACTCATCAAGAAAAAATGGAGAAGACTCAGATCAAAAAATTAGAAATGAATAAGCAGAAGTAACAATTGACACTGCAGAAATACAAAAGATCCTGAGAGATTACTACAAGCAACTCTATGCCAATAAAATGGAAAACCTGGAAGAAATGGACAAATTCTTAGAAATGCACAACCTGACAGGACTGAATGAGGAAGAAATAGAAAATATGAGTAGACCAATCACAAGCACTGAAATAGAAACTGTGATAAAAAATCTTCCAAAAAACAAAAGGCCAGGACCAGATGGTTTCACAGGCGAATTCTGTCAAACATTTAGAGAAGAGCTAACACCTATCCTTCTCAAACTCTTCCAAAATATAACAGAGGGAGGAACACTCCCAAACTCATTCTATGAGGCCACTATCTCCCTGATACCAGAACCAGACAAAGATGTCACAAAGAAAGAAAACTACAGACCAATATTACTGATTAACATAGATCCAAAAATCCTCAACAAAATACTAGCAAACAGAATCCAACAGCACATTAAAAGGATCATACACCATGATCAAGTGGGTTTATTCCAGGAATGCAAGGATTCTTCAATATATGCAAATCAATCAACATGATACACCATATAAACAAATTGAAGGAGAAAACCATATGATCATCTCTATACATGCAGAGAAAGCTTTTGGCAAATTTCAACACCTATTTATGATAAAAAACCCTCCAGAAAGTAGGAATAGAGGGAATTTTCCTCAACATAATAAAGACCATATATGACAACCCCACAGCTAACATCGTCCTCAATGGTGAAAAACTGAAAGCATTTCCACTAAGATCAGGAACAAGACAAGGTTGCCCACTCTCACCACTCTTATTCAACCTAGTTTTGGAAGTTTTAGCCACAGCAATCAGAGAAGAAAAGGAAATAAAAGGAATCCAAATTGGAAAAGAAGAAGTAAAGCTGTCACTGTTTGCAGATGACATGATACTATACATAGAGAATCCTAAAGATGCTACCAGAAAACTACTAGAGCTAATCAATGAATTTGGTAAAGTAGCAGGATACAAAATTAATGCACAGAAATATCTGACATTCCTATCCACTAATGATGAAATATCTGAAAGTGAAATCAAGAAAACACTCCCATTTACCATTGCAACAAAAAGAATAAAATATCTAGGAAGAAACCTACCTAAGGAGACAAAAGACCTGTGTGCAGAAAATTATGACAGTGATGAAAGAAATTAAAGATGATACAAATAGATGGAGAGATATACCATGTTCTTAGATTGGAAGAATCAACATTGTGAAAATGACTCTACTACCCAAAGTAATCTACAGATTCAGTGCCATCCCTATCAAACTACCACTGGCATTTTTCACAGGACTAGAACAAAAAAAATTGCACAATTTGTATGGATACACAAAAGACCCCGAATAGCTAAATCAATTTTGAGAACGAAAAATGGAGCTGGAGGAATCAGGCTCCCTGACTTCAGATTATACTACAAGCCTGCTGTAGTGAAGACAGTGTGGTACTGGCACAAAAACAGAAATATAGATCAAAGTAACAGGATAGAAATTCCAGAGATAAACCCACGCACATATGGTCACCTTAGATTTGATATAGGATGCAGGAATGTACAGTGGAGGAAGGACAGCCTCTTCAATAAGTGGTGCTGGGCTAACTGGAGAGGTACATGGAAAAGTATGAGATTAGAACACTCCCTAATACCATGCATAAAAATAATCTCAAAATGGATTAAAGACCTAAATGTAAGGCCAGAAATTACCAAACTCTTAGAGGAAAACATAGGCAGAACACTCTATGACATAAATCACAGCAAGATCCTTTTTGACCCACTTTCTAGAGAAATGGAAATAAAAACAAAAATAAATAAATGGGACCTAATGAAACTTCAAAGCTTTTGCACAGCAAAGGAAACCATAAACAAGACCAAAGGACAACCCTCAGAATGGGAGAAAATATTTGTACATGAAGCAACTGACAAAGGATTAATCTCCAAAATTTACAAGCAGCCCATGCAGCTCAATAGCAAAAAAACAAACAACCCAATCCAAAAATGGCAGAAGTCCTAAACAGACACTTCTCCAAAGAAGATATACAGATTGCCAAGAAGCACATGAAAGAATGCTCAACTTCATTAATCATTAGAGAAATCCAAATCAAAACTACAATGAGATATCATCTCACACTGGTCAGAATGGGCATCATCAAAAAATCTGCAAATAGCCACATAGCACAGGGAGATCAGCTCGGTGCTTTGTGACCGCCTGGAGGGGTGGGATAGGGAGGGTGGGAGGGAGGGAGACACACACAAGAGGGAAGGGATGTGGGAACAGATGTATATGCATGACTGATTCACTTTGTTATAAAGCAGAAACTAATAAAAAAAATCTGTGAACAATAAATGCTGGAGAGGGTGTGGAGAAAAGGGAACACTCTTGCACTGTTAGTGTGAATGTACGTTAATACAGCCACTATGGAGAACAGTATTGAGGTTCCCTAAAAAAACTACAAATAGAACTACTATATGACCCAGCAATCCCACTACTAGGCATATACCCTGAGCAAACCATAAATCAAAAAAAGCCATGTTCCAATATATTCATGGTAGCTCAATTTACTATAGCCAGGACATGGAAGCAACCTAAATGTCCATCAACAGATGAATGGATAAAGGAGATGTGGCACATATATACAATGGAATATTACTCAGCCATAAAAGGAAACGAAATTGAGTCATTTGTAGTGAGGTGGATGGACCTAGAGTCTGTCATAGAGAGTGAAGTAAGTCAGAAAGAGAAAAACAAATACCATATGCTAGCACATATATATGGAATCTAAGAAAAAAAAAAGTGGTCATGAAGGACCTAGGGGTAATATAGGATGAAAGACACAGACCTACTAGAGAATGGACTTGAGGTTATGGGGAGTGGGAAGGGTAAGCTGTGACAAAGTGAGAGAGTGGCATGGACATATATACACTACCAAAATTAAAATAGCTAGTGGGAAGCAGCCACATAGCACAGGGAGATTAGCTCAGCACTTTGTGACCACCTAGAGGGGTGGGATAGGGAGGGTGGGAGGGAGGGATCCAGAAGAGTGAAGAGATATGGGAACATATGCATATGTATAACTGATTCACTTTGTTATAAACAGAAACTAACACACCATTGTAAAGCAATTATACTCCAATAAAGATGTTTAAAAAAAAGTGGTCATGAAGAACCTAGGGCCAAGACGAGAATAAAGACACATACCTACTAGAGTATGGACTGGCAGATACAGGGAGGAGGAAGGGTAAGCTCGGACAAAGTGAGAGAGTGGCATGGACATATATACACTACCAAACATAAAATAGATAGCTAGTGGGAAGCAGCCGCATAGCACAGGGAGATCATCTCGGTGGTTTGTGACCACCTAAAGGGGAGTAATATAGAGGGTGGGAGAGAGTGAGATACAAGAGGGAAGAGATATGGGAACATATGTATATGTATACCTGATTCACTTTTTTATAAAGCAGTAACTAACACACCATTGTAAAGCAATTATACTCCAATAAAGATGTTTAAAAAATTACTGTATAATGAAATGTACATGCAGGAATTGCATGACTAAGTGCACTAAAAAATTTCCAAATAACCAAGGTGTGGTGCTACAAAATCATGCCTGGGTAAATGATCCATTCAAAGTGCAAGATAGACAAATGGACTTTAATATAATAAAACATGCAAAGTTCACTGAGATGGTTTTTGGTTCCTCATTGTAAGTAACCTTTAAAAAACTATACTTGTGGAACTTTGGTGTAGTCTTAAAGAAGATTATCCACACAGCTGAATGAGAACAGATTTTCTTTATTTCCTTCAAATAAAAACACACATCATAACAGACTGAATGCATAAAAAGCCACAAGAATATGGTTGTCTTCTATTAAACCAGAGAGTAAGAGTTTCAGAAAAAAATCTAAAATGATACCGTTCCCCTCACTATGTTTTAGTTTGGAAAATATATAAAGCTTTTGCACAGCAAAGGAAACCATAAACAAAACACAAAGGCAACCCTCAGAATGGGAGAAAATATTTGAAATTGAAGCAACCAACAAGGGATTAATTTCCAAAATATAAAAACAGGTCATGCAGCTCAATATAAAAAAAAAACAAAGTACCCAATCAAAAAATGGGTGGAAGATCTAAGTAAACACTTCTCCAAAGAAGACACACAGATGGCCAAAAAGCACATGAAAAGCTGTTCAACATCACTAATTACTAGAGAAAAGAACATCAAAAGTACAGTTATGACGTGGAAGATAAAATAGTGGAAATAGATGCTTGGTGGCCATTCTTCCCTGAGGTCAAGAAATTTATTTTTTTCTTCTGGACCAATGGAAGAAGCACCACAAGTGCCTGCATGTGGTCATGTCTGCCGGAGACAGGTGCTCCCGGTCTGCACCCCAGCATCTGAGGAGGGGCACTCGTCCAGGGCAGTTTTTTCTTAAATAGCACAGAGCCTTGTTTCTCTGGATGCTCCCCTTGTGGTTTACTCCCTAATTTTCAGATACACCAGAAATACATCTACACGTGGATCAACTCCTACAGAACACCTACTGAACATTGTCAGAAGACCTCAGACCTCCCAAAAGGCAAGAAACTCCCCATGTACCTGGGTAGGGCAAAAGAAAAAAGAATAAACAGAGACAAAAGGATAGGGACGGGACCTGCACCAGTGGGAGGGAGTCATGAAGGAGGAAAGGTTTCCCCACACTAGGAAGCCCCTTCGCAGGCGAAGACTGCGGGTAGCAGAGGTGGGGAGCTTCAGAGCTGCGGAAGAGAGCACAGCAACAGGGGTGCAGGGGGCATAGCAGAGAGATTTCCGCACAGAGGATCGGTGCCGAGCTGCACTCACCAGCTAGAGAGGCTTGTCTGCTCACCCGCCGGGGCGGACGGGGCTGGGAGCTGAGGCTCAGACTTCAGTTGGATTGCAGGGAGAGGACTGCGGTTGGCGGCGTGAACACAGCCTGCAGAGGGTTAGTGCACCACGGCTAGCCGGGAGGGAGTCCAGGGAAAAGTCTGGACCTGCCGAAGAGGCAAGAGACTTTTTCTTCCCTCTTTGTTTCCTGGTGCACGTGGAGAGGGGATTAAGAGCGCTGCTTAAAGGAGCTCCAGATACGGGCACGAGCTGTGGCTAAAAGTGCAGACCCCAGAGATGGGCATAAGATGCTAAGTCTGCTGCTGCTGCCACCAAGAAGCCTGTGTGTGAGCAGAGGTCACTATCCACACCCCTCTTCCGGGGACCATATGCAAACAGCCACAGCCAGTGTCCTGGGATCCAGGGTCAACTTCCCCGGGAGAATGCACGGCGTGCCTCAGGAAGGTGCAAAGTTACACAGGCCTCTGCTGCCGCAGGCTCACCCCGCACTCCATACCCCTCCCTCCCCCTGGCCTGAGTGAGCGAGTCCCCGAAGCGGCTGATCCTGTAACCCCATCCAGTCTGAGCGAAGAACAGACACCCTCCGGCGACCTACACGCAGAGTCGGGGCCAAATCCAAAGCTGAGCCCCAGGATCTGTGAGAACAAAGAAGAGAAAGGGAAATCTCTCCCAGCAGCCTCAGAAGCAGTGGATTAAAGCTCCACAATCAACGTGATGTACCTGCATCTATGAAATACATGAATAGACAATGAATCATCCCAAATTGAGGAGGTGGACTTTGAGAGCAAGATTTATTATTTTTCCCCTTTTTCTCTTTTTTGTGAGTGTTTATGTGTATGCTTCTGTGTGAGATTTTGTCTGTATAGCTTTGCTTCCACCATTTGTGTTAGGGTTCTATCTGTCCCTTTTTTTGTCTTAATAATTATTTTTATGTTAATACTTTTATTTTATCTTACTTTATTTTAATTTACTTTATTTTCTCTCTCTCTCTCTCTCTCTCTTTCTTTCTTTCTTTCCTTCCTTCCCTTCTTTAGACAACGAAGCATCCCAAATTGAGGAGGTGGACTTTGAGAGCAAGATTTATGATTTTTTTCTCTTTTGCTTTTTTTGTGAGTGTGTATGTGCATAGCTCTGTGTGAGATTTTGTCTGTAAAGCATTGCTTAAACCATTTGTCCTAGGGTTCTATCCATCCGTATTTTTTTTTAAAATTATTTTCTTAATAATTATTTTATATTGTAATAACTTTATTTTATTTTATCTTTATTTTATTTTACTTTATCTTCTTTCTTTCCTTTTATTCTTCCTTCCCTCCTTCCTTCCTCCCTCCCTCCCACCCTCCCTCCTGCCCTCCCTCTTTTCTTTCTTTCTTTCTTTCTTTCTTTCTACTTCTACTAATTCTTTCTTTCTACTTTTTCTCGCTTTTGTTCTGAGCCGTGTGGATGAAAGGCTCTTGGTGCTGAAGCAAGGAGTCAATGCTGTGCCTCTGAGGTGGGAGAGCCAACGTGAGGACACTGGTCCACAAGAGACCTTCCAGCTCCACATAATATCAAATGGCAGAAATCTCCCAGAGAGCTCCACCTCAACACTGGCACCCAGCTTCACTCAACGACCAGCAAGCTACAGTGCTGGACACCCTATGCCAAACAACTAGCAAGACAGGAACACAACCCCACCCATTATCAGAGACGCTGCCTAAAATCATAATAAGTCTACAGACACCCCAAAACACACCACCAGACGTGCACCTCTCCACCACAAAGACAAGATCCAGCCTCATCCACCAGAACACAGGCATTAGTCCCCTCCACCAGGAAGCCTACACAACCCACTGAACCAACCGTAGACACTGGGGACAGACACCGAGAACAATGGGAACTACGAACCTGCAGTCTGCAAAAAGGGGACCCCAAACACAGCAACATAAGCAAAATGAGAAGACAGAAAAACACACAGCAGTTGAAGGAGCAAGATAAAAACACACGAGACCTAACAAATGAAGAGGAAATAGGCAGTCTACCTGAAAAAGAATTCAGAATAATGATAGGAAACATGATCCAACATCTTGGAAATAGAATAGACAAAATGCAAGAAACATTTAACAAGGACCTAGAAGAACTAAAGATGAAACATGCAATGATGAACAATACAATAAATGAAATGAAAAATAATCTAGATGGGATCAATAGCAGAATGACTGAGGCAGAAGAATGGATAAGTGACCTGGAAGATATAATAGTGGAAAAAACTACTGCAGAGCAGAATAAACAAAAAAGAATGAAGATAATTGAGGACAGCATCAGAGACCTCTGGGACAACATTCAACACAACAACATTCGAAATATAGGGATTCAAGAAAAAGAAGAGTAAAAGAAAGGGACTGAGAAAATATTAGAAGAGATTATAGTTGAACACTTCCCTAATATAGGAAAGAACGTAGTTAATCAAGTCCAGGAAGCACAGAGAGTCCCATACAGGATAAATCCAAGGAGAAATACGTCAAGACATATATTAATCAAACTGTCAAAAATTAAATACAAAGAAAACATATTAAAAGCAGCAAGCGAAAAACAACAAATAAAACACAAGGGAATCCCCATAAGTTTAACAGCTAATCTTTCAGCAGAAACTCTGCAGGCCAGAAGGGACTGGCAGGACATATTTAAAGTGTTGAAGGAGACAAAAAATGCAACCAAGTTTATGCTACACAGCAAGGATCTCATTCAGATTTAATGGAGAAATTAAAACGCTTACAGACCAGCAAAAGCTGAGAGAGTTCAGCACCACCAAACTAGCTTTACATCAAATGCTAAAGGAACTTCTCTAGGCAAGAAACACAACAGAAGGAAAAGAACTACAATAATGAACCCAAACCAATTAAGAAAATGGGAATAGGAATATACATATCGATAATTACCTTAAATGTAAATGGACTAAATGATCCCACCAAATGACACAGAGTGGCTGAATGGATACAAAAAGAAGACCCATATATATGCTGTCTACAAGAGACTCACTTCAGACCTAGAGACACATAGAGACTGAAAGTAAGGGGATGGAAAGAGATATTCCATGCAAATGGAAACCAAAAGAAACCTGGGATACCAATTCTCATATCAGATAAATAGACTTTAAAGTAAAGACTACTAGAAGAGACAAAGAGGGACACTACATAATGATCAAGGGATCAATCCAAGAAGAAGATATAACAATTGTAAATATTTATGCACCCAACATAGGAGCACTGCAATACATAAGGCAAATCCTAACAGCCATAAAGGGGAAATTGACAGTAACACATTCATAGTAGGGGACTTTAACACCCCACTTTCACCAATGGACAGATCATCCAAAATGAAAATAAGTAAGGAAACACAAGCTTTAAATGAT
Organism: Mesoplodon bidens; assembly: GCF_964165515.1. NCBI lineage: Eukaryota > Metazoa > Chordata > Mammalia > Artiodactyla > Ziphiidae > Mesoplodon > Mesoplodon bidens. The sequence continues at coordinate 85,059,344 of NC_138163.1, read as the reverse complement.
ACATTAAACAAGATGGACTTAATTGATATTTATAGGATATTCCATCCAAAAACAACAGAAAACACATTTGTCTCAAGTGCTCATGGAACTTTCTCCAGGATAGATCATATCTTGAGTCACAAAACAAGCCTTGGTAAATTTAAGAAAATTGAAATTATATCAAGAATCTTTTCCAACCACAATGTTATGAGACTAGATATCAATTACAGGAAAATATCTGTAATATATATACACACATGGAGGCTAAACAATACACTACTTAATAACCAAGAGATCACTGAAGAAATCAAAGAGGAAATCAAAAAATTCCTATGAAGAAATGAAACTGAAAAGACGACAACCAAATCCGATGGGATGCAGCAAAAGCAGTTCTAAGAATGAAGTATATAGCAATACAATCCCATCTTATGAAACAAGAAACATCACAAATAAAGAACATAAGCTTACAACTAAAGCAATCAGAGAAAGATGAAGAAAAAAGCTCAAAGTTACCAGATAGAAAGAAATCATAAGCATCAGATAAAAAATAAATGAAGGAAACAATAGCAAAGATCAATAAAACTAAAACCTGGTTTTTTGAGAAGATAAACAAAATTGATAAATCATTAGGCAGACTCATCAAGAAAAAAATGGAGAAGACTCAAATCAGTAGAATTAGAAATGAAAAGGAGAAGGAAAAACTGACACTGTAGAAATACAAAGGATCATGAGACATTGCTACAAGAAATTATATGCCAATAAAATGGACAACCTGGAAGAAATGGACAAAACCTTAGAAATGCTCAGCCTTCCGATAATAAACCAGGAAAAAATAGAAGTATGAACAGACCAATCACAAGCACTGAAATTGAAACTGTGATTAAACATCTTCTAACAAACAAAAGCCCAGGACCAGATGGCTTCACTGGTGCATTATATCGAACATTTAGAGAATAGTAAATACCTATACTTCACAAACTCTTCCAAGATATGGCAGAGGGAGGAACACTCCCAAACTCATTCTACGAGGCCAAAATCACCCTGATACCAAAACCAGACAAAGATGTCACAAGGAAAGAAAACTACAGGCCAATAATACTGACGAGCATAGATGCAATAATCCTCAACAAAATACTAGGAAAAAGAATCCAACAGCACATTAAAAGGATCATACACCAAGATCAAGTGGGGTTTATCCCAGGAATGCAAGGATTCTTCAATATATGTAAATCAATCAGTGTGATACACCATATTAAAAAATTGAATGAGAAAAACCTTATGATAATCTCAATAAATGCAGAAAAATTTTCAACAAAATTCAACACTCATTTATGAAAAAAAAACCCTCCAGAAAGTAGGCATAGAGAGAAATTTCCTCAACATAATAAAAGCCATATATGACAAACCTGCAGCCAACATTGCCCTCAATGGTGAACAACTGAAACCATTTCCACTAATTTCAGAAAAAACTAAAGGTTGCCCACTCTCACCAATATTGTTCAACATAGTTTTGGAAGGGTTAGCGACAGCAATGAGAGAAGAAAAAGAAATAAAAGGAATATAAATCAGAAAAGAAGAAGTAAAGCTGTCACTGTTGGCAGATAACATGTTACTATGCATAGAGAATCCTAAAGATGCCACCAGAAAACTACTAGAGGTAATCAATGAATTTGGTAAAGTAGAAGGATACAAAATTCATGCAAAGAAATCTCTGGCATTCCTATACACTAATGATGAAAATCCTGCAAGAGAAATTAAGAAAACATTCCCATTTACCACTGCAACAAAAAGAATATAATATCTAGGAATAAACCTACCTAAGGAGACAAAAGACCTGTATGCAGAAAATTAAAAGACACTGATGAAAAAAATTAAAGATGATAGAAATAGATGGGGAGATACACCATGTTCTTGGATTGGAAGAATCAATATTGTGAAAATAACTATACTACCCAAAGCAATCTACAGATGCAATGCAATTCCTATCAAACTATGACTGGTATTTTTCACAGAACTAGAACAAAAAATTTCACAATTTGTAAGGAAACAAAAAAGACCCCGAATAGCCAAAGCAATCTTGAGAAAGAAAAACGGAGATGGAGGAAGCAGGCTCCCTGACTTCAGACTACAATACAAAGCTACAGTAATCAAGACAGTATGGTACTGGCACAAAAACAGAAATATAGATTAATGGAACAGTATAGAAATCCCAGAGATAAACTCATGCACATATGGTCAACTTATCTGTGATAAAGGAGGCAAGAATATACAGTGGAGAAAAGACAGCCTCTTCAATAAGTGGTGCTGGGAGAATTGGACAGCTACATGTAAAAGAATGAAATTAGACCATTCCCAAACACCATACACAAAAATTAACTCAAAATGGATTAAAGACCTAAATATAAGGCCAGACACTACCAAACTGGGAGAGGAAAACATAGGCAGAACACTCCATGACATCAATCACAGCAAGATCCTTTTTGACCCACCTCCTAGAGAAATGGAAATAAAAACATAAATAAACAAATGGGACCTAATGAAACTGAAAATCTTTTGGACAGCAAAGGAAACAATAATCAAGATGAAAAGACAGCCCTCAGAATGGGAGAAAATATTTTCAAATGAAGCAACTGACAAAGGATTAATCTCCAAAATTTCCAAGCAGCTCATGCAGCTCAATATCAAAAAAACAAAGAACCCAATCCAAAAATGGGCAGAAGACATAAATAGACATTTCTCCGAAGAATGTATACAGATTGCCAACAAACACATGAAAGTTGTTCAACATCATTAATCATTAGAGAAATGGAAATCAAAACTACTATTAGATATCATCTCATACCTCTCAGAATGGCCATAATCAAAGCAGCTACAAACAATAACTGCTGGAGACGGTGTGGAGAAAAGGGTACCCTCTTGCACTGTTAGTGGGAATGTAAATTGATACAGCCCCTATGGAGAACAGTATGGAGGTTCCTTAAAAGACTAAAAATAAAACTACCATACAACACAGCAATCCCATTACTGGGCATATACCCTGAGAAAACCATAATTCAAAAAGAGTCATGTACCATAATGTTCATTGCAGCTATATTTACCATGGCCAGGACATGGAAGCAACCTAAATGTCCATCAACAGATGAATAGATATAGAAGATGTGGCACATATATACAATGGAATATTACTCAGCCATTAAAATAAACAAAATTGAGTTTTTGGTAGTGAGGTGGATGGACCTAGAGTCTGTCATACAGAGTGAAGTAAGTCAGAAAGAGAAAAGCAAATACCATATACTAAGACACATATATGGAATTAAAAAAAATGATCAGGGCTTCCCTGGTGACGCAGTGGTTGAGAGTCCACCTGCTGATGCAGGGGACATGGGTTCGTGCCCCGGTCTGGGAAGATCCCTCATGCCACGGAGTGGCTGGGCCCGTGAGCCATGGCTGCTGAGCCAGCGCATCCAGAGCCTGTGCTCCACAACAGGAGAGGCCACAATAGTGAGAGGCCCGTGTACCACACACACACAAAAAAAATGGTCATGAAGAACCTATGGGTGAGACAGGAGTAAAGACACAGATCTACTAGAGAATGGACTTGAGGATATGGGGTGCGGGAAGTGTAAGCTAGGAAAAAGTGAGAGAGTGGCATGGACATATATACACTACCAAACACAAAATAGATAGCTAGTGGGAAGCAGCCGCATAGCACAGGGAGATCAGCTCTGTTCTTTGTGACCACATAGAGAGGTGGAATAGGGAGTGTGGGAGGGAGGGAGATGCAAGAGGGAAGAGATATGGGGACACATGTATATGTATAACTGATTGATTTTGTTCTAAAGCAGAAAATAACACACCATTGTAAAGAAATTATACTCCAATAAAGATGTTCAAGAAAAAAACAAAAAAACTACAGTGAGGTATCACCTCACACTGGTCAGAGTAGCCATCATCAAGAAATCTATAAACAATACATTCTGGGGAGGGTGTGGAGAAAAACGAACCCTCCTTCACTGTTGGTGAAAATGTAAACTGGTACAGCCACTATGGAGAACAGAATGGAATTTCCTTAAAAAACTAAAAATAGGACTACTGTATGATCCAGCAATCCCACTCCTGGGCATATACACAGTGAAAACCATAATTTGAAAAGATACATGCACTCCAATGCTCATTGCAGCACTACTTACAATAAAAGGACATGGAAGCAACCAAATGTCCATCAACAGAGGAATGGATCAAGAAGATATGGTACATGTATACACTGGAATATTACTCAGCCATAAAAAAGCACGAAATAATACCATTTGCAGCAACATCGATGGACCTAGAGATTGTCATACTGAGTGAAGTAAGTCAGACACAGAAACACAAATATCATATGATATCACTTAAATGTGGAATTAAAAAAATAGGGTACAAATGAACTTATTTACAAAACAGAAGTGGAGTTACTGATGTAGAAAGCAAACTTGTGGTTACCAGGGGGTAAGGGGTAGGAGGAATAAATTGGGAGATTGAGCCTGACATATACACATTACTGTATATAAAATAGATAACTAATAAGAACCTGCTGTATAGCACAGGGAACTCTACTTAATACTCTGTAATGGCCTATATGGGAAAATAATCTTAAAAAAATGACTGGATATATGTATATGTAAAACTGATTCAGTTTGCTGTACAGCTGAAACTAATACAACATTGTAAATCAATTAGACTCCAATAAAATTTTTTAAAAATCAAGAAAAAGAAAATATATTTTAATAAAATATATTAATGAATATTGGTTTACTATTATTATTTTTAAATGAAATAATCAAAAATTTAAACATTCCCCATTTTTAATTTGAAATATGGTAAACATCAATAGATATCAACCACAATATCAAAGCCTCTTTGAAGTCTTTAGTAATTTTTAAGAGTATAAAGTGGTCCTGAGACCAAAACATTTGAGAACAATTCCTCTATACTACCCATGTCATCCCCTGGTTCTTAAGGTTCAAAGTCCTTCATAGATAGGCCTAAAGCTTCCTTTTAAGTCTCATTTTATGTCACTCCCCTCCATGCACTCCCCTCCACACAGCAGCTGCATCCACATCAGGTAGCTTGCTAGTCCTTCAACGTGCCATGCTCATTCTCACCTCCATGCCTAGCACATATAGCCCAATTCATAAATCACATTTTCTGTGGATCCTCCTTTCCTGCTTGGAAGATTTATTGATCTCTTCTTACTTTCTCCAGTGTACTTTATGAGGTTGATTTCGGAACTGCCATTTTCCTCATTTTTGCAAATAAAGAAACTGAAATCCAGAAAAAGAAGGGGACTTGACTAAGTTCCACAGCAAGTGAGTGGCGGAGCTACAGCCTAAATTCCCAGCATTCTTTTCACATTTCTCTTCATGGAAGCTGCTACAGAGAACAGAAAGTATTGAAGGCTCTGGAAGGAAGGGGAATTAGTTTAGCTGAGCTTTAAAAAAGTTCTGGGTTGGAACATGCTTAAAGGAAGTAACCCTTGACTCTGGCCTGGTCTAAGAGCAGTCAATCAGTCTTTACCCATGTTGACAGCAGATGAAAAGCAACTCATGGGAAATATCCTTGTCCTTTTTACCTTCTTCAGTTCTATCCAAACCATCACATCAGTCATTTTCCTTAAGTGGAATGTCTGAGGGGCTTGCAGGCACTCTAGAGGCCACCTGAAGAGTACTGCTCCCATCTGAAGAAGAGTATTTGAGTTGATGTTCTGTCACCACTGCCTGCTACACCAACTGCCTTTATTTGGCTCCCTAGGCTTGGATAAAAACTCTAGGTGAGGCCTAAGGCAACATTCAGGATTTGGTGGAAAATGTAATTGCCTGTTTCAGAGAACTTTGCTTTTCCTATAATTTGTCAAATGGCAGGTATTGGGAATATTCTCTTTGGAAAAAATTAGTTTTAAAAGCTTTTGGTAACTGTCAAGAGATAGCTTCTGTGAGGCCTCCAAATGAAGCTAACCCTAAGGGATACTGCTTGTTCTACAGCATCTGGCTGGTTAGGAAAGGCTACCCTCAGGGACAGGGGTCTAGAGAAGGTTAATGAAAATTAACTTGGTGTCTAATGTCTTGAAAACACTTGTCCTATGGTAAAGTTTTTAGGGGGGAGTTGATCCGTTCAGTTTAACCCACATTATTGGGCTACATTTGAGCCAGGTGCTGTGCTAAGAGCTTGGAATACAGAGTTGAATAAAACTAAGCCCCTGCCCCTGAAAAGTTCATATTCTCTTCAGGAAGCCAGGCAAAAATACACATAGTTACAGCATAGTATTATCAGTACTGGAATCAGTATGACTGGAGAAGGAGTGACTATAATGAAATGGAGAAGGCTTTCTTAGGGAGGTGATATGTGAGCAGGGCCTTAAGATGAACAAGTATCCATTTGTTCACAAAAGATCATTACAGTTTTAGGGAACCAAATGTGAAAGACATGGAGGTAGGAAGGCTGAACTTAGTTATTTTTTGGCTATCATCTGCCACCTCCAGATCCATTCTCTGCCCTTCTCTTCCCTCCTCTTGTGTCCCAAGAGGCTGACCTCATGAATTGCATCAACTTGTCTGCTGGCTTCTGGCTGGGTTTGGCACTGACAGATCAAGAGTGGGAGAAGAAGAAGGTCTTGTTATTTATTCCTCACTCTTTCTCTGCTTTGGGTCTCATTTCTGACACTGACTGGAATTTTCCCTGATTACAGTTCCTACTAGGGACTTCTCCACAGCTCCAGCTCTCACTAGGTGCTGGTAACAATTTTCCATTGATTTACCCCTCCAATCCAAGGGTGTAATGGCTTCCTGTTATTCTGAGACCCTGTATGCTTCACTGTCTCTTGTTGATACCACTAACCCTGCCCACATTTTTGAAAGTTGTCAGTTTCATTTCCTACGGGACCCTTGCAAATACAGCTGAGAACATCCACAGGTCTAGTTTTCACAGAATGTAAAGTTGTGGGTGAGGTGACGGAGGACGGGAAGAAGATGAGACAGTCTACATGGCAGACTCTTGTATGACCCTCTTTTATGAAAGACCTTGTGTGAATAAGTCATTAAGAGCCTTTACAAACCAATTTTGTTCTCAGTTGGGAACTCCTGAGGTTTGTTGATCTGTTACACAGATGATGCCAGAATTAAAAGTTACCATTTATTGAATATTTTCTGTCAGACACTTTATCTTCATTATCTCATTGAATCCTCACAACCCCTAAATGTGATCACTTATTGACCTCAATTTTACAAGTGAAAAAACTAAGTCTCAGAGAAGAGAAGTAACTTGCCTACTGGATTGCTAATGAGTAGAAGAGGAAGGATTTGAACCTATGCCTGCCTGAGTCTAGAGTTTGGGTTCTTCACTAGACCCAGTTGGATGGTGAATTGGTCTATATAACTTTTAGGGTATCTTTCAGCCCTAGGAATTCATACTCTATGGGGTAAGCAGGCATCTCCTACTAAGCTCATTGGCCCATCCATTGACTAAAAGTGCTGGTGACACCTTGTGGGGTACATGCAGCAGTGTGAATGAGACTTCTTGGTTGGGCACAGTGCCTTCATTTCCTGCAAATGTCCCTCCTGCTGGCCATGTCTTCCCCATGTCTGGGCAGAAACAGAACCATATAGCTAATTAATTCTGACAGAATTCCATTTTTAGAAATGCTAGTTATATCAGCTCCTCTGGTGGAAATCTGGCACTCCAGCAGGAATGAATGCTACCCGTAGTGCCAACCAGTGCTTGCTTAATTTAGTGCTGGCACAGTCTAAGTTGATGTGGCTATTGAGTTTGGATATCAAATCATAGTTTGGTATCAAGCTTTAGGAAAATGAAAAGAGGAAACAACTTTGAATACCTACTCCAGGCTGGGCACTTTCCATTGATTCCTCACTACAACCCTGAGAGGCATGTGTCATGGCCCACATGTTACAGGTGAGGAAACCAAGGCTTAAAGAGGGGAAGTAACTTGCCAGGGTGTAAGGTAGCTGACAAGTGTCAGAATAGGCATCAGAATCCAGACTGTACTTGACGTCTAAAGCCAATATTCTTTGCTACTGTATCATATGACCAGCACAATATACTGGTTAAAACCTCAGAATTGAGGGACTTCCCTGGTGGTCCAATGGTTAAGAATCCACCTTCCAATGCAGAGGACATGGGTTCGATCCCTCATCAGGGAACTAATATCCCACATGCTGCAGGGCAACTAAGCTCGCACACCTCAACTACAGAGCCCATGTGCTCTAGAGCCTGCGTGCCACAACTAGAGAGAAGCCCGCCAGCCGCAACAAAAGATCCCACGTGCCACAACTAAGACCTGATGCAGCCAAAATAAATAAATAAATAGAAAAAAAACTCAGAATTGAGAACTTGGTTTTGAATCCTAGCTCCACCACTTCTTAGCTGTATGATCATGGGTAAGTCACTTAATCTTTCTGTGTCTCAGCTTCTTCATCTTTAAAATAGGAGTAATAATATCTACCTCATAGTGTTGTTGTGAGGATTAAATGCATTCATATTTGTAAAGCACTGAGAAGAGTGTCTGATACAGAGTCAATGTCATATATTTTTTAAATAAATATAGAGCCATTTCTATCCCCTTAAAATCTCTTAATTCTTCCATTCTTAGGACTGGAGAAGAAAAGAAAGGAACTAGATCAGGAGACAGACTCTCCTAGAAGGAAATCAGATTTTCTCCTAAAGCTGGAGAAAGGCTAAGGCTATTGACTGAACTGGAGAGACCCAACCTGCAAACCTTGAGAGAAAGTATACGGTGTCCATGTCTTGTGGTGAATTTCTGTGCCCACCCTCCCTTGTTCCCTCACTGCAGCTGGATGTTGCTTGGCTAGCTCTCTCTGACCTCCCTTTTACCTTTAGATCTGGAAATGCCTGCTGAGATGATAGCAAGAATGGACAGATAGTCATCTGGAGGACTGGAACCTTGACTATAGGTTATGGAAGCTGGGCTTGAGGATCATAACACTGTCTGGCTAAAAAAAAAAAAAAACTACATATGTTTCAGATTCCTTCACACTCCTGTCAAGTTAGCAAGGGCAAGGAGGTGGTTCCATGACCATACCTTCCTGACCCAGAACTGATAAAGATATATATCAGGTATAGGTGTATATATGTCGATGGATGCCTTAGGGTTTCCTGGAAGTGTGGGGTGGGAAGGGGGAAAATATGATCACCACTTACCACTGAAGACGCTTGTGTGAGTGGGGTAAAGTTGATGATAACCATGGAGACCCTAGCTGTCCTGTATAGGTATGCACTTCATCATCATGGTCTGGGTATTGGTTATTACCCTTTGCTCAGCCAGGGATCATGGGCCTTTAACATGATTTCTGCAACTTCTTTGTTCTCTAAGGCTGCCACCAGGCTAATGCTTCTTGCTGATTGAACACACACCCAAATGCCCAATAGTTACATTGTGAAGGAAGAAGTGTACTATTTCTTGTGTTAGACACACCCAGGGGCAAATCCTAATACCACCAATTAATATCTGTGTGATCTAAGGTAAGTTATTTAACCTTAGAGCTTCAGTTTTCTCATATCTAAAATTAGGACAACACTATCTCGCCCATGGCTGTTGTGAGGAATATATGAGAGATTCAGTGTAAAAATGCCTTGCAGAGGGCCTTTCCCTCCTCCATTGCCCAATTCTTTCTCTCAGCTACCAGTCAGCATCTTAAAACTTTCAGGGCTTTGAAAATGTAAGTTAATACTATAAATTCAAAACCCTTCCTTCCCACTAACTAAGCTCCATAATTCCTTCTCACTTAGAATAGCTTAGGCCATGATCTGTAGAATGACCGTCTAGTCTTTACATGGATCTGAGGCACACCCATTAATGTTTCAGTTAATCCCATGGTTATTTCACCTCCTTTGCACTTCTGGGCACCTCCCCAGGACCATCGAATGCAGTTGAGATGGCCACATTTAGAGATGCCTCTCACATTTTAATCAGAGATTTATGTATTTATTACAATTTTCTGGCAGATGGTCATAAAGCATCTTGACCAAGGGGTGCTTTCTCTAATTCACACAAAGGCTCCATATAAGCTAGAAGTAGTCCTTCAACTTTCCTATCCCAACTTGCTTCAGGCACTGGCCACGCCCTTATTTACTCTCCCTTTGCTCCACCTCAAGCATCACAGCAAAAACAATGAGAAGTTTCTTTCCCAATAGCTGGTTCAGGACTTCCCTGGTGGTGCAGTGGTTAAGAATCCACCTGCCAATGCAGGGGACACAGGTTCGAGCCCTGGTCCAGGAAGATCCCACATGCCATGGGGCAACTAAGCCCACGTGCCACAACTACTTAGCCTGCTCTCTAGAGCCCATGAGCCACAACTGCTGAAGCCCGCGTGCCTAGAGCCCATGCTCTACAACAAGAGAAGCCACCGCAATGAGAAACCCGTGCACCGCAACGAGGAATAGCCCCCGCTCACGGCAACTAGAGCAAAACCCACGTGCAGCAACAAAGACCCAACGCAGCCAAAAATAAACAAATTTATCAAGAAAAAAAACAACAAGAAAACTGGTTCAGCACTGGGTATTCGGGTCTTTTTGTGTTAGAGAATGTTTCAATAATGAAAATATGTTATGCTTGTACATTCTCAAGAGTCCATTCCTATTTAGGTTTTCACCATTTACTCTCTATGTAACTTTGTGCAAGTAACAATCTTTCTGAATTTCAAGTCTTGATCTGTAAAATGGGACTAAAATGAGGTGGTTAAGAGGCTCAGATGAGACAATGTATATAAAACGTATGCAATGTGCCTGCCAGGTAGTAGTATTTTTTTTTTTTTTTACCCAGTTACCACCCTAACTCTTATGCCAGATCTGCTGGGAAGGCTCAAGGATTCAGGTCTCTCCCACTTTATGCTTGACACACAATAGATGCTCAACAATGTTTATTTCCTTCCCTTGGCCCCAGGGGAACCCCAATTCCATTGTGGGGCTTGTTTCAACTTCCAAGGCCCTGAATTCTACAAGCACAAATTATGCAAAGGCTCTGGATATGATTCTTATAAATTGTTCACTTTTGGTCAGGGCTGAGTCCCTTTCCCCCTTTGTCACAGTGGGACCAGTTTGGCTACTTAGCTGCTTATGTTCCTTTCCCAGAGCTCTTCAAATTCATTTAAAGTATATTTAGACCCATTCCCAAAGGCATTTTGTGATGTCTTATTCACTTCAGGGAAAGTAATGTGATTTCTTACTGGATATAAATATACCCTGGACAGCCAAGAGCCAAGGTTAATTTCTAGTTAAGTGTGAAATCAGCCAGCAGCAGAATAGTGCTTCTCTCCTATATCCCCTTCAGGACCTATGTACCCCCTCACCGAATACCTTTGAGGAAACACAATAAGCACTATTGTAATGACAGTAGGAGTGAAAAATGTAGGAGGAAGGGAGAGTAAGGGAGTGTGGGAAAGACAGCTGCTCCCCAGAATAGTATAAAGGGTTCCCATAATGGTGAAGGTACCTAAGCGACATCACCAGGAGATTAACTGTCATAGGAGGAAGGAGCCCCTATTCCTCAAGTCATAGAAATGTTGGAAACTGCACAAGGCAGAGTAGCTGGGTCTGGGTTATTGGCATGAAACTCCTGCATGAGAGACTAAGTATGGGGGGGGACTGAGCCATGTATGAGGACAGCTTCCATAGGGTGTTGGGGCTCAGGGTGGCTAGTTACAGGGCCAAGGAACATGACAGTTTCCAGATAATCAGGTCACTGTATTGAGGAATCCAAGAATTAGATGGTAGACAGATAACATCTGGGAAGATTTTGAATGGCAGAGCATGATCCACTAGCCCTGAATGGATAGAGAAGATTCCATTCCTGGATAGTAACTGAGGCAGCCACTACTACTACTACTACTACTACCACCACCACTGGTTAATATCAATTGAGCACTTATTAAGGGGCAACCATGGTTATTTGGGTGAAGTAACTTGCCTATGGTGATTGAGGCATGAATATGGATAATGGTGTTTGAGTTCTTTTCTGGGGGGTTAGAGGCCAGGGCTAGCAAAGGAGATATGGAGAACAGAGGAACTCAGCCTCTACTGAGTCCCTCTAGATCTCAACCTCAGAAGGGAGACAGAATTCTGAGTCCTGAAGGGTGGTAGCAGGGGTGGAGAAGAGGCGAGTGACAGGACTGAGCTTGTCCATACCCCACCTACCTCACATACTGATGGTTCTGGAAATTACAGTAGGATGGCACCTGCCAGCATCATGGTACCTAGATGAGAATAGCTGAGGAAGCAGAAATAAGAGGAATAAATCCAGGGCTGACAACACTAGTGGAAACTTAGTTCCCACAGGCTTGCCGAAGGCTGGGAAATGTAAGGCATAGTAAAGGCCGTTGCCTAGCCCTTTTCTCCAAACCAGGAAAACCCTCTTTTGCAGCCTTAATTTTAGGCACTTTTTTGGGGATATGCTCAGGGTCTGGGTCTTCAAGAAATGGACTTCATAGAGGTTCAGAGGAAATGATACAACTTGAATGCAAACCAAAATAGGGAGGCCCGCCTGCTCTGCAGAGGGCATTCCTGGGGCCGACCCATGTTGACCCCACCTACCTGGACTGACAGTCTCCTTTTTTTCCAGCCACTGAGAAAATGTTGGGCACCTTCACTTTGCATTCCATTGGTCCCATAAAACCCAGCAAGTCTCTAAATTTGATTCCTTCAGGGTGCTCAGCTGTGCTGACTTGGGTTATCAGAATGCCAGGACTCTGAGGGCAAGCTTAGAGGATCAAAGGTGCAAGGGACTTTTACTCAGCCTCTATCTCCCCTCTAGGAGAATTTTCCCCATCTGATAGAAGCCACAGGGGATTAGTTTAGGAATTTGTCTGGGTATGAATCCTGAATTCACCATTTCCTGGCTGTGGGAATGTGAGCAAATGACGTAACTATTCTGTGCCTGAATTTTCTCATCTGTAAAATGAGGCTAATACCAGTACTTACCTCATAGAAATATTATCTGGACAAATTCAGTAGAACCATGCAAAGCACTTAAGCAAACATTTGGCATGTACTAGATGCTGTAAGTGTCACCTCTTCTGGTCAGGTGATATGGGGAACACATATCTTATCTTGGGCCTTTGTGAAAACTACTTCTGCCCCCTCCTCATCTTAGGTAGAATGTTACTAGTTAAGGGACTGGTCACCAGCATTAATGTGCCATCTAGGAATACCATCAGCTTCCAAAGAGTCCCCCTTGCACTCCAGCTACCACTTTTTTGGTGTGCTGCCTGATTGTGTCTGTGTGTGTTTGAGAAATGGGTGAAGTTGAACAACACGAATTTTTAACTTCCCATGTAGGTGGCATGTAAATGGTAATATTTTTCTTCCTCAGGATTAAGTGGGAGACAACCATGTGTCTTTATGCTGAAAAGGGGTGCTTCTTTAGGGAGCTGCTCCGTGCCTGTTGTATGCAGCATTATGGTCCCCCAAGAAGATCCCATATCCTAATCTCCAGGACCGTGATTACATGGCAAAAGAGATGTTGAAGATGTGATTGAGGTTACTACTGACTTTAAAATAGGGAGACTATCCTGGATTATCTGTGCAGGCCCAATGAAATCACCCCAATGAAAGGGCGAGACTTGAAGAGCAGAGGCAGAAGAGAAAGATACAGAAAAGGAAACAAAAGTATTTAGCCTGAAGATGGAGGGGGCCATATGTTGAGAAAATGGGGACCTCAGTCCTACAACAAGGAACTGATTTCTGCCAACAACCAGTGAGCTTGGAAGATGATCCTAGTCCCAGATGACAACTACGTCCCTGACTGATATCTTGATTTTAGTTAAGTGAGACCCTAAGAAGAGAATCCAGCCACACTATGCCAAACTTCTGACTTATAGAAACTGTGAGAGAATAAATGGAGGTTGTTTTAAGCCGCTAAATTTGTAGTCATTTGTTACAGCAGCAATATAAAACTAATACAATGTTTGTGGACCTCACTTTGTACATGTCAAGTGAGGGCAAAATACCTTGTCTTACCTACATTATGGGTCTGTTATGAGAACAAAATGATGGATGTAAGTGTGCTCTGCAGAGTTTCAAGTTACAAAACTGTTAGGATATTCTCCAATAGGGAAAAAATCGATCTGTTTTAAAGCAATTGGATTGAAGAAATTAAGAGGTTAGAGCCCCTGACATTTCCCAGGAGAAATGCTGAGGGTCGGAGGGCTGATTCTCCTCTCCTGGAGAAGTAGTGCAGCATAGTTGAAATCAGAAAACCTATGTACAAGTCTATTTCTTATCTGTGTGACCTTGGGCAAGTTATGTCATCTCTCTGAGCTTCAATAAAATGTGGGTAATCATCCCTGCTCTGCCTAGGTGATATGGCTATATGATGCTCAACTGGAGAAATGAGTGTGAACATGTGATGGAAACAAAGTACTCAGATGGAGGGCCTATTCATCCTCCCTAGTGTGTGCCTTACTGCTGGAAGCAGATATCTTGATTCTGGTAAACTAGTCACCCAAAGAAAGTAGAGTTGAAAGACCCTTGGGGTGGTACTCTGAGCACCCGTTTTCTGCCATTGGCTCTGGTGTGTGACTTTAGCCAAGTCCCTTCTCCTCTCTGAGTCTGTTTCTTCATTTTAAAACTTTAGATTATAGCCAGTTTTCTTCAGCTAATGGGCATCAGAATCACCTGGAGAGATGGCAGATGGAGGATGAGCAAAATTTTCTCTTTTTACAAGTCTCTTCTACCCCCAATAAACTATCCCCCCAAAGCCCAAATCAGAGGAGTTTTATTAAAATATGTAGGAGAAATTGTGCTATTTGTAATGAGGTAGATAGACCTAGAGTCTGTCATACAGAGTGAAGTAAGTCAGAGAGAGAAAGACAAATACCGTATGCTAACACATATATATGGAATTTAAGAAAAAAAATGTCATGAAGAACCTAGGGGTAAAACAGGAATAAAGACACAGACCTACTTGAGAATGGACTTGAGGATATGGGGAGGGGCAAGGGTAAACTGTGACAAAGCGAGAGAGAGGCATGGACATATATACACTACCAAATGTAAGGTAGATAGATAGTGGGAAGCAGCCGCATAGCACAGTGAGATCAGCCCGGTGCTTTGTGACTGCCTGGAGGGGTGGGATAGGGAGGGTGGGAGGGAGGGAGACGCAAGGGGGAAGGGATATGGGAACAGATGTATATGTATAACTGATTCACTTTGTTATAAAGCAGAAACTATTAAAAATATATATATGTAGGAGTTTCATGTAAAGTATGCCCTATTCAGGATATACGAGTTGATTCCCAAGTATGTGGTTTGAAGCAGCTAGTTCTCAAAAGAGTCTGGATGCCTTGTTATACTTTAATTAAAATACCGGCCAATTTCAAACCAGTTAACTAGTCATGCTCCTCCCAGTTCCTTGCAATTCCCATTAATGTTGCTTTGTTATGACTGATATTTCCTCCCAGAATACTCCTTCTTGTGTGAACTAAAGATACTAATCTCTGGCCAGACAAAACCCGGTAGAATTGTCCATGTTTTCATTACAATGTTGACTGTAGTAAAAGCCATAGCTGAGAATAACTGAATGTCAAAGTTGAAAAGGTCCTTTGGTTTAAAGACAGACAATTTGGGAGGGACTTGCTCAGCATTACAGAGAGGCAGTGACAGAGGTGAGTGTGGACTCCAAACGCTCCTGAAGGGAGCTCTTTCCAATGCTCCATGTTGCCTTTCTATTGCCTTTGATGCTCAGAGGTTTGAAAGTCAAGTAACTTTCAGTCTTATTTCCTAGGCTGGTTTCACTATTCTTTGAAGTAGAAAAACTTAATTTATATGTCATCAAAGTATAATGCCATGTACAAAGCAATGTAAGAAGCAGGCAGCTATGGACACAATCTTCGTAAACACTTCCAACATACCAGATTGGCCTTATCTGCCATTTTTGGTCTTTGCCTCACAAAGAGGTCTCCTTCCTCAATCTGTTTTGTTGTCTTAAATGCCTTACAGTCAGTGCTTATCAGACTTTAATGTGCATAGCTATCTCCTGGAGACTTTACTAAAATACAAATTCTGATTCCAGATGTCTGGGATGGGGCCCACGAATCTGCATTTCTCATAAGCTCCCTGGTAATGATGATGCTAAGGCTGTTTATAGACCACATTTGGAGTAGCAAGAATTGCAGACATTGTTAGTCTCATTTCTAAACATCTTCTCCATTTACTGTCAACATTCCTTTACCACTGGAGGTAGTATGGTGTATTAGAAACAGGAATGGCCCTGTAGCTTCTAGTCCTGGGTTTCTATCAATCCCTAACTGTGTGACATTGGGCAAATCATTTCTCATCTTCCTGAGCCTCAAGTTTCCTTATCTATAGAATGCGGCTGTCACCTGTCACACAATGATGTTGTGAGGCCTGAGGGAATAACTGGGCTTGGTGCAAAATAGACTGTAGATGGAGATGCCTAGGTACAAAAAGATTCTGGGCCTACATTTCCTTAGAATTGCAGAAGACAACATGAGCAGTGGATCATGCAAAATATGCTCAAAGATTATTTGCATGACAAAACTGTAGATGGAGGCCATTAATACTAGACAGTCTGCATACTTTATTAAAAGTCACATGAATGGACCCCAGGATCTAATTCTTTTTATTCTGATGTTACATATGTATTTCACAAATGTGTCTTTCTAGCATCTATTAATGTCCTTGGTATCAAGTGATTGTTTTCCCTATGAAAATGAATGTTTTTCTTCATCAAAAACATCTCTTCAAGGTATTGCTTTTCTCTGAAATTTTTAAATGCTTCTGAAGCTTTTTCTGGGCTTGTAATGTGTCAAGACCATTTGTCTGTAGCCACATTAAAAATAGTATCATTGATCTACATTCTCTCAAAAGCAATGTTTTCTAGTCACAGAAATACTTCTATTACTTTATTTGTTCTAACTATTACAGAATTAAGGAACTTCTTGAAAAGGGAAGGATTCTTTCCCACAGTTGCAACTTATTTTAGAAATACTCTATATGACACCACTTTATTACTCAATTTGGATGCTGAGTTTTGCCCCTCAGTGGCTGGGCAACACACTCCATCTTTTTTTAAACAAAAACTTCAATAATATTTATTATTCTAAATCATCTCTTAACTTTTGCTATCACCACAGAAAACCCTTAATAGGGATTTGATCCCAAGGCATCAAGTCCTGCAGAAGCACCAAGACCATTTCTATTCCTCAAACCATGTGTGGATGTCGCCAGTCTCTTGGGGTGAAACTGCACATGCTAGAACCTTGGTGAAGTAATAGACATATACAAGGACCTTTTTTTCTTTGAAAAACAGCTAGGCCAAGGACTTGAAAACTACCAACTAGAAAATAAATCCTTCATGTCACAAGGTAAAAGTAAATGATCCGTTTTAAGACATTATCAAATGGCCATTCTGAAGGTGAGGAGAAAACCTAACTCAGAAATCTCTTTCAGCCCAGTTTTTATTCCCCTGTAAACTGGACCTTCATCCCCTCCTTCCCCTCAAATACTTGCCTTTTAACATTCTGTTAAGTAGGCCAGCTCCAGTAATATGGCCTTTATATGGCAAAGGGAAAAAAACATGGGGTGCAGAGTCAGAGAGAGCTGGATTAGAATATCAATTCTGTTATTTACATTCTGTGTGACCTTAAGCCAGTTAATTTTAGCCTGCTGGGTCATAAATCCTTTATCTGTAAAATGATGAGGATAGCATCCACTTGCATGATTATTGTAGGGACTAAATGATATAATGTATATGAGGCATCTAGCACTTAGTAGGTGCTTAATAAATGTTACCACTGTCAGCTCAACATTTACAGTTCATCCATTGCCAGCTTCTCCTACCTGCTGGCCGAGGTATGCAGATAGTTTCCTACAATTGACATGCTTCAATTATCACCCCCTTCCCATAGCCTCTTCTGAATGACTATCCATCGAGCAAGCCTAGGCCAAGCCACTCTCATTCCACAGAAGCTTTTGCTCTTTAAATCAGAGAACAAAAGGGTAGGTGCTGAGGTTCATTCTTTGGGTATAACCCAGGGCAGGGGTAGAGCCAGCCAGGCACTGCTCCTTGGCTTCCAGTCAGACTGGTGATCCCAACTCTTCAGGCCAGGCTCTTGATCTGTGTCCCAGGAAACACATAGAAATCTCACAGCCACATTTCTGGGACACATATTCTACTGGAATTGTGGTGGCTTTCTCTGGTTCTCAATAATCTCTCGATATTTGTAGTGGTGACTGTGGAATTTCCCCCCAAGGAAACCAGAGTGAAATCATATCTCTAATATCTTCAAAGGTACTCAGGCCCCATTGGCCACTGCTCCTGTGGCTAAAATCTGCACACCTGCTTTGTTTAGTTAGTCATCTAATGGGACAGAGCAGAGAGGCCACAGCTCTGAGACTGCGGCTCAATGAGTACTTCCTGAGTGAGGCCAGTAGGCCTCACAGAGATTCTCTTTGAGGGTGAGCAGCAGGTAGAATGGTGCTCACTTGGCTTACTTTATCCTGGTTTCTTAGCAACTTGGCCTTTGAGACTGGGTAGAGCTGAGAGTTCAATATGGCCACCTGGTACATTGTCATTAAGAATGTCATCATGGGGCTTCCCTGGTGGCGCAGTGGTTGGGAGTCCGCCTGCCAATGCAGGGGACGTGGGTTCGTGTCCCAGTCCGGGAGGATCCCACATGCCATGGAGCGGCTGGGCCCGTGAGCCGTGGCCGCTGGGCCTTCACGTCCGGAGCCTGTGCTCTGCAACAGGAGAGGCCACAGCGGTGAGAGGCCCGCGTACCGCAAAAACAACAAAAAAAAGAATGTCATCAAATTGCTACTCAATTACTTCCACAAAGGCTCTCATTGTGTTTAGCTTACATGTTACTAACTCATCAATAAGCCATATTTAGAGTTCAATCTTGAAAGTAGCTATTGCCTTTCAGTAACACTGTTTCAAAGGCATCTCAGAGTTGGTTTGGGCATGGGTGCACTCTCTTTCTCATCTCCCTTTCCCTTACCCTCTCTCTCACCTCCCCTCTCCCCATGTCTATGCTTCTTTCTCAGTACTATAGTCAGTGCACTAGTGGGGCCTGGCTAGAAGAGTCCATTAGGAAAGTCCTTTCTCTCACACTGGAACACATTATAATTACACAGACCCTAAAGACAGGCTATCTTTTTTTTTTTTTTTTTTTTTTCTTTTTGCGGTATGCGGGCCTCTCACTGTTGTGGCCTCTCCCATTGCGGAGCACAGGCTCCGGACGCGCAGGCCCAGCGGCCACGGCTCACGGGCCCAGCCGCTCCGCGGCATATGGGATCCTCCCAGACCGGGGCACGAACCCGTATCCCCTGCATCGGCAGGCCGACTCTCAACCACTGCGCCACCAGGGAGGCCCAAGACAGGCTATCTTAAAGCCCACCCTAAAGCCAAGGCACCTGTGTGGAAACAAGCGATGACACTTTCTCCAGCAGCTTCTCTTCAACAAACAGGAATCAGAAATGTCTACTCGTCAGATTTCTGACTCACTACACTAACTGTGTTTTAATTCCTTTCCAATGATTGAAATAGCAAATGAGGAAGACCAGGAGCTTATGTCTGGAAGTCCCATTTGGTGGCAAATATGTGTGGCTCAAGAAAGAAGGTAAAAGCCAGATCCTCAAAATGATGGCCATTAAAGCGACCAATCATAAGACCCCTTGCTAGATAAGCATGGTGTAATGGAAATAACCTTGTGTAGGTGTCCAGAGATGTGGTATTTTGTTTACACATGGCTGCTAATTTGCTCTGCCTCAGTTTCCCCAACGGTAAACTAAGGAGTTAGACTAAATAATTCTGAAAGGCCTTTCTAATCAAATATTTTATAGGTCATAAAAAGAGTCTTTTATCGCAAAGGCTGTGGTTCTTAACCTTTATTGTGTCACAGGCCCAATTTGAAATTCACTAGAATGTTATGGACCATCTCCTCAGAAAAGGCACATTGAAAAGGCATACCATTTCAGAGGCTTTATGAAGTTCCTGAATCCATAGATATTGGGTTAAGAACTGTTTCTTTCAAGTGATAAAACAGCTTATCTGCAGAAGGCAGACATGAAGCAACAGTGACAACTGCCTGGCCTCAATCCATCTTAACAATTCTCCCCAGCATTTGACCCAAAAATGGAACTCCTGCAGAACAAACACATTCTGCCTTTTTTAAAAGAACTGTCTTCAGCTTTTGTTTCTTTCTTGATTGCTTGGAAAGGAAGCTGTCAGGAGAAAACAGGAGGAAGAATAATTCAAACAGACCTAGGCTTTGACATGTAAAACATGCTTTGCAGATTTGTCTTAAGCAGCTGTATGCAAAAGCAGGAAGGCCACCTTCCTGAGTCCACTTGGAGGGATTGTGGGGGCATCACTCGTTCTGTCTGGTCTCATAAAAGCAGACACATTCTTGGCAATATATTACAGCGCCAAAGCTCCAAACTGGCACCAGGGTCCATATCCTCAGTAAGAGACGTATTAAGATTCTCGAAAGTTCAGCAAACATTCCTACCCCCCCTACTTCCAAGGTAAGCAATGGCCCCAACTCAAGTAACTTCTGGTTCAGGGTAAGACTTCTGAGATCAATCTTTAGCCCCAAATCTTTCAGAGCTAGATGGCCTTTTGAGGAGGCAGGAAGTTCAGAGAAGAGTTGAAAACTGAGCTCCTCTCTTTGACTCAGGTTGGTGGATAGCTTAGTTTCTGCAGTCTGGCTTGAGGGAGTTCAGCTATTCACAGTCTTATAGGAGCTCAAGACAGACCTTCTGAGGGAATGAAGACAGAGTACAAAGGAGAAATAAACTTGTGTCTAGGACGTGTGTCCCTTATTTTATAGCATCCCAGAGCCTGAAGGTGCAGGGCCAGGAAAGATCTGTTCTTCAGCACACAAGGGTTTGAAGAAGACTCTTCTAGAACATGGGAAGGGTCCCCTGAGGCCAAGCCTTTTGAAACCTGAAAGGGAAAGAAGAGAGTAAGGAATTAGCTAGGACTGGTTAAACACTTAACAGCCACTGAGCAGTAGGCACTCCCTTGGTAGGTAGCTAATCTGAGCAATAGCGGCTGGGTAGAAAAAGGCCCTTATAGCTCAGATCCCATGAAACTGTCCTAATACAGTGCTAAAATCAGGGCTGGGAACTGTGTGCCTTAAGCCTGAACTGTAATCCCCAAAAAGTCTACAGGAGATACAGATGCCTGATACCTCTGAGATTAACCCACCTTGCTGAATGGCCACTGCCTTTATGGCCCTACAATAACTCCAAACTTCCTTTTACTGAGACTTCACCTTCATGAGAGCTAATAAGAAAACGCTTATCTACCCATAGACCTCTGAGGACTGGCAGTGATATGAAGTAAAGGAAGGCTGAGGAGTACATGGAAAGCTCTGCTTCAGATACCTGGATCTGATTTATGTGTGTATTGGTTCATGTCATGCCAGCAATCTGATTGTCAATCAGAACTAGTAGAGAAAGAAATATCCATGATCTCCATGGTTCTGGTGATCTTAGTAAGTTACTTATCCCCTCTGAACCTCAGTTCCTTTATTTCTTGAGTGAAAATACATATTAACTTCCCTATTTCTGGCATTTGATATGGACTAAATGATATAATGGATGTGAAAATGCTTTGCATTAGACAAATATAAAGAACTAAGGATGAAGTTTCAAGGGGTGAGACTGAAATTGTGATTTGATCTGAAGGAATGAAGTTCCCCTACAAATACTAAGGTAGACTCTTGGGACCTGCTATAATATCAAATGAGAGGTTACTGATAGTCTTATAGACCCAAAGGATGTTGGAGTTAAAAGGTTCCAATCATTTCATCTTACATATTGGGAAACTGAGGCCCAGAGTAGGAAATGTAATTGCCCAAAATGTCACAATTTATGATTCTTAATGACCTTGATTCAAAGGCAGTTTGTAAAACTATACTGTAGCTTGGCTGAGCAATAAAGAAAGGAAACTTAAAAACACAGAGAACCTCAGAAGTAAAAGGCAGTAAGTTTAGGGGTCATGTAATTACAGGGTAGTGAACGGAGGCATGGAGGTAAATTCCCACCCTCTGGACCTACATGGCACTTCAGTCCTCAAAAACTCAGATCTCATAAAGAAGGTATATGTGTAACAAGGTTTTGTAATCAGGGATGGATATTACATACCTGAGGCCTCAACTCTCATCTCCAGGAAGTCTGCCTTGAGAACTGTGGGTAAAGGAGGAAAGACATTTCACTAAGACTCTAGAAATCAGAACTGGAAAGGAAAGCAAGTGGATGGGTGACCCTTCCAGGACGGTGGCAGTTAGGCCATTTGTAAAACGAGGAAGTGATTCCATCCAGATGTTTCAAAACATCTCACTCCATGCTTATAGGTTGGGCTACCTCTCTGCCAGATTTAGAGAGCCCAGTATCCCAGACACAAAGACATCTTTCAGGTGCCAGCACAATCCTTTGAGTGTCA
This sequence comes from Mesoplodon bidens, assembly GCF_964165515.1. NCBI lineage: Eukaryota > Metazoa > Chordata > Mammalia > Artiodactyla > Ziphiidae > Mesoplodon > Mesoplodon bidens. The sequence goes on along the minus strand of NC_138163.1, from coordinate 85,036,888 downwards.
TACTATGGGAGGCAAAGGAAGACCAGAGAAATTGGCCCAAGACCAAAGACTACATTCTGTGATTATCTCCAATGGAAAAAGGGCAAAGAGGGAAGGCAAGTGCCTTGTGAAACATGAATCTTTCTTTGCCTTGAAGACCAAACCAGCCTCTTGATGTGCTTAGATTGGTCCTAAAGTAGCCTTGTCTGGGGATGGTTGGAGGCAAGAGACAATCCTGGAGAATCAAGCTCCATATAATTTGGCCAGAAAATCCAAGACAACAGCTTGTCCCAGGGCTATATACTGAACATTGTTTTTCTCCTCTCTCTTAAGTCTATTTATACCTACTCCCTGAGTGATCTTATTCTCATCCAGAATTTCAATCCCCATCAAATACTGAGACCCCCCCAAAGGTTACCATTCACATTGTAGTATATGTGAATGCCCCTATACATTTGTACAGTGGCTGTACTTAACAGTTCTACCTCTAAACCTATGTAGATCCAGCCCCACTTACTAGTCTAAGTTGCAGTTATCCACTGGACATCTCTATCTGGATGTCCCACAGAGTCTTCATATACACTGTGTCCAAAACTGAGCAGAGAAACTTTCCCACAAAACCTGTTCCTCCATGATTAATTATTGCTACCATCTACCTAACTGCCCAAGTTAGACTTTTTTCTCTCTTAATCTTTCTCCAATGCTCCATGTTTGAAAAGTCAGCAAGGTCTTACTGAGTCTACCTCAAATCTGTCCTTTCATTCCATTCCTATTGACAATGCCATATATCAGGACCTCATCAACTCTTGCCAGGATGAATAGCCTCCTAAGGTTTTACTCTCCCAACTATCTTCCTCATTAATAGAAGAATGTGTGTGTGTTTTTAAAAATAACTCAGGCAGCTTAGAATATGCATTTTCATGCTGAAAAGTTTTCCATGACACCCCATGGACTACAGAATAAAGATCAAACTCCTTAGTATGTCATATAAGGCATTTAAAATCTGGCCCTAATCCATCTTCTTGGCCTCAACTCTAGCTATGCTTCCTTCTTGTCACCCCCACATTGTAGCCAAAGTGGAACACTAATCACTTTTTCAACCTGCCTTGCATAAGCTATTCTGCCTCACTGAAATGTCTTCCCCTCCCTTCTCTTCTTTTTTTTTTTTTGTGGTATGCGGGCCTCTCACTGTTGTGGCCTCTCCTGTTGCGGAGCACAGGCTCTGGATGTGCAGGCTCAGTGGCCATGGCTCATGGGCCTAGCCGCTCCGTGGCATGTGGGATCTTCCTGGACTGGGGCACGAACCCATGTCCCCTGCATCGGCAGGAGGACTCTCAACCACTGTGCCACCAGGGAAGCCCCTTCCCTTCTCTTCTTTATGAGCCACTTCTCATTTTCTTTTGAGTTTTTAATTTTTTAAATTGTTGTATTGTAGAAGGGAGATGAATGAGAAGTGAGGTCATTCAAATGTCAGGTTACATAGAGTCAGGTGTACAAACTGGAAGCAAAAAGGGGCAGAGAAAAGGTTAAATAGATCATTTTCATTAGAGATGAGATGGGATTGACTGTGGCTAATCTAAGAATCTTGACCAGTAGCCATCATGTAGGTGCACTGATGCAAGTGGTAGTTACAAAATCTGGGCCTAGACAGAAGGGGTGTTTTCCTTATGTGGATGCTGAGTGGGAGGGACCTGTGGGTACCTAGGAAGGTGTCTTATTACATATTGGAGGACTGGTGTACCCACCTTGGTCTTACCCACAGTCCTGCCAAGATGGAATCTGGGGATAAGGAACAGGATTAAATTTAGGTTCCAGAGGCCTGGACATAGATTGGTCAGGTTGTCCTCCAGCCTGAAGTGCCTGCTTTGACCACAGTGCCCTATGTTGCAGTTGGTCCAAGACTTCCCTGAGCACTAAATGACAAAGCCCAGGCAGTAGTTACCAATCTTTCCATACTTTCAACACCAGGTTGGCTACAGTTTCCCTATTAAAAGTCAGGCTGCCTTAAAGATTCTGTTGGACTTTGTTCATGCCTAGTATGTATCCCTCTCAATGCCTTGGATCCCTGTCTAAAGCTACAGATCAATCCCTCACATTTTCAGTATATTCTACCCATCTTTAAAGCCCCATCTCAGATATCACTTCCTCTAAAAAGCTTTTCTTTAGATATGCCCAGTTCATTCTGTTAATTCTAGTTTGCTTCATTCTATTTCCCTGGCATTTATTTCTCATATGGCTTATCCTAGGGAGGTTGGAAGGACCACTAGGAAGTAGAAAGTAGTCCTGCTCATAGGCAGATACTTTATTAAGAATATAAAGTATTCTCTCTCTTTCTGTTTTTCTTTTTTTCCCTCAAGCCTATCTGATTAAGCCTGCTTTAAAAATGTCCTAGGTGAAAACATTACCTTCATTCTATCATAAGAGAAATCTGGGGCTTTGACCTCACTTTCATTTGTTATGGTAGAATAAATGGTAAATTATTCTCTAAGGAGAATTTGGCCTAGTCTGGAGTTCCCTGTGGCTGACTGCCAAGCAGAACTAGGGTGACCTGCTGTTCAGAATCATGTCCTGGTGAGTCGGGTCCCACAGTTTTAACTAGATGGTGTCAAACCTATCCCAGCTCCAGTGTTGGTAAAGGCACATTGTTCTGCTTTTAACTGAATACCTGGAAGAGTTACACTCCTGTCACCCATCAGGAAGCACAGTTTTGAACTCTCTGATAAGCAACATTGAATAAACTCACAGAAGAGTACCTGAAGGCTAAGCAGTCATTTCTCCAGGTGTTTTAGTCTAAAGGGTCCCAAATGATAGGCCTTGGAAAGCCTGTACCAGTACTTGAGGAATTTAAAAAACAAATTAACTGGAAGAAAGAAATAAAGGAAGGAAATTTTAAAAACCCAGGCTCCCAGGCCTACTCCTGGAGATTTTGTTTTAGTGGGTCTAGAGCAGAAGGCAGGAATCTGTGTTCATTTTATTTTCCCTCAAAATTTTCCAGGTGATTTATATGTTCAGCCAGTTCAAAAACAACCACCTAAGTCTAATGTTTACCTCTGAAATGAGGGCTATGCTTATTCTAAGGCTGTTTATGTTAGAATATTGCTTTATATATATTCCTATCTGCTGCCCTTTTAGAATATAATAGGGTCTAAATAAGTAAACTAACAAAAAAATTAGACCTACATCGAACATAAAGTTTTTGCAATACCACTTGGCATGTGAGTACTCTATGTGTGTGTGTGAGAGAGAGAGAGAGAGAGGAGAAAGAGAGAAAGAGATGGAAAGACAGAGTCAGAGAGGCAGAGACAACAGATACAGAGATAGACAAATAGAGACACGGAGAGAGACAGAAAAAGAGTCAAAGAGATAGGGAAACAGAGACATAAGTAGAAAAACACAAGGAGAGACATAAAGAGATTGAGAATTACAGAGACAGAGAAAGAAACTGTGCGAGAGACAAATGGACAAGAGTGACAAAGGCAGAGAGACACACAGTTATAGAGACAAAGACAGGGACACAGGGTAAGAGACAGGGAGACAGAGAGACAGTGTTGGGTGAGAGAAAGGAACAAACACAGACAGTGAGAAAGAGACAGAGCTACAGAGAAAGAGAAAAATGGAATGTTAAGAGAGCAAATGACATGCTCATGATATATTTATTAAAAAGTGATTTGGTTTCATTTCTGTCATCTGTATCTCTTACCTTCCTGTTTTCCGGGAAGCTATTTCAAAGAACCTGGTCCTGGAAGCCACCCTGCAAAGAGAAGCCAACCAAGTCCCATGAGTTGCTCTGGAATATGTGTGGGAACCAATGGCAAGGAAAAGAAAATATGAACCAGATAGGCCACCGATGCCAGGCTCTGCCTTAGCTTGCAAAGGATCTTGGTCTGAGGAAAAACCCAAGTATCAGAATGTGAAATGGCTCAGAGACCATAGGCACCCCCAAGGCTATGGCTGATACCCTTTGCTCCCCCTTGGTTCAGAATGGTCTAAGTATGTTGCCCGTTCAGACAACCCTTGGGAGAAATAAGTGAAACAAGTTCTTGGTTTCAGAGTATAATTTTTGGCATTTTGTAAATACACTTAGCTAATTAGTCCAAACAGTAGAGGCTCTGTTTTTCTTATTTCCTAAATTTTATAATTATGGAAAACAAGAGACACAAGAGAAAAGAACACTAGGAGGCAGGATACTGAGAGGGGTCCCAGGAACTGGCTGAGGAGGGGCTGGCCAGGCTAGTTTTGTGGCCAAGAAAACCTGGTCCCTGAGGGTTGCTGTGGCCCCACCTTAGCTGCTCTATCCCTGATTCCTTGGCTTACAGGCCAGACTCAGGAAGGCCTGTTGGATATTAGCTCTGCTACTACCCTGTAAGAGGCTCTCTGGAGAATCTGAGTCATTTTGGAAAACTTTAAAAAATCATACCTTCTCTTAAAAAAAAAAAGCCTCAAAGCACACGTAAAATGACCAAATCTGTTCATTAAATTACTTTTAAAACCAGTAGTAATAATAAGAAAAAAAATTTTACAGAGGCAAAGAAGCATGAAAGCAGCCAGTAATCTTATCACCCTAGAGAGATCAGGGTGACTAAGAAAAATGGGTCTCCTATCGGGTACTAAGATTTAAACACCTCAGCTTTAGGAAAAATCTCCCAGCTTTAAGTGTTGAGTAGAACACTCCGAACAGAGCTGGTCTGTGACAGTCCCCTACACTATGAAGTGAATGATACCCTGGAATTGTGCATTGTACACCCTTCACAACCATAATGGTGATCCTGAAAGCATTCTTAGTGGTCTAAGGTGGGCTTTAGGTCAAGGTTGAAAAACAACCCTACTTACACAGACGATGGGATTTCCCCTGCATTGCCAGTCACTGTATCTGGCTTTGTTTCAGGTTTCTGGGTAGTTGTTGCCCGGCAGGGAGGATCTGGAGGCCTCACTGGGGGTCGGATGATGGTTGGCTTTTCTCCTGGAGGCCGCACTATGCTGAAACTGTCAGAGTCTCCTGGAAAAGAGAACAACAAGAACTTGGGCAGTGAGCCAAATGGAACACTACTCCTCAGCAGGTACCCAATATTTCAGCTATTGTGGCCACCTCCCTTGGTCCCCATTTCTTTTTGGTAACTAACAACTCTGGATTAAAAAAATATATTCTTCCAGCAGCTGTCCCTTTAGAAAGTCTATGTTAGAACCTCAGCTCTGGAGCTTCATATTTGTGTGACCTAGGGTATGTCACATCAATTTGCTCAGTCTCAGTTTCCTCAACCATATAATCAAGACTAATAATATATTATCTTACAAAGACATTGAGGTGATTTACTAGGGTAGTAATGTTTAGTACTGTCACTGGCACATAACAGGTGCTTAGTCAATGTTTGATGATAAATTTGTTACATTCATCATCACCAAAAATGAGTCTCTTTTCACTTAAGCCTTGACTATTGTGGCAGTCTCCTAACTCTCCTTTCTGCCTCTGTCTCTAGTTTCCAGGTCACTCAGTACAAAATAAATACATATAATTTTTTAATAAAATGATTCTGGCAGGAATATTGTGAAACATATGCATGCACACAATGCTGGTGGCACTGTACCCTGGGCTTATTCTAACTAGAGAGCCATCAAGAATTCTGGAACAGAGTCTCATCCACCAAAGGGCAGACAGGAGAAGCAAGAAGAACTACAGTCCTGCAGCCTGTGGAAGAACAACCACATTCACAGAAAGATAGAAAAGATGAAAAGGCAGAGGGCTATATACCAGATGAAGGAACAAGATAAAACCCCAGAAAAACAACTAAATGAAGTGGAGATAGGCAACCTTCCAGAAAAAGAATTCAGAATAATGATAGTGAAGATGATCCAGGACTCAAAAAAGGAATGGAGGCAAAGATCAAGAAGATGCAAGAAATGTTTAACAAAGACCTAGAAGAATTAAAGAACAAACAAACAGAGATGAACAATACAATAACTGAAATGAAAACTACACTAGAAGGAATCAATAGCAGAATAACAGAGGCAGAAGAACGGGTAAGTGACTTGGAAGACAGAATGGAGGAATTCACTGCTGTGGACCAGAATAAAGAAAAAAGAATGAAAAGAAATTAAGACAGCCTAAGATACTTCAGGGAAAATATTAAATGCAACAACATTCGCATTATAGGGGTTCCAGAAGCAGAAGAGAGAGAGAAAGGACCAGAGAAAATATTTCAAGAGATTATAGTTGAAAACTATAATGGGGGATGGAAAAATATATTCCATGCAAAGGGAAATCAAAATAAAGCTGGAGTAGCTATACTCATATCAGATAAAATAGACTTTAAAATAAAGAATGTTACAAGAGACAAGGAAGGACACTACATAATGATCAAGGGATCAACCCAAGAAGAAGATATAACAATTATAAATGTATATGCACCCAACATAGGAGCAGCTCAATACATAAGGCAATGGCTAACGACTATAAAACAGGAAATCGACAGTAACACAATAATAGTGGGGGATTTTAACACCTCACTTACACCTATGGACAGATCATCCAAAATGAAAATAAATAAGAAAACAGAAGCTTTAAATTACACAATAGACCAGATAGATTTAATTGATATTTATGGGACATTCCATCCAAAAACAGCAGATTACACTTTCTTCTCAAGTGCGCACAGAACATTCTCCAGGATAAATCACACCTTGGGTCACAAATCAAGCCTCAGTAAAATTAAGAAAATTGAAATCATATCAAGCATCTTTTCTGAACCACAACACTATGAGATTAGAAATGAATTACAGGGAAAAAAACGTAAAAAACACAAACACATGGAGGCTAAACAATACCTTACAAAATTACCAAGAGATCACTGAAGAAATCAAAGAGGAAATCAAAAAATACCTAGAGACAAATGACAATGCAAACACAATGATCCAAAAACCTATGGGATGCAGCAAAAGCAGTTCTAAGGTGGACGTTTATAGCTATACAAGCCTACCTCAAGACACAAGAAAAATCTCAAGTAAACAATCTAACATTACACCTAAAGCGACTAGAAGAAGAAAAACAAACAAAACCCAAAGTTAGCAGGAGGAAAGAAATCATAAAGGTCAGAACAGAAATAAATGAAATAGGAACAAAGAAAACAATAGCAAAGATCAATAAAACTAAAAGCTGGTTCTTTGAGAAGATAAACAAAATTGATAAAACATTAGCCAGACTCATCAAGAAAAAGAGGGAGAACACTCAAATCAATAAAATTAGAAATGAAAAAGGAGAAGTTACAGCAGACACCACAGAAATACAAAGCATCCTAAGAGACTACTACAAGCAACTCTATGCCAATAAAATGGACAACCTGGAAGAAATGGACAAATTCTTAGAAAGGTATAACCTTCCAAGACTTAACCAGGAAGAAATAGAAAATATGAACAGACCAATCACAAGTAATGAAATTGAAACTGTGGTTTAAAATCTTCCAACAGGGCTTCCCTGGTGGCACAGTGGTTGAGAGTCCGCCTACCAATGCAGGGGGACGTGTGTTCGTGCCCCGGTCCAGAAGGATCCCACATGCCATGGAGCAACTGGGCCCATGGGCCATGGCTGCTGGGCCTGCACGTCCGGAGCCTGAGCTCTGCAGTGGAAGGGGCCACAGCAGTGAGAGGCCCGTTTACAGAAAAATAATAATAATAATAATGATTCTTCCGACAAACAAAAGTCCAGGACCAGATGGCTTCAGAGGTGGATTCTATCAAACATTTAGGGAAGAGATAATACCCATCCTTCTCAAACTCTTCCAAAAATTGCAGAGGAAGGAATACTCCCATACTCATTCTATGAGGCCACCATCACTCTGAAACCAAAACCAGACAAAGATACTACAAAAAAAGAAAATTACAGCCCAATATCACTGATGAATATAGATGCAAAAATCCTCAACAAAATACTACCAAACAGAATCCAACAAGACATTATAAGGATCATACAGCATGATCAAGTGGGATTTATCCCAGGGATGCAAGGATTCTTCAATATACGCAAATCAAGCAATGTGATAAACCATATTAACAAATTGAAGAATAAAAACCATATGATCATCCCAATAGATGCAGAAAAAGCTTTTGACAAAATTCAACACCAATTTATGATAAAACCTCTCCAGAAAGTGGGCATAGAGGGAACCTACCTCAGCATAATAAAGGTCATATATGACAAACCCACAGCAAACATCATTCTCAATGGTGAAAAACTGAAAGCATTTCCTCTAAGATCAGGAATGAGACAAGGATGTCCACTCTCACCACTATTATTCAACATAGTTTTGGAAGTCCTAGCCACGGCAATCAGAGAAGAAAAAGAAATAAAAGGAATACAAATTGGAAAAGAAGAAGTAAAAAAAAAAAGAAGTAAAAGTGTCACTGTTTGCAGATGACATGATACTATACATAGAGAATCCTAAAGATGATATCAGAAAACTACTAGAGCTAATCAATGAATTTGGTAATGTTTCAGGATACAAAATTAATGCTCAGAAATCTCTTGCATTCCTATACACTAATAATGAAAAACCTGAAAAAGAAATTAGGGAAACACTCCCATTTACCATTGCAACAAAAAGAATAAAATACCTCGGAATAAACCTACTTACCATACAGGCAAAAGACCTGTATGCAGAAAAGTATAAGACAATGATGAAAGAAATGAAAGATGATACCAACAGATGAAGAGATATACCATGTTCTTGGATTGGAAGAAACAATATTGTGAAAATGACTATACTGCCCAAAGCAAGCTAGAGATTCAATGCAATCCCTATCAAGTTACCAATGGCATTTATTATGGAACTAGAACAAATCATCTTAAAATTTGTATGGAGACAAAAAAGACCCCGAATAGCCAAAGCATTCTTGAGGGAAAAAAATGCAGCTGGAGGAATCAGACTCCCTGACTTCAGGCTATACTACAAAGCTACAGTAATCAAGACAATATGGTACTGGCACAAAAACAGAAATATAGATCAATGGAACAAGATAGAAAGCCCAGAGGTAAACCCATGCACCTATGGTCAACTAATCTATGACAAAGGAGGCAAAGATATACAATGGAGAAAAGAAAGTCTCTTCAGTAAGTGGTGTTGGGAAAAGTGGACAGCTACCTGTAAAAGAATGAAATTAGAACACTCCCTAACACCATACACAAAAATAAACTCAAAATGGATTCGAGACCTAAATGTAAGACTGGACACTTTAAAACTCTTAGAGGAAAACATAGGAAGAACACTCCTTGACATAAATCACAGCAAGATCTTTTTTGATCTACCTCCTAGAGTAATGGAAATAAAACCATAAACAAATGGTACCTAATGAAACTTAAAAGCTTTTGCACAGCAAAGGAAACCATAAACAAGATGAAAAGACAATCCTCAGAATGGGAGAAAAAATTTGCAAACGAATTAACAGACCAAGGATTAATCTCCAAAATATATAAACAGCTCATGCAGCTTAATATTAAAGAAACAAACAACCCAATCCAAAAATGGGGAGAAGACCTAAATTGACATTTCTCCAAAGAAGGCGTACAGATGGCCAAGAAGCTCATGAGAATCTGCTCAACATCACTAATTATTAGAGAAATGCAAATCAAAACTACAATGAGGTATCACCTCACACCAGTTAGAATGGGCATCCTCAGAAAATCTACAAACAACAAATGCTGGAGAGGGTGTGGAGAAAAGGGAACCCTCTTGCAATGTTGGCGGGAATGTAAATTGATACAGCCACTATGGAGAACAGTACGGAGGTTCCTTAATAAACTAAAAATAGATTTACCATATGATCCAGCAGTCCCACTACTGAGCATATACCCAGAGAAAACTATAATTGAAAAAGACACATGCACCCACTCTTCATTGCAGCACTATTTACAATAGCCAGGTCATGGAAGCAACCTAAATGCCCATCAACAGACAAATGGATAAAGAAGATGTGGTACATATATACAATGGAATATTACTCAGCCATAAAAAGGAAAGAAATTGAGTCATTTGTTGAGACATGGACGGATCTAGAAAGTGTCATACAGAGTGAAGTAAGTCATAAAGAGAAAAACAAATATTGTATATTAACGCATGTATGTGGAACCTCAAAAAATTGTACAGATGAGCCAGTTTGCAGGGCAGAAGTTGAGACACAGTTGTAGAGAACAGACATATGGACACCAAGGGGGGAAAACTGTGGTGGGGTGGGGATGGTGGTGTGCTGAATTGGGCGATGGTGATTGACATGTATACACTGATGTGTATAAAATTGATGACTAAGAAGAACCTCCAGTATAAAAAAACAACAAAAACAAAACAAAACAAAACAAAAATAATTCTGGAACAATGTGAATGAAATGCAAAATAATATATGTGATACAGTTCATGCTCATTGATCCAGTTGATCCACTTTGGGGAACAGGCCCAAAGGAATTAACCCAAAACAAAAAAAAAATATGGAAAACAAGTAGCACAAAAACATGATTCTTAACAGCAAAAGTTCAGACCCAAACACAAAGGCTGATAAGCAAACAATTCAATTCTTACAAGCATTTAACCAATACATATTATGCATGAAATGACAAGATTTTAGGCTAGGTCAAAAAACTTATTCATATAAAATAATATTAATTGAAAAAATGTTCACGAAAAATGTTCATGGCCTGATGAACACCATCTGGAAATAGACACGTTTGCAACTATGCAAGGGTGTTAGTAGATCTTGATATTCATTCATTTTTTGTCAGTAAACCTTGATATTCATTGCTTTCTTCTACAAAATTTTTAAAGGTAAATGTAAAAAGTATTAACTTTAATACATATAATACTGTTGTAAGGTTTACCTTAAGTATTTCCACACTGTATTTCTTCTCCTTAAAGATTCTCTCAGTGGCTATAAAATGTACAGGATAGGTTCAAACTCCTTAACATAAATTCAAGGCCCTCTATGAGCTAGTCCCAAATTATTAAACCAGGTACTAGTGCTAGACTTTAAATACCAGCTCTACTTTTGTTAAACTGGTCTCCTCACTGGCCCTATCAAAGCAGCAAGCCCTTGACTCTTCTAGATGAGACAGTATGGTACAGTGTGGAAGGTGAGAGTCTGGAGTTGGGCAGACCCTGCTTTCAGGCCTTGTTCTGCTACTTCCAAACTGTGGGACCCTGTGCAGTTATTTCAACTCTTTGACTATCAAGGTATTCATCTGGGAAATGGATATAATAACCTGTCCTCACAAGGTGGTTGTAAGGACTAAATTAGATGGCTGTTAGAGAATACCTAGCATGTAGCATGGATAAGTAAGTGTTAGACTCTGTTCTGCTTCTTACCCGATATATGTCCCTGTTCTCATGTCTTATCTGTATTGTAACTACCCCTAAACAGTCAGCTCAAATCTCAATCCTCTGAACACTTGAGCTGACATTGGTAATTTCCATCCATGTAAGCACTCATGAAGTACTTATATATTGCTCCATGGCTTTTTTTAATTCCTCCAGTTAGTCATTCTGGTGAGGGAGACAGATATGAAAAAAGATAATGATAATACAGTGTGATTGGTGTTCTAATGGAGGTATGAACCAAGTACTATTAATTTACACACATAGAAATTCTGGCTCCCAATCTAGGCTGTATCTTACATTTCTGGACATGCCCTTCCCCTTAGCACCAGGTCGGGTAAACAGAATTGCAGCTAAAGAGTGATGAAAATTTGTAATTTGTAACTTAGAAAACCCATAGTTTTGCTGAAGTTGTGCCCTCTTGTCCCTATTTCTACTATACTGGAAAGTAAGAATGAGGAAACAATAGTTCACAGGTTCAAAGCTTCTTATAGGAAGGTAAAGTGATAGTTCTGCCTTACTGGGAAGAACACAGACTTTGATGCCGCCCAGACTTGCTAAGACTTAGATCCCAGATCTGCCAGTTACTCACTATGAACTTTTGGCAATTAACACCTTTGGGAGCCTCAGTTTTCTAGTAGAAATAAAATAATAATAATAATAATAATAATAATAATAATAATAATAATATATACTTCACAATAAGTTTGTGAGGATCAGAAATATTATGCTAGTACCTAGTACAGTGCCAGGAACATAGCAGATACTTAATAAATGGTAAATATAATGCACCTAACATAGAAGCACCAAATATATAAGGCAATTATTAACAGACTTAAAGGAAGAAATTGATAGCAACACAATAAGAGTAGGGGACTTTTAACACCCAACATACATCAACGGATAGATCATCCATACAGAAAGTCAACAAGGAAATAGCAGTCCTAAATGAAACATTAGACCAGATGGATTTGATAGATTTGTACAGGGCATTCCATCCAAAAGTAGCAAAATAAATATTCTGAAGTGCACATGGAACATTCTCAAGGATAGACCAAATGTTGGGACACAAAACAAGTCTCAATAAATTTAAGAAGATTGAAATCATATCAGGCAACTTTTCCAATCACAATGGAATGAAACTAGTAATCAACTACAAGAATCTACAAGAATTACAAATACATGGGGAATGAACAACATACTACTGAAAAAATATTGGGAAAACAAAGAAATCAAAGGAGAAATTGAAAATTACCTGAAGACAAATGAAAATGAAAATACGACATACTTAAATTTATGGAATGCAACGAAAGTGGTAATAACAGGGAAGTTTATAGCAGCACAGGCCTACCTCAAGAAACAAGAAACAAACCTCAAAGAAACAATCTAACCTTACACTAAATGAACTAGAAAAACAAAGGAAAAAAAAACGAAGCTCAAAGTCAGTACAAGAAAGGAAATAATAAAGATCACAGTGGAAAATAAATGAAATAGAGACCAAAAAGACAATACAAAAGATCAATGAAGCTAAGAGCTGTTTCTTTGAAAAGATAAACAAAATTAACAAACCTTTAGTTAGACACTAAGAAAAAAGAGAAAAGTCTCTGATAAGTAAAATCAGAAATGAAAGAACAGACATAATAACAGATACCACAGAAATACAAATAATTATAAAAAATGTTATGAACAGCTATATGCCAAGAAATCAGCCAACCTAGAAGAAATGGACAAATTCTTGAATCCCAACCTTCCAAGACTAAGTCATGAAGAAAGAAAATCTGAATAGACTGATCACTAATAAAGAAGTTAAAACAGTAAACAAAAACCTCTACCAAACAAAAGTCCAGGATGATACAGCTTTGCAGGTGAATTCTACCAAACATTCAAAGAAGATTTAATACCTATCCTTCTCAAACTTTTCTAAAAACTTAAAGAGGAGGAAAAACTTCCTAACTGATTTCACAAGGCCAACACTACCCTGCTACCAAAACCAGACAAGGACAACACACACACACACACACACACACACACACACAGTTACAGGCTAATATCTCTGATGAACATGGATGCAAAAATCCTCAACAAAATATTAGCAAATCCAATAAAATACATTAAAAGGATCATACATTGTGATCAAGTGAGATTTACTCCAGGGATGCAAGGATGCTTCAATATGTACAAATCAATCAGTGTATACACCACACATTAACAAAATGAAAACTCAAAAATGCATCATCTCAATAGATGTAGAAAAAGCATTTGACAAGATTCAATAACCACATATGATAAAAATTCTCAATAAAATGGGTATAGAAGGAAGTACCTCAACATAATAAAGGCCATATATTACAAACTCACAGGCAACATCATACTCAATGGTGAAAAACTGAAAGCTATCCCTCTAAGATCAGGAACAAGAGAAGGATGCCCATTCTCACCACTCTTATTACACATAGAATTGGAAGTCCTAGCCAGAGCAATTAGGCCATAAAAAGAAATAAAATGCATCTAAATTGGAAAGGAATAAGTAAAACTGTCACTATTTGCAGATGATATTATTATTACTATTTTTTTGCTTTATAACAAATTTAATCAGTTATACATATACATATGTTTCCATATCCCCTCCCTTTTGCGTCTCCCTCCCACCCTCCCTATCCCACCCCTCCAGGCGGTCACAAAGCACCGAGCTGATCTCCCTGTGCTATGTGGCTGCTTCCCACTAGCTATCTACCTTATGTTTGGTAGTGTATATATGTCCATGCCGCTCTTTCACTTTGTCACAGCTTACCCTTCCCCCTCCCCATATCCTCAAGTCCATTCTCTAGTAGGTCTGTGTCTTTATTCCTGTCTTACCCCTATGTTCTTCATGACATTTTTTTTCTTAAATTCCATATATATGTGTTAGCATACAGTATTTGTCTTTCTCTTTCTGACTTACTTCACTCTGTATGACAGACTCTAGGTCTATCCACCTCATTACAAATAGCTCAATTTCATTTCTTTTTATGGCTGAGTAATATTCCATTGTATATATTTGCCAATTCTTCTTTATCCATTCATCCGATGATGGACACTTAGGTTGTTTCCAGCTCCGGGCTATTGTAAATAGAGCTGCTATGAACATTTTGGTACATGTCTCTTTTTGAATTATGGTTTTCTCAGGGTATATGCCTAGTAGTGGGATTGCTGGGTCATATGGTAGTTCTATTTGTAGTTTTTTAAGGAACCTCCATACCGTTCTCCATAGCGGCTGTACCAATTCACATTCCCACCAGCAGTGCAAGAGTGTTCCCTTTTCTGCACACCCTCTCCAGCATTTATTGTTTCTAGATTTTTTGATGATAGCCATTCTGACTGGTGTGAGATGATATCTCATTGTAGTTTTGATTTGCATTTCTCTAATGAGTAAAGATGTTGAGCAACCTTTCATGTGTTTGTTGGCAGTCTGTATATCTTCTGTGGAGAAACGTCTATTTAGGTCTTCTGCCCAATTTTGGATTCGGTTGTTTGTTTTTTTGTTATTGAGCTGCATGAGCTGCTTATAAATTTTGGAGATTAATCCTTTGTCAGTTGCTTCATTTACAAATATTTTCTCCCATTCTGAGGGTTGTCTTTTGGTCTTGTTTATGGTTTCCTTTGCTGTGCAAAAGCTTTTAAGTTTCATTAGGTCCCATGTGTTTATTTTTGTCTTTATTTCCATTTCTCTAGGAGGTGGGTCCAAAAGGATCTTGCTGTGAATTATGTCATAGAGTGTTCTGCCTATGTTTTCCTCTAAGAGTTTGATAGTGTCTGGCCTTACATTTAGGTCTTTAATCCATTTTGAGCTTATTTTTGTGTATGGTGTTAGGGAGTGATCTAATCTCATACTTTTACATGTTCCTATCCAGTTTTCCCAGCACCACTTATTGAAGAGACTGTCCTTTCTCCACTGTACATTCCTGCCTCCTTTATCAAAGATAAGGTGACCATATGTCCGTGTGTTTAACTCTGGGCTTTCTATCCTGTTCCATTGATCTATCTTTCTGTTTTTGTGCCAGTACCATACTGTCTTGATTACTGTAGCTTCGTAGTATAGTCTGAAGTCAGGGAGCCTGATTCCTCCAGCTCCATTTTTCGTTCTCAAGATTGCTTTGGCTATTCGGGGTCTTTTTTGTTTCCATACAAATTGTGCAATTTTTTGTTCTAGTTCTGTGAAAAATGCCAGTGGTAGTTTGTTAGGGATTGCATTGAATCTGTAGATTGCTTTGGGTAGTAGAGTCATTTTCACAATGTTGATTCTTCCAATCCAAGAACATGGTACATCTCTCCATCTATTTGTATCATCTTTAATTTCTTTCATCAGTGTCTTATAATTTTCTGCATACAGGTCTTTTGTCTCCTTAGGTAGGTTTATTCCTAGATATTTTATTCTTTTTGTTGCAAAGGTAAATGGGAGTGTTTCCTTGATTTCACTTTCAGATTTTTCATCATTAGTATATAGGAATGCCAGAGATTTCTCTGCATTAATTTTGTATCCTGCTACTTTACCAAATTCATTGATTAGCTCTAGTAGTTTTCTGGTAGCATCTTTAGGATTCTCTATGTATAGTATCATGTCATCTGCAAACAGTGACAGCTTTACTTCTTCTTTTCCAATTTGGATTCCTTTTATTTCCTTTTCTTCTCTGATTGCTGTGGCTAAAACTTCCAGAACTATGTTGAATAAGAGTGGTGATAGTGGGCAACCTTGTCTTGTTCCTGATCTTAGTGGAAATGGTTTCAGTTTTTCACCATTGAGGACGATGCTAGCTGTGGGTTTGTCATATATGGCCTTTATTATGTTGAGGAAAGTTCCCTCTATGCCTACTTTCTGCAGGGTTTTTATCAGAAATGGGTGTTGAATTTTGTCGAAAGCTTTCTCTGCATCTACTGAGATGATCATATGGTTTTTCTACTTCAATTTGTTAATATGGTGTATCACATTGATTGATTTGCGTATATTGAAGAATCCTTGCATTCCTGGAATAAACCCCACTTGATCATGGTGTATGATCCTTTTAATGTGCTGGTGGATTCTGTTTGCTAGTATTTTGTTGAGGATTTTTGCATCTATGTTCATCAGTGATATTGGCCTGTAGTTTTCTTTCTTTGTGACATCCTTGTCTGGTTTTGGTATCAAGGTGATGGTGGCCTCGTAGAATGAGTTTGGGAGTGTTCCTCCCTCTGCTCTATTTTGGAAGAGTTTCAGAAGGATAGGTGTTAGCTCTTCTCTAAATACTTGATAGAATTCGCCTGTGAAGCCATCTGGTCCTGGGCTTTTGTTTGTTGGAAGATTTTTTATCACAGTTTCAATTTCAGTGCTTGTGATTGGTCTGTTCATATTTTCTATTTCTTCCTGGTTCAGTCTTGGCAGGTTGTGCATTTCTAAGAATTTGTCCATTTCTTCCAGGTTGTCCATTTTATTGGCATAGAGTTGCTTATAGTAATCTCTCATGATCTTTTGTATTTCTGCAGTGTCAGTTGTTACTTCTCCTTTTTCATTTCTAATTCTATTGATTTGAGTCTTCTCCCTTTTTTTCTTGATGAGTCTGGCTAATGGTTTATCAATTTTGTTTATCTTCTCAAAGAACCAGCTTTTAGTTTTATTGATCTTTGCTATCGTTTCCTTCATTTCTTTGTCATTTATTTCTGATCTGATTTTTATGATTTCTTTCCTTCTGCTAACTTTGGGATGTTTCTGTTCTTCTTTCTCTAATTGCTTTAGGTGCAAGGTTAGGTTGTTTATTCGAGATGTTTCCTGTTTCTTAAGGTGGGATTGTATTGCTATAAACTTCCCTCTTAGAACTGCTTTTGCTGCATCCCATAGGTTTTGGGTCGTCATGTATCCATTGTCATTTGTTTCTAGGTATTTTTTAATTTCCTCTTTGATTTCTTCAGTGATCACTTCGTTATTAAGTAGTGGATTGTTTAGCCTCCATGTGTTTGTATTTTTTACAGATCTTTCCCTGTAATTGATGTCTAGTCTCATTGTGGTCAGAAAAGATACTTGATACAATTTCAATTTTCTTAAATTTACCAAGGCTTGATTTGTGACCCAAGATATGATCTATCCTGGAGAATGTTCCATGAGCACTTGAGAAAAATGTGTATTCTGTTGTTTTTGGATGGAATGTCCTATAAATATCAATTAAGTCCATCTTGTTTAATGTATCATTTAAAGCTTGTGTTTCCTTATTTATTTTCATTTTGGATGATCTGTCCATTGGTGAAAGTGGGGCGTTAAAGTCCCCTACTATGATTGTGTTACTGTCGATTTCTCCTTTTATGGCTGTTAGTATTTGCCTTATGTATTGAGGTGCTCCTATGTTTGGTGCATAAATATTTACAATTGTTATATCTTCTTCTTGGATCGATCCCTTGATCATTAGGTAGTGTCCTTCTTTGTCTCTTCTAGTAGTCTTTATTTTAAAGTCTATTTTGTCTGATATGAGAATTGCTACTCCAGCTTTCTTTTGATTTCCATTTGCATGGAATATCTTTTTCCATCCCCTTACTTTCAATCTGTATGTGTCTCTAGGTCTGAAGTGGGTCTCTTGTAGACAACATATATATGGGTCTTGTTTTTGTATCCATTCAGCCAATCTGTATCTTTTGGTGGGAGCATTTAGTCCATTTACATTTAAGGTAATTATCGATATGTATGTTCCTTTTCCCATTTTCTTAATTGTTTTGGGTTCGTTATTGTAGGTCTTTTCCTTCTGTTGTGTTTCTTGCCTAGAGAAGTTCCTTTAGCATTTGTTGTAAGGCTGGTTTGGTGGTGCTGAACTCTCTCACCTTTTGCTTGTCTGTAAAGGTTTTAATTTCTCCATCAAATCTGAATGAGATCCTTGCTGGGTAGAGTAATCTTGGTTGCAGGTTTTTCTCCTTCATCACTTTAATTATGTCCTGCCACTCCCTTCTGGCTTGTAGAGTTTCTGCTGAGAGATCAGCTGTTATCCTGATGGGGATTCCCTTGTGTGTTATTTGTTGTTTTTGCCTTGCTGCTTTTAATATGATTTCTTTGTGTTTAATTTTTGACAGTTTGATTAATATGTGTCTTGGCGTATTTCTCCTTGGATTTATTCTGTATGGGACTCTCTGTGCCTCCTGGACTTGATTAACTATTTCCTTTCCCATATTAGGGAAGTTTTCAACTATAATCTCTTCAAATATTTTCTCAGTCCCTTTCTTTTTCTCTTCTTCTTCTGGAACCCCTATAATTCGAATGTTGGTGCGTTTAATGTTGTCCCAGAGGTCTCTGAGACTGTCCTCTGTTCTTTTCATTCTTTTTTCTTTATTTTGCTCTGCAGCAGTTATTTCCACTATTTTATCTTCCACCTCACTTATCCGTTCTTCTGCCTCAGTTATTCTGCTATTGATCCCATCTAGAGTATTTTTTATTTCATGTATTGTGTTTTTAATCGATGCTTGATTCATCTTTAGTTCTTCTAGGTCCTTGTTAACTGTTTCTTGCATTTTGTCTATTCTATTTTCAAGATTTTGGATCTGGGAAATAGAATCTTGGATCATCTTTACCATCATTATTCTGAATTCTTTTTCAGGTAGACTGCCTATTACCTCTTCATTTGTTAGATCTGGTGGGTTTTTATCTTGCTCCTTCTCCTGCTGTGTGTTTTTCTGTCTTCTCATTTTGCTTATGTTACTGTGTTTGGGGTCTCCTTTTTGCAGGCTGCCGGTTCGTAGTTCCCATTGTTTTTGGTGTCTGTCCCCAGTGGCTAAGGTTGGTTTAGTGGGTTGTGTAGGCTTCCTGGTGGAGGGGACTGGTGCCTGTGTTCTGGTGGATGAGGCTGGATCTTGTCTTTCTGGTGGCCAGGTCCACGTCTGGTGGTGTGTTTTGGGGTGCCTGCGGACTTTTTATGATTTTAGGCCACCTCTCTGCTAATGGGTGGCGTTGTGTTCCTGTCTTGCTAGTTGTTTGGCATAGGGTGTCCAGCACTGTAGCTTGCTGGTCGTTGAGTGAAGCTGGGTGCTGGTGTTGAGATGGAGATCTCTGGAAGATTTTTGCCGTTTGATATTATGTGGAGCTGGGAGGTCTCTTGTGGACCAGTGTCCTGAAGTTGGCTCTCCCACCTCAGAGGCACAGCACTGACTCCGGGCTCCTCAATTTGGGATGATGTGTTGTCTATTCATGTATTCCACAGATGCAGGGTACATCAAGTTGATTGTGGAGCTTTAATCCGCTGCTTCTGAGGCTGCTGGGAGAGGTTTTCTTTCTCTTCTTTGTTCTCACAGCTCCTGGGTCTCAGCTTTGGATTTGGCCCCGCCTCTGCGTGTAGGTCACCGGAGGGCGTCTGTTCTTCGCTCAGACAGGACAGGGTTAAAGGAGCAGCCGCTTCGGGGACTCTGGCTCACTCAGGCCGGGCGGGAGGGAGGGGCACGGAGTGCGGGGCGAGCCTGCAGCGGCAGAGGTCGGCGTGACGTTGCACCAGCCCGAGGCACGCCGTGCGTTCTCCCAGGGAAGCCGCCCCTGGATCCCGGGACCCCGGCAGTGGCGGGCTGCACAGGCTCCTGGAAGGGCGGTGTGGGCAGTGACCTGTGCTCGCACACAGGCTTCTTGGCGGTGGCAGCAGCAGCCCCAGCGTCCCACGCCCGTCACTGGGCTCTGCGCTTTCAGTCGCGACTCGCGCCCGTCTGTGGAGCCCCTTTAAGCAGCGCTCTTAATCCCCTCTCCTCGCGCACCAGGAAACCAAGAGGGCAGAAAAAGTCTCTTGCCTCTTCGCCAGCTCCAGAGTTTTCCCAGACTCCCTGCCGGCTAGCTGTGGCACATTAGCCCCCTTCACGCTGAGTTCTCGCCGCCAGCCCCAGTCCTCTCTCTGCGCTCTGACCGAAGCCCGAGCCTCAGCTTCCAGTGCTGCGCACCCCGGCGGGCGAGCAGACAAGCCTCTCGGGCTGGTGAGTGCCGCTCGGCACCGATCCTCTGTGTGGGGATCTCTCCACTTTGCCCTACCCAGGTATGTGGGGAGTTTCTTGCCTTTTGGGAGGTCTGGGGTCTTCTGCCAGCGTTCAGTAGGTGTTCTGTAGGAGTTGTTCCACGTGTAGCTGTATTCGATGATATTATTTTATACATAGAAAACCCTAAAGACTCCATCAAAGAAGTATTAGAAATAATAAACAAATACAGTAAACTTAAAGGGTACAAAATCAACACACAAAAATGTGATGTGTTTCTATATGCTAACAATGAACTATCAGAAAGAAAAATTAAGAAAATAATCCCATTTACAATTGCAGCAAAAATAACAAAATACCTAGGAATAAATTTAACTAAGGGGGTGAAAGACCTGTACACTGAAAGGTATAAGGCATTGTTGAAAGAAATTGAAGAAGACACAAGTAAATGGAAAGTTATTCCATGCCCATGGGTTGGAAGAATTGTCATTGTTAAAATGCTCATATTACCAAAAGCAATCTGAAGTCTTTGTGCAATCCCTATCAAAATCCCAAGGACAGCTTTCACATAAATAGAACAAAAAATTCTAAACGTTATATGGAACCAAAAAACAAGCTGAAAAGTCAAAGCAATTCTGAGTAAAAAAAGAACAAAGCTGGAGGTATTACATTCCCTGATTTTAAACTATATTACAAAGCTACTGTAATGAAACAGCATGGTATTGGTAGAAGAACAGACACATATATCAATAAAAGAGAATTGAAGCCCTGAAATAAACCCATGCCCACATGGAAAATTAATTAATGACAAAGGAGCAAAGATCACAGAATGCAGAAAGATATTTTCTTCAATAAATGGTGCTGGGAAAACTGGACAGCCACAAAGAAAGGAAAGAAAGAAACTAGACCACTATCTCACAACATACAAAAAAAAATAACTCAAACTAAAGACGAGTGTAAAGCCTGAAATAATAACACTCCTAAAAGAAAACATAGGGAGTGCATTCTTTGACATTGATCTTAGTAATATATTTTTAATATTCTCCTTGCACAAGAGAAACAAAAGCAAAAATAAGCAAATAGGACTATATCAAACTAAAAAGCTTCTGCACAGCAAAGAAAAACTTCCTCAAAAATTGAAAAGACAACCTACTGAATAGGAGAAGGTATTTTTCAAATCATATAACTGATAAGGGGTTAATGTTCAAAATATTTAAAGAACTCATAAAACTCAACAACAAAAACCCCCAAACAACCTAATTTAAAAATGGACAGAGTAGCTGTATGGACATTTTTCCAAAGAAGATATACTGATGGCCAACAGGAACATTAAAAAGTGTTCAACATCATTAATTATTAGGAAATGTAAATCAAAGTCCCAATGAGATAGCACATCATGCCCATTAGAAGGGCTATTTTTTAAAAGACAAGAAATAACAGATGTTGAGAGGGTGTGGAGAAAAGGGAATCCTCATACACTGTTGGTGGGAATGTAACTTGGTACAGCACCTTGGAAAACAGTATGGAGATTCCTCAAAAAATTAAGAATAGAACTACCATACGATCCATGTATTCTACTACGGGGCATTTATATAAATAACATGAAAACACTAATTCAAAAAAATATATGCACCCCTATGTTCATCACAGCATTATTTATAATAGTTAAGATATGGAAAGACCTAAGTGCTCAGCAATGGATGAATAAAGATGTGATATATGCAAAGGAATACTATTCTGCCATAAAAAGATGAAATACTGCCATTCTCAAAAACATGGATGAACCTTGAGTGTATTATGCTAAGTGAAAGAAGTCAGATGGAGAAAAACAAATAGCAAGTGACTTAACTCATGTGGAAATAAACAAAGAGACAAAAAATATCAAAGAAGAAAAAACCAAAATGAACAAACCAAAACAAACACATAAGTAAGAGAAGAGCCATGATTATTATGAATGGTTTTTATGTTCTTGCCCACCATTCCAATATTAGTGGTAACAAACTGGAACAGATTTCTACTTAAATATGTACAACCTCAGAAAGATCTCAAGGTACAAAGTAGTTGAGGTAGAGATGGGTTCAAGATGGCAGAGTAGAAGGATGTGCGCTAACTCCCTCTTACAAGAGCACTGGAATCACAACTAACTGCTGAACAATCATTGACAGGAAGACAGTGGAACTCATCAAAAAAGATACCTCACATCCAAAGACAAAGGAGAAACTGCAATGAGATGGTAGGAGGAGCGCAATCATAATAAAATAAAATCCCATAACCGCTGGGTGGGTAACTCACAAACTGGAGAACAATTATACCACAGAAGTCCATCCACTGGAGTGAAGGTTCTGAGCCCCACTTAAAGCTTTCCAACCTGAGGGTACGGCAACGGGAGGAGGAATTCCCAGAGAATCAGACTTTGAAGGCTAGAGGGATTTGACTGCAGGACTTCAACAGGACTGCAGGAAACAGAGACTCCACTCTTGGAGGGCACACACAAAGTAATGTGCACATCAGGACCCAGAGGGAACGAGCAGTGACCCAATAGGAGACTGAACCAGACCTACCTGCTAGTGTTGGAGGGTCTCCTGCAGAGGCGGGGCCAGCTGTGGCTCACCATGGGGACAAGGACACTGGCAGCAGAAATTCTGGGAGGTACTCCTTGGCATGACCCCACCCAGCATCTGCCATTAGCCTCAGCAAAGAGCTGGGTATGCTCCAGTGTTGGGTCACCTCAGGCCAAACAGCCAACAGGGAGGGAACCCAGCCTCACCCATCAGCAGACAAGCAGATTAAAGTTTTACTGAGCTCTGCCCACCAGAGCAACACCCAGCTCTACCCACCACCAGTCCCTCCCATTAGGCAGTTTGCACAAGCCTCTTAGATAGCATCATCCACCAGAGGTCAGACAACAGAAGCAAGAAGAACTACAATCCTGCAGCCTGTGAAACAAAAACAACATTCACAGAAAGACGACAGAGAAAATGAAAAGGCAGAGGATGATGTACCAGATGAAGGAACAAAATAAAACCCCAGAAAAACAACTAAATGAAGTGGAGATAGGCAACCATGCAGAAAAAGAATTCAGAATAATGACAGTGAAGATGATCCAGGACGTTGGAAAAAGAATGGAGGCAAAGATCGAGAAGATGCAAGAAAGGTTTAACAAAGATCAAGAAGAATTAAAGATCAAACACCTAGAAGAATTAAAGAACAAACAAAGGGCTTCCCTGGTGGTGCAGTTGTTGAGGGTTCACCTGCCGATGCAGGGGACACGGGTTTGTGCCCCAGTCCGGGAGGATCCCACATGCCGTGGAGCGGCTGGGCCCGTGAGCCATGGCCGCTTAGCCAGCGCATCTGGAGCCTGTACTCCACAGTGGGAGAGGCCACAGCAGTGAGAGGCCCGTGTACCACACACACACAAAAAAGAACAAACAAAGAGAGACGAACAATACAATAACTGACATGAAAAATACACTAGATGAAATCAATAGGAGAATAATGGAGGCAGAAGAAACGATAAGTGACCTGGAAGACAGAATGGTGGAATTCACTGCCGCAGAACAGAATAAAGAAAAAAAGAATGAAAAGAAATGAAGACAACATAAGAGACCTCTGGGACAACCTTAAACACAACAACATTTGCATTACAGGGGTGCCAGAAGGAGAAGAGGGAGTGAAAGGAACCAAGAAAATATTTGAAGAGATTATAGTTGGAAACTTCCCTAACATGGGAGAAGAAATAGCTACCCAAGTCCAGGAAGTACAGAGAGTCCCATACAGGATAAACCCAAGGAGAAACACCCCAAGACACACAGTAATCAAACTTACAAAAACTAAAAACAAAGAAAAATTATTAAAAGCAACAGGGAAAAATGACAAATAACATAGAAGGGAACTTGCATAAGGTTAACAGCTGATTTCTTAATAGAAACTCTACAAGCCAGAAGTGAGTGGCATGATATACTTAAAGTGATGAAAGGGAAGAACCTACAACCAAGAATACTCTACCTGGCAAAGATCCCATTCAGATTCGACAGAGAAATCAAAAGCTTTACAGAAAAGCAAAAGCTAAGAGAACTTAGCACCACCAAACCAGCTCTACAACAAATGCTAAAGGAACTTCTTTTTTTTAATATTATTTTTTTATTAGTTTCTGCTTTATAATAAAGGAACTTCTTTAAGTGGGAAACACAAGAGAAGAAAAGAACCTACAAAAACAAACAAAAAACAATTAAGAAAATGGTAATAGGAACATACATATCAATAATTACCTTAAATATGAATGCATTAAATGCTCCAACCAAAAGACACAGGCTCACTGAATGGATACAAAAACAAGACCCATATATATGCTGCCAACAAGAGACACACATCAGACCTAGGGACACATACAGATTGAAAGTGAGGGGATGGAAAAAGATATTCCATGCAAATGGAAATCAAGAGAAAGCTGGAGTACCAATACTCATATCACAAAAAATAGACTTTAAAATAAAGAATGCTACAAGAGACATGGAAGGACACTACATAATGGTCAGGGGATCCGTCCAAGAAGAAGAGATAACAATTATAAATATATACACACCCAATATAGGAGCACGTCAATACATAAGGCAAATGCTAACAGCTATGAAAGAGGAAATCAACAGTAACACAATACTAGTGGGGGAATTTAACACCCCACTTACACCAATGGACAGATCAACCAGACAGAAAATTAATAAGGAAACACAAGCTTTAAATGACAAAATAGACCAGATAGATATAACTGATATTTATGGGACATTCCATCTGAAAACAGCAGATTACACTTTCTTCTCAAGTGCACATGGAACATTCTCCAGGATAGATAACATCTTTGGTCACAAATCAAGCCTTGGTACATTTAAGAAAATTGAAATCTTATCAAGCATCTTTTCCGACCACAAGGCTATGAGATTAGAAATAAATTACAGGGGAAAAAGATGAAAAAAAAAAAGAAACACACACACATGGAATCTAAACAATTACTAAATTACTAAATATCCAAGACATCACTGCCGAAATCGAAGAGGAAATCAAAAAATACCTAGAGACAAATGACAATAAAAACACGACGATCCAAAACCTATAGATGCAGCAAAAGCAGTTCTAAGAAGGAAGTTTATAGCAATACAATCCTACCTCAAGAAACAAGAAAAATCTCAAATAAACAATCTAACCTCACACCTAAAGTAACTAGAGAAAGAAGAATAAACAAAACCCAAAGATAGAAGAAGGAAAGAAATGATAAAGATCAGAGCAGAAATAAATGAAATAGAAACAAAGAAAACAATAGCAAAGATCAATAAAACTAAAAGCTGCTTCCTTCAGAAGATAAACAGAATTGATTAACCTTTAGCCAGACTCATCAAGAAAAAGAGGGAGAGGACTCAAATCAATAAAATTAGAAATGAAAAAGGAGAAGTTAGAATGGACACCATAGAAATACAAAGCATCATAAGAGAGACTACTACAAGCAACTGTATGCCAATAAAATGGACAACCTGGAAGAAATGGACCAATTCTTAGAAAGTATAACCTTCCAATCCGAACCAAGAATAAATAGAAACTATGAACAGATAAATCACAAGTAATGAAATTGAAACTGTGATTAAAAATCTTCCAACACAAAAAACTTAAGGACCAGAATGCTTCACAGGTGAATTCTATCAAACATTTAGAGAAGAGCTAATACCCATCCTTTTCAAACTCTTCCAAAAATTTTCAGAGGAAGGAACACACCCAAACTCATTCTACAAGGCCACCATCACCCCGATACCAAAACCAAAGATACAACAAAAAAAGGAAATTACAGACCAATATCACTGATGAAGATAGATGCAAAAATCCTCCACAAAATACTAGCAAACAGAATCCAATAACACATTAAAAGGATCATACACCATGATCAACTGGGATTTACCCCAGGGATGCAAGGATTCTTCAATATATGCAAATAAATCAATGTGAAACACCACATTAACAAATTGAAGAATAAAAACCATATGATCATTTCAATAGATACTGAAAGAACTTTTGACAAAAGACAACACCTATTTATGATAAAATACTAGCCAGAAAGTGGGCATAGAGGGAACCTACCTCAGCATAATAAAGCCATGTACAACAAACCAACAGCAAACATCATTCTCAATGGTGAAAAACTGAAAGCATTTCTGCTAAGGTCAGGAACAAAACAAGGATGTCCACTCTTGTCACTATTATTCAACATAGTTCTGAAGTTGTAGCCATGGAAATCAGAGAAGAAAAAGAAATAAAAGGAATACAAATTGGAAAAGAAGAAGTAAAACTGTCACTGTTTGCAGATGACATGGTAATATACATAGATAATCCTAAAGATGCCACCAAGAAACTATTAGAGCTAATCAGTAAATTTGTTAAAGTTGCAGGATACAAAATTAATGCACAGAAATCTCTTGCATTCCTATACACTAATAATGAAAAATCAGAAAGATAAAATAAGGAAACACTCACATTCACTATTGCAACAAAAATAATAAAATACTTAGGAATAAACTTGCCTAAGGAGGTAAAAGACCTGTACTCAGAAAACTATAAGACATTGATGAAAGGAATCAAAGATGACACAAACAGGAGAGATATACCATGATCTTGGATTGGAAGAATGAATATTATGAAAGTGACTATACTACACAAGGCAATCTACAGATTCAACGCAATCCCAATCAAATTACCAATGGCATTTTTTACAGAACTAGAACAAAAAAATTAAAATTTGTATGGAGACACAAAAAAACCCAAATATCCAAAGCAGTCTTTAGGGGAAAAAAATGGAGCTGGAGGAATGAGACTGACTTCAGACTATATTACAAAGCTATGGTAATCAAGACAATATGGTACTGGAACAAAAGCAGAAATATAGATAAATGGAACAGGATAGAAAGCCCAGAGATAAACCCATGCACTTCACGGCATGCCTCGGTCTGGTGCAATGTCACGCCAGCCTCTGCCGCCGCAGGCTTGCCCTGCACTCCGTGCCCCTCACTCCCCTCGGCCTGAGTGAGCCAGAGCCCCCCAAATCAGCAGCTCCTTTAAACCCGCCCTGTCTGAGGGAAGAACAGATGCCCTCTGGCGACCTACACGCAGAGGTGGGGCCAAATCCAAAACTGAGACCTGGGAGCTGTGAGAACAAAGAAGAGACAGGGAAATCTCTCTGTGCAGCCTCAGAAGCAGCGGATTAAAGCTCCACAATCAACCTGATGTACCCTACATCTGTGGAATACATGAATAGACAACGAATCATCCCAAATTGAGGAGGTGGACTTTGAGAACAAGATTTAAGATTTTTTCCCTTTTTCCTCTTTTTACAACCAATTATACCAAATTGAAGAGGTGGACTTTGAGAGCAAGATTTATGATTTTTTCCACTTTTTCTCTTTTTGTGAATGTGTATGTGTATGCTTCTGTGTGAGATTTTCTCTGTATAGCTTTGCTTCAACCATTTGTCCCAGGGTTCTATCTGTCCGTTTTATTTTTTTAATTTTTTTTACTAATTACTTTTTATTTTAATAATGCTATTATATTTTATCATATTTCATTCTATTTTACTTTATCTTCTCTCTTTCTCTTTTTCCTACCTTCCCTTCCTCCATCCCTCCCTCCCCCTACCTCCTTTCTTTGTTTCTTTGTTTCTTTCTTTCTTTCCTTCCTCCCTCCCTCCCTCCTTTCTTTCCTTCTTTCTTCCTTCCTTCCTTTTTCTTTCTTTCTTTCTTTCTTTCTTTCTTCTTTCTTTCTTTCCTTCCTCCCTCCTTACTTTCTTCCCTTCCTTCCTCCCTCCCTCCCTCTCTCCCTCTCTCCTTTCTTTCTTTCTTTCTCTCTTTCTTTCTGTCTTTCTCTCTTTCTTTCTTCTATTAATTCTTTCTTTCTACTTTTTCTCCCTTTTATTCAGAGCCGGGTGGATGAAAGGCTCTCGGTGCTGCAGCCAGGAGTCAGTGCTGTGCCTCTGAAGTGGGAGAGCCAACTTCAGAACACTGGTCCAAAAGAGTCCCCCCAACTCCACATAATATCAAGTGGCAAAAATCTCCCAGAGAGCTCCATCTCAACACCAGCACCCAGCTTCACTAAACGACCAGCAAGCTACAGTGCTGGTCACCCTATGCCAAGCAACTAGCAAGAGAGGAACACAACACCACCCATTAGAAGAGAGGCTGCCTAAAAACATAATAAGGTCACAGGCACCCCAAAACACACCACCAGACGTGGACCTGTCCACCAGAAAGAAAAGATTGAGCCTCATCCACCAGAACACAGGCACCAGTCCCCTCCACCAGGAAGCCTACACAACCCACTGAACCAACCTTAGACACTGGGGACAGACACCAAAAACAACGGGAACTATGAACCTGCAGCCTCAAAAAAGGAGATCCTAAACACAGTAAGATAAGCAAAATGAGAAGACAGAAAAATACAGAGCAGGTGAAGGAGCAAGATAAAAACCCACCAGCCCTAACAAATGAAGAGGAAATAGGCAGTCTACCTGAAAAAGAATTCAGAATAATGATAGTAAAGATGGTCCAAAATATTGGAAATAGAATAGACAAAATGCAAGAAACAGTTAACAAGGACCTAGAAGAACTAAAGATGAATCAAGCAATGACTAAAAACACAATAAATGAAATGAAAAATACTCTAGATGGGATCAATAGCAGAATAACTGTGGCAGAAAAACGGATAAGTGAGGTGGAAGATAAAATAGTTGAAATAATTGCTGCAGAGCAGAATAAAGAAAAAAGAATGAAAAGAACTGAGGACAGTCTCAGAGACCTCTGGGACAACAGTAAACGCACCAACATTCGAATTATAGGGGTTCCAGAAGAAGAAGAGAGAAAGAAAGGGACTGAGAAAATATTTGAAGAGATGATAGTTGAAAACTTCCCTAATATGGGAAAGGAAAGAGTTAATCAGGTCCAGGAGGCACAGAGAGCCCCATACATAATTAATCCAAGGAGAAATATGCCAAGACACATATTAATCAAACTGTCAAAAATTAAACACAAAGAAAACGTATTAAAAGCAGCAAGGGAAAAACAACAAATAACACACAAGGGAATCCCCATCAGGTTAACAGCTGATCTCTCAGCAGAACCTCTACAAGCCAGAAGGGAGTGGCAGGACATATTTAAAGTGATGAAGGAGAAAAACCTGCAACCAAGATTACTCTACCCAGCAAGGATCTCATTCAGAGTTGATGGAGAAATTAAAACGTTTACAGACAAGCAAAAGGTGAGAGAGTTCAGCACCACCAAACCAGCTTTACAACAAATGCTGAAGGAACTTCTCTAGGCAAGAAACACAACAGAAGGAAAATAACTACAATAATGAACCCAAACCAATTAAGGAAATGGGAATAGGAACATACATATCAATAATTACCTTAAATGTAAATGGACTAAATGCTCCCACCAAAAGATACAGATTGGCTGAATGGATACAAAACCAAGACCCATATATATGCTGTCTACAAGAGACCCACGTCATACCTAGAGACACATACAGATTGAAAGTAAGGGGATGGAAAGTGATATTTCATACAAATGGAAATCAAAAGAAAGCTGGAGTAGCAATGCTTATATCAGACAAAATAGATTTTAAAATAAAGACTATTAGAAGAGACAAAGAAGGACACTACATAATGATCAAGGGATCGATCCAAGAAGAAGATATAACAATTGTAAACATGTATGCACCCAACATAGGAGCACCTCAATACATAAGGCAAATACTATCAGCCATAAAAGGGGAAATCGACAGTAACACACTCATAGTAGGGGACTTCAACACCCCACTTTCACCAATGGACAGATCATCCAAAATGAAAATAAATAAGGAAACACAAGCTTAAAATGATACATTAAACAAGATGGACTTCATTGATATTTATAGGACATTCCATCCAAAAACAACTGAACACACATTTTTCTCAAGTGCTCATGGAACATTCTCCAGGATACATCATGTCTTGGGTCACAATTCAAGTCTTGGTAAATTTAAGAAAATTGAAATTGTATCAAGTATCTCTTCTGACCACAACGCTATGAGACTACATATCAATTACAGGAAAAGATCTGTAAAAAATACAAACATACGGAGGCTAAACAATACACTACTTAATAATGAAGTGATCACTGAAGAAATCAAAGAGGAAATTAAAAAAATACCTAGAAGCAAATGAAAATGGAGACACGATGACGCAAAACCTTTGGGATACAGCAGAGGCAGTTCTAAGAGGGAAGATTATAGCAATACAATCCTACCTTAGAAACAGCTACCAGAAAACTACTAGAGCTAATCAATGAATTTGGTAAAGTAGTAGGATACAAAATTAATGCACAGAAATCTTTGGCATTCGTATATACTAATGATGAAAAATCTGAAAGTGAAATTAAGAAAACACTCCCACTTACCATTGCAACAAAAAGAATAAAATATCTAGGAATAAACCTACCTAAGGAGACAAAAGACCTGTATGCAGAAAATTATAAGACACTGATGAAAGAAATTAAAGATGATACAAATAGATGGAGAGATATATCAAGTTCCTTGATTGGAACGATCAATATTGTGAAAATGACTCTACTACCCAAAGCAATCTACGGATTCAATGCAATCCCTATCAAACTACCACTGGCATTTTTCACAGAACTAGAACAAAAAATTTCAAAATTTGTTTGGAAAAACAAAAGACCCCGAATAGCCAAAGCAATCTTGAGAACGAAAAACAGAGCTGGAGGAATCAGGCTCCCTGACTTCAGACTATACTACAAAGCTACAGTAATTAAGACAGTGTGGTACTGGCACAAAAACAGAAAGATAGATCAATGGAACAGGATAGAAAGCCCAGAGATAAACCCACGCACATATGGTCAACTTATCTTTGATAAAGGAGGCAGGAATGTACAGTGGAGAAAGGACAGCCTCTTCAATAAGCGGTGCTGGGAAAACTGGACAGGGACATGTAAATGTCTGAGATTAGATCATTCCCTAACACCATACACAAAAATAAGCTCAAAATGGATTAAAGACCTAAATGTAAGGCCAGACACTATCAAACTCTTAGAGGAAAACGTAGGCAGAACACTTTAGGACATAAATCACAGCAAGATCCTTTTGGACCCACCTCCTAGAGAAATGGAAATAAAAACAAAGATAAACAAATGGGACCTAATGAAACTTCAAAGCTTTTGCACAGCAAAGGAAACCATAAACAAGACCAAAAGACAACCCTCAGAATGGGAGAAAATGTTTGCAAATGAAGCAACTGACAAAGGATTAATCTCCAAAATTTATAAGCAGCTCATGCAGCTCAATAGCAAAAAAAGAAACAACCCGATCCAAAAATGGGCAGAAGACTTAAACAGACATTTCTCCAAAGAAGATATACAGACTGCCAACAAACACATGAAAGAATGCTCAACATCATTAATCATTAGAGAAAAGCAAATCAAAACTACAATGAGATATCATCTCACACCAGTCAGAATGGCCATCATCAAGAAATCTAGAAACAATAAACGCTGGAGAGGGTGTGCAGAAAAGGGAACACTCTTGCACTGCTGGTGGGAATGTGAATTGGTACAGCCACAATGGAGAACAGTATGGAGGTTCCTTAAAAAACTGCAAATAGAACTACCATATGACCCAGCAATCCCACTGCTGGGCATATACACTGAGAAAACCATAATTCAAAAAGACTCATGTACCAAAATGTTCATTGCAGCTCTATTCACAATAGCCAGAGATGGAAACAACCTAAGTGTCCATCATTGGATGAACGGATAAAGAAGATGTGGCACATATATACAATGGAATATTACTCAGCCATAAAAAGAAACAAAACTGAGCTATTTGTAATGAGGTGGATAGACCTAGAGTCTGTCATACAGAGTGAAGTAACTCAGAAAGAGAAAGACAAATACCATATGCTAACACATATATATGGAATTTAAGAAAAAAAATGTCATGAAGAACCTAGGGGTAAAACAGGAATAAAGACACAGACCTACTTGAGAATGGACTTGAGGATATGGGGAGGGGCAAGGGTAAGCTGTGACAAAGCGAGAGAGAGGCATGGACATATATACAGTACCAAACATAAGGTAGATAGATAGTGGGAAGCAGCCGCATAGCACAGGGAGATCAGCCCGGTGATTTGTGACTGCCTGGAGGGGTGGGATAGGGAGGGTGGGAGGGAGGGAGATGCAAGAGGGAAGGGATGTGGGAACAGATGTATATGTATGACTGATTCACTTTGTTATAAAGCAGAAACGAATAATAAAAAAAACTCATGCACTTATGGTCAACTGATCTATGACAAAACAGGCAAGGATATACAATGGAGAAAAGTTAGTCTCTTCAATAAAATGCTTCTTGGAAAACTGGACAGCTACATGTAAAAGAATGAATTAGAAAACTCCCTAACACCATACAGAAAAATAAAATGGATTAAATACCTAAATATAAAACTGGACACTATAAAACTCTTAGAGGAAAACATAGGAAGAACTATGTAAAGAACTCTTTGACATACATCACAGCAATTTCTTTTTTTGCCCCACCTCCTAGAGTAATGGACATAAAAGGAAAAATAAAGAAATGGGTCCTAATGAAACTTAAAAGCTTTTGCACAGCAAATGAAACCATAAACAAGATGTAAAGACAATCCTCAGTATGGAAGAAAATATTTGCAAATGAATCCACGAACAAAGGATTAATCTCCAAAACATGTAAACAGCCCCTGCAGCTCAGTATTAAAAAAACAAACAACCGAATCAAAAAACAGGTGGAAGACCTAAACAGACATTTCTCCAAAGACATACAGATGACCAAGAGGCACATGAAAAGCTGCTCAACATCACTAATTATTAGAGAAATGCAAATTAAAACTACAATGAGGTATCACCTCTCACTGGTTAGAATGGGCATCATCAAAAAATCTTCAAACAACAAATGCTGGAGAGGGTGTGGAGGAAAGGGAACCCTCTTCCACTGTAGGTGGGAAAGTAAATTGGTACAGCCTCTATGGAGAACAGTATGGAGGTTTGTTAAAAAACTAAAAATAGAACTACCATATGACCCAGCAATCCCACTATTGGGCATATACCCAGAAAAAAATTCAGAAAGACACATGCACCCCAATGTTCATTGCATCAATATTTACAATAGCCAGGTCATGGCAGCAACCTAAATTCCCACTGACAGATGAATAGATAAAGAAGATGTGGTCCATATATACAATGGAATATTAGTCAGGCATAAATAGGGACGAAATTGGGTCATTTGTAGAGACGTGGATGGACCTAGAGAGTATCATACAGAGTGAGGTAAGTCAGAAAGTGAAAAACAAATATTGTACATTAACGCATATATGTGGCATCTAGAAAAATGGTACAGATGATCCGGTTTGCAAGGCAGAAATAGAGACACAGATGTAGAGAACAAACATATGGACACCAAGGGGGTAAGTCAGTGGCAGGGTTGTGGTGGGATTAAAAAAAAAAAAAACCTAAGTAAGAGATTATAAAATCCATTCAATGGAGAATATTTTTAATTGGTAAGATCCTATGCATAATTCTATGTTATTTTAATGAAATTATTAAAGTGAACAATTTCTAGGGAAATATTAAAAAAAATAGTTGAGATAATTTCTCTTCCCCATGGGATTCCCAAGCACTTACCCTCCTTGTGGTGAGCCAGGGGCCGAGGAGCTGGTCTCTTTACATGGAAAGAGGAGGCCTTAGTGGGCCCATAGCCTGGCACAGGTCCATTGGTGGCCTTTGGTATGGCCTTGGTGCCTCCATCCTGCAGCCTGGATACCAACTTCCCCACATCCACCTCGAGGCAGGATTCCAACTTGCCATCTGAAACAGGCCAGCTTGGGGATTTCCTCCCATGATCTGCTTCCCCACTTCTCTGTATAGGCGTTTTGGGGTGTTGTGTCATCTTGGAGGGTTCTATACTGCTGATGATAGTACCATTTGGTGTTCTGTGTTGGATTTCATCTAGGAAAAGATGGTGCAAAGAGGAAAGATTAATGATAACCTTTGTATACATAATATTGCAAAGTTATACACATATTCAAAGGAGCTATTGTCATGGAACAAATCAATGATATCCCACAAAATCAGTCTCTACCCATTCCAGTTTACGTGGAGTCACAAGTCTCATAAAACAGGGAATTCAATTTATGATCTGAGTATTATTTTCATGACCACAATTCAGCAAAACCACAATATGCCAAGATACTTTATTTAAAGGGATATGTTAAAAAGGGACTTAAGAGACCCCAATCAATTGTACATTATATTACTTTTAAATAAGGCACCATTTAATCCCTAACTATTTCTATTTCTCTCAAAAGTAATTTATAAAGATCTCTCAAATTTCAAGGTAATACACTTAACAGAATTTAACTTCTCTCTCTATCCTCATAAAGACATCCTCAACTCACCACTTTATGGCTTTCCCTTAGCTTTTGTGGTCTACAATCTCCTGTGACAATAGTATATGCTTTTCAGTTGTCTTGTTTCTTAAGTAAAGCTTTGAGTCTCTAATGAGAGCCAAGGATATTCTCCCTAGAAAAATTAACCTACACAAATACATGTAAAATTTTGAAAACTAATTTTAAGAGATTCATGGAAGCCCCTGAAACTGTTAATGTACCCCCAATTGAGAACTCCTGCTCTAAGGAAATTATCACCTTCCTTGGTAATAGAAAACCTAGGTCAGAGTGTAGTGGTTAAGAACAGAGGTTCTGGTCAGCTAAATGAGACCTGAGAGATATGTCAAACAGTTGTAATATATGGGTCTTATTTGGATCCTGATTTTTTTCAAAAAAAATGTAAAAATAGGAGAATTTGAATACTGACTAGATAGTGATCTTAAGGAATTACTATTTTGTTTAGTGTTCTTTTCTTTTATGTACGATGATGGTATTGAGATTTTGGTTAAAATAGTGTTCTTATCTTTTACAGGTACATATTGAAACATTTATGGATGAAATGACATGATGTCTGAGTTGGGGCAATCGGTAGAGGTATAGATGAAACAAGATTGGGCATGTGGCAAGGATTCTTCAAAAAACACAAATCAATCAATGTGATACACCATATTAACAAACGGAAGGAGAAAAACCATATGATCATCTCAATAGATGCAGAAAAATCATGAAGAAGATGTTCTGGAATTAGATGTTTGCACAAGCTTGTGAACATACTAAAAACCACTGACCTACACTTGAAAAGGGTGAATTTTATGTCATATGAATTATACCTCAGTTTAAAAGAAAGTTAGAAAATCATCTAGAGTGGGTGATCCCATTGGTGATCTTCTAGCGCAAAGAACTCCTCACACAGAGGGGCAAATTAAGACCGAGAATAGTGAAGTGACTAGCCCAAGTTATTCAGTAAGCTAGTGGCCAAGATGAAATTATATCTCAGGTCTACTAACACCCAGTTCATTCATTTATTATACACATTTATTGAGGATTTATGATATGCTAGATACTATGCTGGTACTAGGGATACAGAGTGAAAAATTTCTACTGGCATAGAGATTATATTTTCTGGTGTGTATTTGGGGAGATTGTAAATAGACAAATAAATGAGTTTATCCAATTAAAATGAGAGTATGGAACAACAGAGTAGGCATTCAGTGTTCCTTTGTACTTTCTTCTAAATGCCAGATCACCTCCTAAGGAGGTGATCCCTTAAACTGGGTGATCTCTTTCCCTTC
Source organism: Mesoplodon bidens (assembly GCF_964165515.1). Taxonomy (NCBI): domain Eukaryota; kingdom Metazoa; phylum Chordata; class Mammalia; order Artiodactyla; family Ziphiidae; genus Mesoplodon; species Mesoplodon bidens. Next base: position 85,000,844 of record NC_138163.1, on the reverse strand, counting down.
ATTATTCCCTATACACCCAGCCATTTATTCTACAAGTATTTACTGAACACATGGGATATATAGGAATTGTTCTATAGGCTGGTGATAAAAGTGGATCTGACATTCTAATGGGAAAGACAGATAATAAACATGTGAACAAATAATAGCAAGTGATAGGAATAAAATAAAGCAGTGTAAAAGGATAGAGAGTAATGGAGGAGAAAGATCTATTTAAATAGAGTACTCAGAGAAGGTCTCTATGAAGAGATGTCATTTAGCTGAGATTTGAATGAAGGAGTAAAGTTTGCAAAGTTCTGGAGGAAGAATGTTTAGGACCAAAAGAACAGCAAATATAAAGGCCCTTGGGTAAGTTTGACATGTATAATGAACAGCAAAACCAATGAAATTAGAGCAGAGAGAACAAAGGGTACAGAGAGACAGTGAAGTTCAGAAATGAGATCAGAAAGGTAAGTGAGGATCATATAATGCAGAATAAAATGTAAATTTTCTTCTAAAAATGAAGAGAAGTCACTGGAAATTTGGACCAGAGGGAATGATATGATCTGATTTACATTTTTAAAAGAATATACATCTTACTGGCTGCTGTGGAGAACAAATTATAGTCAGGCAAGAAGAAAAGCAAGGATAATAGTTTGGAAGCTCCTGTAGCCACCCAAGTAAGAGATGATGGTGGCTCTACCAGGAAGGTAGCAGTAGGAATTAGTAGGTTCAACATACAATGTGCACGGAGAGCTAAGAGGAATTGCTGACGGATTAGATGTAAGGTAAAAGGAAAAGAGAGTAATCAAGGATCATCCCAAAGTTCTTGACCTTAGCAATTGGGTGACTGGTACTGCCAATTACTTAGATGAGGGAGACCAGAGTAAGAGTAGATTGAGGAGGAATAGGGAATCAAGAGTATTTGTACACTTTGAATTGGAAATGTCCATGAGTCATCTAAAGAGAGTTGTTGAACAGGGAGTTTGAGATGGGAAGAGGGGAGATAGTCCTCCTAGATATATAAATTTGCAAATCATCCTCATATTTAAAAGATATTTAAAACCATGAGACTGAATGAGATCACGCAGGAAACAAATATAGACAGAGATGTGGAATGAGAAAAACAAAACAGAACAAAACAAAACAAAACTCTGGGACCTTCCAACATGTAGAAATTGAGAAGAGAAGGAAAACCAAGAGGAGACTGAAATGGAATGTCTACTGAGGTAGGAGAGTTTGGTGTCCTGAAAGCCAAGTGAATAAGTGTTCCAAGAAGGAAGAGTCACTAAAATGAAATGCTTCTCACAGGCAGAGTATGATAAGAATAGTGGAGTGGCACATGGAGATTGTTGGTAATCTTGACAAAAAAGGTCTCAACAGAGTAGTGAGGAGAGAGGCCCATTTAGAATGAGTGCAGGATCCATACTAAGCAATTATTCAACTAAATGGCATTTATTTGTTTATCTATCTATCTATCAACTATCTATCTATCTATCTATCTATCTATCTATCTATCTATCTATATCTATCTATCTATCTACCTATCTATCTCCATTTAGCCTATAAACTCCTTGAGACCAGGGACTGTCTTAATTCCACCTAGCATGGTACTTAATCCATGTGAGCTGATTTTCTCACCAGCTTTACTGGGATATAATTGACAAATAAAAATTGTATATATTTAAGGTATACAATGTGATGTTTTGATATATGAATACATTGTAAAATGAGTACCACAATCAATCTAATTAACATATCCATCACCTCACATAGTTTTCAATTTTTTGTGGTAAGAATATTTAAGATCTACTCTTTTCACAAACTTCAAGTATACAATATAGCGTTATTAACTTCACAATGTTGTATCATATCTCCAGAACATATTCATCCTGAATAACTGAACCTTTGTACCCTTTGATCAAACACCTCCCCATTTCACTCTCCACTAAGTCTCTGGCAGCCACCCTCCTACTTTATGCTTCTATGAGTTTGACTTTTTTAGATTCCACATATAAGTGAAATCATGCAGCATTTATCTCTCTGCCCTTATCTCATCTCACTTAGCATAAGGTCCTTCAGGTTCATCCATGTTGTCACAAATTACAAGTTTTCCTTCTTTTGTACCTAAGGCTGAATAATATTCCATTTTTTGTTGTGTGTGTGCGCGCGCCTGTGTGTGTTTCTGGGTGTGTGTCTATGTATCTCTCACATTTTCTTTATCCATTCATCTGTTGATGAACACTTTGGTACTTCCATATCTTAGCTATTGTAAATAATGCTGCAATGAACATGAGAGTGCAGATATCTTTTCGAGATACTAATTTCATTTCCTTTGGATATATTCCCAGAAGTGGAATTACTGGATCATATGGTAGTTTATATTTTTTCATTGACACTGTTGGTAACTTTTATTCTGTGGGCAACCAAAAAGAAGTAACAAGATCACAAAATATGAAGAACTGTTAATAAGTGGTATGAGTGAAACAAACTAGGGGCAGAGGCAAACAACCAAGGAGAGCCACTTTGGGTGTGGTTAAGGAGGGCCTTTTGGAGGAGGTGGCATTTATCTGAGACCTGAAGCATAAGAATGACCCAGCCATGTGAAGGTGCCGAGGGAGTGTCCAGCAAAGGGGATAGCAGGTGCAAAGGCCTGGATTATTAGGGCATGCTTGAGGTCCTGAAAGAACCTGATATACCTGGAGGATGGGGATGATGCATGTATCAGTAGTTCATTCCTATGTGTTGTTGAGTAGTACTCCATTGTATGCATATACCACAATTTTTTTGTTCATTCATCAGTTGATGAGCATTTAGGTTGCTCACAGTTTTTGGCTGATATGAAAAAAAGCTGCTATAAATACTCAAATGTAAGTCTTTGTGAAGCTGTGTTGTCATTTCTCTTGGGTACATACTTAAGAGTGGAGTTGCTGGGTTATGTGGTAGCAATTACTTGATTGCTTTTTGTTTTTTTTTTCCTGTGTATGGGTCATGCTTTCTTGTTTCTTTAGATATGCTTGTTTCTTTAGATATGCTTGTTTCTTTCTTGTTTCTTTAGATATCTCATAATTCTTTTATTGAAAGCTGGACAGTTTAAGTAATATAGCAACTCTGAAATTCAGATTCTCTCTTCTCCCCAAGGTTTGTTGTTGTTGCTGTTTATTTAGTTATTATTGTTAGTTTGTTTACTGACTTCTTCATCCATTTATGTTAAATCTGTATTCTTTGTTGAGTGTGGCCACTAAAGACACTGCTTAGTTAGCCTTGTGGTCAGCTAATGATTAGACAGAGATTGCCTAAGAACCAATATGACTCCCAGTGTTTGCAAAGGGGCTCTGTATCAGTGTTTGAGTATGCCTTGAACACTCAGCCAGGCAGTTGACAACTCTATATGGTAGTTTATTTTACTTTTATTTATTTTATCTTTTGTGGTACGCAGGCCTCTCACTGTTGTGGCCTCTCCCGTTGCGGAGCACAGGCTCCAGACGTGCAGGCTCAGTGGCCATGGCCCACGGGCCCAGCCGCTCTGTGGCATGTGGGATCCTCCCCGACTGGGGCATGAACCCGTGTCCCCTGCATCGGCAGGTGAACTCTCAACCACTGCACCACCAGGGAAGCCCAGTAGTTTATTTTTAATTTTTTGAGAAACCTACTCACAGCTTTCCATAATGACTGTACTAATTTACATTACCACCAACAGTGTACAAGAGTTCCCTTTTCTCCACATTCTTGTCAACACTTGTTATCTTTTGTCAGTTTTTTGTAATAAATATAATAGGTGTGAGAGGATATCTTGTGGTTTTGATTTGCATTTCCCTGATGATCAGTGATGTTGAGCAACTTTCCATGTACCTGTTGGACATTTATTTGTCTTGTTCTGAGAAATGTCTATTTAGGTCCTTTGACCTTTAAAAATTGGGTTATTTCTTTTCTTATTATTGAGTAGTACGAGTTCCTTATGTATTTTGGAATATTAACCCCTTATCAGACATATGATTTGCAAATATCTTCTCCTATTCTGTAGGTTGTCTCCTCACTTTCTTGATTGTTTCCTTTGCTGTGCAGAAGCTGTTTAGCATGATGCAATCACATTTGTCCATTCTGCTTTTGTTGCCTATACTTTTGGGGTCATATCCAAAAAAATCACTTCCCAGACCAGACAATGCCAAGTAGCTTTCCCCCCACATTTTCTTCTTGTAGTTTTACAGCTATAGGTCTTACATTTATGTCTTTAATCCATTCTGAGTTGATCTTTGTACATTGTGTGAGATAAGGATCCAATTTCTCTGCATGTGGATATCCATTTTTCCCAACACCATGTACTGAAAAGACTATACTTTCCCATTGTGTATTCTTGACACCTTTATCAAAGGTCAATTGATTATAAATGTGTGTACTTTTTCTTGGCTCATTATTCTGTTTCATTTGTCTATATGTCTGTTTTTATGCCAGTACTATACTCTTTCGGTTACTATTGCTTTGTAGTATATTTTGAAATCATAAAGCCTTCAACTTTGCTCTTCTTTCTCAAGATTGCCTTGGGGTCTTTTATCATGAAGTTTACATAAAACATAGTTATAGCAGTCTGTTTAAAGCCAACAAAGTAACATTGACTACATATAATAACTCCACATTTTAACGACTCCTACCCCTACATTTTATGTTATTGATGTCATCATTTATAACTGTTTAGATTGTGTATCCATTAACAAATTATTGTAGCTATAGTTATTTTTAATACTTTTGTATTTTCACTTTCATACTAGAATTACAAGTGGTTTACACATCACTATTACAGTATTAGAATATTCTGAATTGGGCTATAATATGTTTACTAATTTGTTATATACTTTCATATGTTTTCATGTTGTTACTGTCCATTTATTTCAACTTGAATACCCTCTTTTAGCATGTCTTATTTATTTATTTAATTGAAGTACAGTTGATTTACAATGTCCTGTTATTTTCAAGAGTACAGCACAGTGATTCAGTTATATATATAGTACAGTGATTCAGTTATATATATATATATATATATATATATATATATATATATATACTCTTTTTCAGATCCTTTTCCCTTATAGGTTATTATTAAAAATATTGAGTATATTTCCCTGTGTTATACAGTAGGTCCTTATTGGCTATCTATTTTATATATAGTAGTGTATATGTGTTAATTCCGACCTCCCAATTTATCCCTCACCCATTTTCCCCTTTGGTAACCATAAGTTTGTTTTCTATGTCTGTGGGTCTATTTCAGTTTTGTATATAGATTCATTTGTATCGTTTTTTGTTAGATGCCACATATAAGCGATTTCATATGATATTTGTCTTTCACTCTCTGGCTTACATCACTTAGTATGATATCTTTTAACATTTATTTTAAACCAAGTCTAGTGGTAGTCAACTCCTTCGTTTTATCTCTCCTTCATTTCTGAAGGACTGCTTTGCCCAGTATAGTATTCCTGGTTGGCAGTTTTTTTCCTTTCAGTATTTTGAATATATCAACCCATTCTCTCCTGGCCTGCAAGGTTTCTGCTGGGAAATCTGCTCGCAGTATTATGGGGGTTTCCTTTTATTTGACAATTTGCTTTTTTCTTGCTGCATTCAAAATTCTCTTTGTCTTGGAATTTTGAGAATTTTATAACAATGTGTCTTGGTTAAAGTCTCTTTATGTTTAACTTATTTGGGTTTCTTTGGGCTTCATGTTTCCAGATGTTCATTTCCTTCTCCAGATTTAGGAATTTTTCTGTCATTATTTCTTTAAATAAGCTTTGTGCCCCTTTCTCTTTCTGTGCTCCTTCTGAGACTCCCATATGTGTATATTGGTTTGTATATGGTGTCCCATATGTCTCTTAGGTTTTCTTCACTTTTACAATCTTTTTTCTTTCTGTTCCTCTGACTGGATAATTTTAAGTGACCTGTCTGACTGCACTGATTCTTTCTTCTGCTTGTTTGAGTTTGATGTTGAAGCTCTCTACTGAATTTTTCAATGCACTCATTGTGTTCTTAAGCTCCAGAATTTCTTTTTGGTTCTCTTTTTTTATGATTTCTATAACTTTCTTGAACTTCTCATGTATTATTTTCCCGATTTTGTTTAGTTGTCTGAGTTCTCTTGTAGCTCACTGAGCTTCTTTAAGATGATTATTGGGAATTCCTTTTCAGACAGTTCATAGATCTCCATTTCATTAGGATCAGTTCATCGTGCTTTATTTTGTTCCTTTGGTGGTGTTAAGTTTCCATGATTATTCCTGATCCTTGTGGCCTTGAGTGGGTGTTTACCTATTTGAAGAAGCAGGCACATCTTCCTGGCTTTGGCAAGGAAAGCCTTTTTTTTTTTTTTTTTTTTTTCTTTTTGCGGTATGCGGGCCTCTCACTGTTGTGGCCTCTCCCGTTGCGGAGCACAGGCTCCGGATGCGCAGGCCCAGAGGCCATGGCTCACGGGCCCAGCCGCTCCGCGGCATATGGGATCCTCCCAGACCGGGGCACGAACCCGTATCCCCTGCATCGGCAGGCGGACTCTCAACCACTGCGCCACCAGGGAGGCCCAGGAAAGCCTTTGATCAGGGAGCACAACCAGAGATTCTGGTTAGGCCACCTGGCAGGCTCCAGAAGTGGGCTTGCTGCTGGAATCCTTGGGTAGGTTGGTCTGGTACGTTGGTCAGTAGATGGGCAAGATTTCATCCTGGATCTTCAGGGGAGAGCTTGAAGCCTGGGTCCAGGGGGTAGCCTGGCACTGAGGCAGACCTGGAGGCTGGATCCACAGGAGGCTGGACTGGACGCTGAGCTGTGGTTACATCCTGGAGACTAGAGCCACAGGGGCCAGCTTGGCATGTAATGGGCCTGGATTCTGGGTCTTCAGGGGCAGGCCTGGAGCCTGGGGCTGCAGAGAATGGCCTAGTGCTGGGGCAGGTCTGGAGCATGGGTTGGTGGAGGCTGGCCTGGAGTCTGGAAAAATGGGAGATGGGTTGGTGCTGGGGTTTATTGGGGTGGGTCTGTTGCTGGGGTCCAAGGTAAAGTTGGGTGCTCATCTCACTCTCCTTCCTCCATGTGGAGGGGATTTCTCCCTGAACTACACTGTGTGAGCTTGGGGAAAAGGTGACGTGGGTAATATGAAAATGTCCTTTCTAGCATCTGCATTGTACCTTTTCTTATTTCTGTACTCAACCCAGGTGCTCTGACCTCTCATCTGGATTCCATAGCTTTCATGAAGGGGTTTTCATGCATGGATGGTTGTTTGAATTCATATTACTGTGAAGGGACAAGCACTAGAAACTCCTATTCAGCCATCAGTTCTCTATTTGTATTTAAAATCTCAGAACATTCAGAAAACACATTGCTCACCCATCTCAATGTACTGTGGTACAGATCTAAGAACACCTTGTATCCTTCACTGGTCTGCTAAGGGAAAATGGTAGCTGATTTTACAGGTTCATCTCTGTCCTATCCACTGCCAAAAGAATAATTCACTCTCTGAGTACAAATTTTACAAACCTTGGCTTGCCTGGCCCAGGACCCAGAAAATGTCTAACTTTTCAGAAAAGATGGTTATGCCTCCATGTCTTCCTTTCAATAGCCTCTTTGTCTCCAATCACTATTAAGAAGCTAAGGGTAAACTTCAGTACTGACCTTCACTTTCATCCAGGGAAGAAGTATAGAAAACTGTCCTTTCCCTCAACAAGCGCTTCGAAATTGTGATTGGTTTGTGCCTTCTTGCTGTCACTCGAGGTGGAGGAACTGGAGGTGCAGTACTTTCCTCAGGTGGACCTGAATAAATCTGTAGAGGGAGAATATTTCCAGAAAATAATTAGAAAGATCAACTTTTTATATCCCTAATGCTAACTACCAGTTGATGCCCATCAGCATTACACCTAAATTCTGCCATAGCAATTCTAATATGATTAAAGGAATTGTGGGGATTTTCTTAATCACTCTAGCTACCAGCAAGTGTTTAGAGATCTCCTATCACGTTTGAGGTGCAGGACCTGGTACTTCTCAGTGTGGAGGAAAGAATGCAGACAAAAACTGCAACATCAGGAGAGCACCCTTCTATTTATTAGATGGGATGCTGCCCAATACATGGATCATTGAATAAAACAAATTAGACCATTACTTTAAAAAACCTGCAACATCAGTCCTGGATTTCCCACTTACTGCCTGGGAAACTGTAAAAAAGTCACTATTTCCGCCAACAAAACCCATATAAAGGTCATCTCACATCTCTGAGCCTTAGCTTTCTCATCTGTAAATTGGGGGGAACACCACCTATCACAGGGTGTGGTGAGTGAGAATCAAGTGAAAAGGATAGTCAAGGTACATTGTACGGGTATTGGTGGGGTGTGAAGAATGATAAAAAACACCCACATGCATTCAATATTTCTGAAAAGATACCCCCCACCAAAAACAAAAACAAAAAACACCTGGTTGCATTGTTTGTCCCAAGACAGGACTAATGAGTGGCTAAGGGAAGGATGGAGGAAACTTATTTTTCACCCCTATATCACTTTGATATTTAAAAATTTCATACCATGTATGCATTACTTATTCAAAAAAGACAGGGCAAAAACAAAGTGCCCTGGAAGATATAAAAAGTGCTGCATAAGTGAGGGAGGAGCTGTGATTAGAATTTGTATATAATGTCTCATATGTACTTAAGATCTTCCTGTCCCTGGGGAGAATGACCTTTTGGGCAGAGTGAAAATATTTGGGGAAGACACACATATGTGGTGATGGAGGAAGGGTACCAGTGTCCATTGCAATAATGAAATCAACCCCAATGATTAGTGCAAAGAGAAATGTCACAGCCCAATATTCTATCAGGCAAGAGTCAACATAGATTGCACAGTCACCAAACTTACATGAATGGGAACACAAGGCAAGCCTGTGTAAAAGCTGCACAATGATAGAGAACAAGGTAAGAAGAATCATAAGGCAGTATATGTCTCAATGTCTCACGTTATATGGAAAAGAGAATATGACATAGTAGCAAGCAGATGAGCTTTGGGGTCATATATATTTAGGTCATATTTCTGGTTCCAACACCATTAGTAATAATATTCTAAATAGCTACCATTTTGTGAGCACCTGCTTAGGCACTATAGTAGCTATTACAAATATTCCTTGCTATTTATCAAACACACCAGGGACTTTGCACTGAGTGTTTTTTCTACCTGGAGTGCTCTTCCTCCAGATATCCATATAGCTTGCACTCTTGATTCCAGTAGGATTAACGATCAAATATACCCCTCTCAGTGAGTCTTTCCAGGCAAATGTATCAGCACTTTGACATGCTTCCCTCTACCAAGTGCTTCCTATCCCCCGTCCATATTTAACATGTTTTCTTATCACTTTCTAACATAGTATATTGTATTCTATATTTATTTAGTTTTTTGTTGTCTGTCTCTCCACTCGATTGTATACTATACTGAAATATATCATCGTGTTCACTGCTGTAACTCCAGCAACTAGAAGAGTGACTAGAATTGCTGGGCCAGAAAACAAACACATTTAAAATTCTGGTATAAAAGGCCAAATTATCCTCTGAAAAGACCATAACAGCTACTTTCTCTTCAAGCCAAAATACGGCAAAAGAAATTGGATTTACATCTTCAGCATGAAACAATTAAAAAACTAGAAAAAATGTAACAATGATTCTGAAGGCATTTGAAATCTGGCAATTAAGGACAGTGATCCATGAGAAACAGGAAAAGCAAATGAGGTGAGGTGAGCCCCATGATTGTTCCATGTTAGAGCCTGGAAAGATTCTTCGGGCAATAATACAGGAAGAAGAACCCAGAGCAGCCCAGCAGTCTCCATTAGCTGAAGACACTGTGTTGCAAGTATGAGGAGGACAAGGAAGAGAGAGTTTTCAGGGCAGGGTACCAGAAAGTAGATACCTGCACAGAGAGCTCTGAAGACTTACAGGGCTACACTTTAAGAATTTAGCTGCATAAAATCAATCAATGTGATAAACCATACTAGCAAATTGAAGGAGAAAGACAATATGATCATCTCAAAAGATGCAGAAAAAGCTTTCAACAAAATGCAACACCCATTTATGATAAAAACCCTCCAAAAAGTAGGCATAGAGAGAACTTACCTCAATATAATAAAGGCCATATATGACAAAACCACAGCCAACATCGTCCTCAATGGTGAAAAACTGAAAACATTTCTGCTAAGATCAAGAACAAGACAACGTTGCCCACTCTCACCACTATTATTCAAAATAGTTTTGGAAGTTTTAGCCACAGCAATCAGAGAAGAAAAAGAAATAAAAGGAATCCAAATCGGAAAAGAAGATGTAAAGCTGTCACAGTTTGCAGATGACATGACACTATACATAGAGAATCCTAAAGATGCCACCAGAAACTACTAGAGCTAATCAATGAATTTGGTAAAGTAGCAGCATACAAAATTAATGCACAGAAATCTCTTGCATTCCTATATACTAATGATGAAAAATCTGAAATAGAAATTAAGGAAACACTCCCATTAACCACTGCAACAAAAAGAATAAAATACCTAGGTAGGAATAAACCTACCTATGGAGACAAAAGACCTGTATCCAGAAAACTATAAGACGTTGATGAAAGAAATTAAAGATGATAAAACAGATGGAGAGATATTCCATGTTCTTGGACTGGAAGAATCAACATTGTGAAAATGACTACACTATCCAAAGCAATCCAGAGATTCAATGCAATCCCTATCAAAATACCAATGGCATTTTTTACAGAACTAGAACAAAAAAATTAACAATTTGTATGGAAACACAATAGCCAAAGCAATCCTGAGAAAGAAAAACGGAGCTGGAGGAATCAGGCTCCCGGACTTCAGACTACAATACAAAGCTACAGTAATCAAGACAATAGAGTACTGGCACAAAAACAGAAATATAGATCAATGGAACAGGATAGAAAGCCCAGAGATAAACCCACGTACCAATGGTCACCTTATTTTTGATAAAGGAGGCAAGAATATACAATGGAGAAAAGACACCCTCTTCAGTAAGTGGTGCTGGGAAAACTGGACAGCTACATGCAGAAGAATGAAATTAGAACACCATACACAAAAATAAACTCAAAATGGACTAAACACCTAAACGTAAGGCCAGACACTCTAAAACCCTTATAGGAAAATATAGGCAGAGCAGTCTTTGACATAAATCACAGCAAGATCTTTTTTGACCCACCGCCTAGAGAAATGGAAATAAAAACAAAAATAAACAAATGGGACCTAATGAAACTTAAAAGCTTTTGCACAGCAAAGGAAACCATAAAAATGCTGAAAAGACAACCCTCAGAATGGGAGAAAATATTTGCAAATGAAGCAACTGACAGAGTATTAATCTCCAAAATATACAAGCAGCTCATGCAGCTCAATATCAAAAAGACAAACAACCCAATCTAAAAATGGGCAGAAGACCTAAATAGACATTTCTCCAAAGAAGATATACAGATTGCCAACAAACACATGAAAGGATGCTCAACATCGCTAATCATTAGTGAAATGCAAATCAAAACTACAATGAGGTATCACCTCACACCAGTCAGAATGGCCATCATCAAACAATCTATAAACAATAAATGCTGGAGAGGGTGTGGAGAAAATGGAACCCTCTGCACTGTTGGTGGGAATGTAAATTGATACAGCCACTATGGAGAACAGTATGGAGGTTCCTTAAAAAACTTAAAATAGAACTACCTTATGACCCAGCAAACACACTACTGGGCATATTATACCCTGAGAAAACCATAATTCAAAAAGAGTCATCGGGCTTCCCTGGTGGCGCAGTGGTTGGGAGTCTGCCTGCCGATGCATGGGGCGTGGGTTCGTGCCCCGGTCTGGGAGGATCCCTCGTGCCATGGAGCGGCTGGGCCCGTGGGCCGTGGCTGCTGGGCCTGCGCCTCCAGAGCCTGTGCTCCGCAATGGGAGAGGTCACGGCAGTGAGAGGCCCATGTACCGCAAAAAGAAAAAAAAAAAGAGTCATGTACCACAATGTTCATTGCAGCTCTATTTACAATAGCCAGGACATGGAAGCAACCTAAGTGTCCATCAACAGGTGAGTGGATAAAGAAGAAATGGCACATATATACAATGGAATATTCCTCAGTCTTAAAAAGAAATGAAATTGAGTTATTTGTAGTGAGGTGGATGCACCTAGAGTCTGTCATACAGAGTGAAGTAAGTCAGAAAGAGAAAAACAAATACCATATGCTAACACATATATATGGAATCTAAAAAAAAAAGTTCTGAAGAACCTTGGGGCAGGACAGGAATAAAGATTCAGATGTTGAGAATGGATTTGAGGACATGGGGAGGGGGAAGGGTAAGCTGGGACGAAGTGAGAGAGTGGCATGGACCTATATACACTACCAAATGTAAAATAGATTGCTAGTGGGAAGCAGCTGCACAGGACAGGGAGATCAGCTCGGTGCTTTGTGACCACTTAGAGGGGTGGGATAGGGAGGGTGGGAGGATGACACAAGAGGGAGGAGATATGGTGATGTATGTATATGTATAGCTGATTCACTTTGTTCTAAAGCAGAAACTAACACACCATTGTAAAGCAATTCTCCTCCAATAAAGATGTTAAAAAAAAACGAATTTAGCTGCCTACTAATCAATACCTATGTGTGAGGCAAGAATCACATGAAAGAATTAGAGGAAGCAATTACCTAAGATCACACAGTGGCTGGAAGAATTCCTGTTCTCACCAGCCACAGTGGATTATTAAATTATTCATAGGGCACTGAGTACAGTACACAGAAAAAGTTTGCCCCATTAATGAAGAAAAATTAACCCTACACTAAATCCTACTCATTTTCTGCCTAAAAAAGCCTAAGGGAAAAACTTGAAAGCATCAAGCTGTTCTTGGGTAACTTACCTGCACCCCAGAAACAAGCTCAAGAACATTATTTATAGCAATAAAAAATGGCCATCATACAAGAAGGTAAAATTAACAATGTCTTGCATCCAATAAAGAATTATCAGAAATTCATAGCCCTTTCTAATTTTGATGTGTTTTATTTCTGTTTCTTGCTCAATTGCTCTGGCTAGGATTCCAGTACTGTGTTGAATAGGAGTGGTCACAATGAGCATCCTTATCTTGTTCCTGATCTTAGAAGGACAGCTGTCCACCTTTGGCCATCAAGTATGATGTTAGCTGTGGGCTTTTCCTATATGGTCTTGGTAAGGTTGAAGTTTGTTCTTTCCATAACCAACTTGCTGAGAGTGTTTGTCATGAAAGGATGCTGAATTTTGACAAATGCATTTTCTGCATATATTGAGATTTTTATTTTCCATTCTATTAATGTATCACATTTTTGGATTTGCATATGTTGAAACATCCTTGCATCCCAGGGGTAAATTCCACTTGATTATAGTCTATGACTCTTTTAAAGTGCTGTTCAATTAAGTATGCTAGTATTTTGTGGAGAATTTATGCTTCTATATTCATCAGGTATATTGGCCTATGGCTTATAGTTTTCTTTCTTTCCTCCTCCTCCTCCTTTTTTTTTTTTTTTTTTGAGTCCTTATCTGGCTTTGGCATCAGGGTAATGTTGGCCTCATAAAATGAGTTTGGGAGTGTTCCTTTCCTTTCAAATTTTTTGAACTGAGAATAATTGGCATTAATTCTTATTTTAATGTTTGGTAGAATTCACCAATGAAACAATCTGGACCTGAGCTTTTCTTTTTTTGGCAGACTCCTGAATACTGATTCAATCTCCTCACTCACTATTAGTCTGTTCAGATTTTCTATTTCTTCATGTTCAGTCTTGGTAGCTTGTATATTTCTAGGAATTTATCCATTTTTCTAGGTTTTCCAATTTGTTGACATATGATTATTCATAGTAGTCTCTTATTATCCTTTGTATTTCTGCCGTGTATCCCTTTTCATTTCTGATTTTATACATTTGCATCTTCTCTATTTATTAGTCCAGCTAAAGGTTTTCAGTTTTATTTATCTTTTTAAAAACTCAACTTAGTTTCATTTATCTTTCTATTGTTTATCTGGTCTCTATTTCACTTATTTCACTTATTTCTGCTCTGATTTTTTTAAATCCTTCCTTCTGCAAACCTTGGGCTGAGTTTGTTCTTTTTGCAGTTTCTTGAGGTATTAAATTAGAACGGTTATTTGTGATCTTTGTCTAATGTAAATTTTATCACTGTAAAATTCCCCTCTTAGAACTGCCTTTTCTGCATCCCATAAGTTTTGATTGGTTGTTTTTCTATTGTCTTGTCTTTCAAGATAGTTTTTGACCTCCCTTTTGGTTTCTTGCTTGACCCATTGGTTGTTCAGAAGTGTGTTGTTTCCCACATATTTGTAAATTTTCCAGTTTTCTTCCTGTAATTGATTTCTAGTTTCATGTCATTGTGATCAGAAAAATACTAGGTACAACTTCAGTCTTCTTACATTTGCTTACATTTATTTTATGACCTAACTTATTATCTATCCTTGAGAAAGTTCCATGTGCACTTGAGAAGAATGAGTTTATATTAGAGTTACATAATTAACACACCATTATATCGCAGTATTAGAGTATTCTGTATTTCACTATATACTTACCTCTGCCAGTAGGTTTTATATTTTTTATATATTTTTGCTTTACTAATTAGTGTCCTTTCAATTCAGCTTGAAGAACTCCTTTCAGTATTCTTGAAAGGCAGGTCTAGTGTTGATAAACTCCCTCAGCTTTTGTTTGTTTGGTAAAGTCTTTATCTCTCTTTCATTTCTGAAAGATGACTTTGCCATGTAAAATATTCATGGTTGGAAGGTTTGTTTGTTTTTTTCAGCATTTTGCATATATCATCCAACTCTCTCCTGACCTGCAAGTTGTCTGCTGAGGAATCTACTGATAGCCTTATAATGGTTCCTTCATATGTGAGGGTTTTTTTTTCCCCTCTGGCTGCTTTTAAAATTTTCTGTCTTTGATTTTAGACTGTTTCATCATAATGTGTCTTGGAGAAGACTGTTTTGGGTTGACATTATGAGATAATTAGCTTCATAAGTGTATCCCTAGATTTAAGAAGTTCTCAGCCATTATTCCTTTAAATAAGCTTTCTTCCATTCTTCTCCTTCTCGGACTTCTGGGACTCCAATAATGCATAGATTCTTTCTTTTAATGGACCCCATAATTCACATAGACCCTCTCCACTCTTTTTCATTCTCTTTTCTTTTTGCTCCTCTGAATGGATGATCTCAAATGACTCTTCTAATTCACTAATTCTTTCTTTTATTTGGTAGAGTGTGATATTGAAGCTCTCTACTGAATTCTTCAGTCCAATCACAGATTTTGAACTCTAGGATTTCTGTTTTTTTTTTTAAATGGTTTCTGTTCATTTGTTGAACTTCTCATTTTTTTCATGCATTGCTTTCCTAATTTTGTTTACTTGTTTATCTTGTTTTCGTATAGTCCATTGAATTTCTTTTTTTTAATGAAAGTATAATTGATTTACAATATCATATTATTTTCAGGTATACAACATAGTGATTCAGTATTTTTACATATTATACTCCATTTAAAGTTATTATAAAATATTGGCTATATTCCATGTGCTATACAATATATCCTTGTAGCTTATTTATTTTATATATAGTATACATACATAGGGCACTGAGTACAGTACACAGAAAAATTTTGCCGCATTTTGCCTCTTAATCACCTACCCCTATATTGCTCCTCCCCGTTTCCCTCACCCCACTGATAACCATTAGTTTGTTCTCTATATCTGTGAGTGTTTCTGTTTTGTTATATTTTATTCAATTGTTTTATTTTTTAGATTCCACATATAAGTGATAACATACACCATTTGTCTTTGTCTGACTTATTTCACTTAGCATAATACCCTCTAAATCTATCCATGTTGTTGCAAATGGCAAATTTTCAGTCGTTTTTATGGCTAATAGTCCATTGTGTGTATATATATATACAGCCACTTTATTCATTCACCTACTGATGGACACTTAGTTTGCTTCCATATCTTGGTTATTGTAAATAATGCTGTGAAGAACATTGGGGTGCATGTATCTTTTCAAATTAATGTTTTCATTTTCTTCAGATATATACCCAGGAGTGGAATTGCTGGATCATATGGTAGTCCTATTTTTAGTTTTATAAGAAACATCCATACTGCCTTCTATATTGGCTGCACCAGTTTACATTCCCACCAACAATGTACAAGGGTTCTCTTTTCTCCACATTCTCATCCTGAGATTCTGGGTGGGCCATATGGTGGTGTCCAGCAGGAGACTTACTGCTTGAGTTCTTGGGCAGGCAGGTCTGGCACCTTGATCAGCAGGCAGGCAGGCCTGGTGTTTGGATCCAAGGGTATGGATGTGGGGCTTGGATTTACTGAGGTAGGTCTGACACTTGAGTCTGCAGTGATGGGCCTGTGATCTGGGTTCATGTGGATGAATCTGGATCTGGGTCCATGGGGGCTGACCAGGCTCATGGGATCACTGGGGTGGGCCTACCATCTGGGTCCATGGGGACTATTCTGGTGCCAGATGGGCCAGGAGGCTGATTTCATAGGGACTGGGCTAAAACCTAGGGTGATGGGGGCTGGCCTGCCCTTTGGGCAAACCTGGAGCCTAGCGCCATAGAAGGTGGCCTGTAATCTGGGGTCTCAAGGGCCAGCCTGGAGATTAAGTCTACGGAGGTCAGCCTGTTGCTAGTTCAGGCCAGGAGTCTGGTTCTCTGGGAGCCAGCCTATAAGCTGAGGCCACAGGTGCTTGCCTGGCACTGAGGTGGGACAGAAGCCTGTGTCGACAGGAGCCTGCCTGACCCTGAGCCATAGGGGCAATCCTGGCATTGAGATAGGCTGGGAGCCTTGGTCTATGTGAGCTGGTCTAGAGGCTAGGTCTATGGGGGCTGACCCATTCTGGAATGGACCAGGAAACTGCATTCATAGGAACTCACCAGTAGCCTGGTGACATCAGAGCTGGCTGACAATGGGGTGGTCCAGGAGCCTGGGTTTGTGGGAGCCCACTTGTTGCCTCATGCCTCGGGAGCTGCCTGGGGATATAGGTGCTGGGTGATGTTGGGTGTTTCGGGAGCTTGGGTTTGCAGGAACCTGCTGGGAGCCTGGTGCTACAAGAGCTGTCTGAGACTGTGGGCACTGCCTGGGGCCACAGAAGCTGGTGGATAACTGGGTGGGCTAGGGTCCTGGGTTTTCAGGAGCCCACTGGAAGCCTGGGGCCATGGGAGACACCTAAGTCTGCAGTAGTAGGTCTGATGCTGGGGCCAGCCAGTACTGGGGTTAACAGTGAAATCAGATGCTCACTTCACTCTCCTCTCCCATGAGGAGTGTGTCTCTCCACAATGGGCTGCTGGAGCTTGGGAGAAGGGTGAAAGACAGGTGACTCTATCTTTCTTCCTCATTGTTTTTCTTATTTCTGTGCTTCACCAGGTATTGTAATCCCTCACCTGGATTTCTTAGCTATTGTGAAGATATTTTTGTGTGCAGATAGTTGTTCAAATTGTTATTTTGCGAAGGGGAGCTGTGCTAGAAATTCCTACACTGCCATGCTGTTGATGTTATTCCACAATCCCCCAGCCTTCACTTCTTTGTATCTCATTTGCTGTTCAACCTGGTCTCTGTCCACATTGTTCTTCTGTAACTGTTTTTGTAACAATCACCACTAACCTCCTAATTCCCAAATCTATGGGCATTTTTCAATCCTTATTTTTACTTTGCTGCAGCACTTGATGCAAGTTGACATTCCTGATCTAAGAATGCTTTATTGTGTACCTTTCTTTTTTTTAAGGGAGAACTGAGTGATTTTATTTTTAAATACTTGTCATTTGGAAAAATACAGGAATAATAAAATTTTTGAGCTAATGTTCATGCTGTGTCTAAATCATATCTGAATAAAATGATGTGTTAAACTGTGTTAGTTAGTTCTCCCTTCTTCCAGGTGAGAAGGGAGAACTAACTGGGTGATTTTCTTTTTATTTATTTATTTTTAAAACATCTTTATTGGAGTATAATTGCTTTACAAGGGTGTGTTAATTTCTGCTGTATAACAAAGTGAATCAGCTATACATATACATACATCCCCATATCTCCTCCCTCTTGCATCTCCCTCCCACCCTCCCTATCCCACCCCTCTAGGTGGACACAAAGCAACAAGTTGATCTCCCTGTACTATGTGGTTGCTTCGCACTAATTATCTATTTTACATTTGGTAGTGTATATATGTCCATGCCACTCTCTCACTTCGTCCCAGCTTACCCTTCCCCCTCCCTGTGTCCTCAAGTCCATTCTTCATGTCTGTGTCTTTATTCCTGTCCTGCCCCTAGGTTCTTTAGAACCTCTTTTTTTTTAGATTCCATATATATGTGTTAGCATATGGTATTTGTTTTTCTCTTTCTGACTTACTTCACTCTGTATGACAGTCTCTAGTTCCATCCACCTTGCTACAAATAACTCAATTTCATTTCTTTTTATGGCTGAGTAATATTCCATTGTATATATGTACCACATCTTCTTTATCCTTGTTTACCTTTCTGAATAACTATATTTCTACATCTCTGAACACTGCTCAGTCTCTTTTACTGGCTCTTCCTAAATGTTGATCTTCCCCAGTATTGTATTCTCAGTCCTCTAATGATCTCACTAATCTAGACTCATTCTCTCTCTCAACAATTTCATGTACTCTCATGGCTTACACTATCAGTTTTCTCTAATAGTTTCTATACATATATAATTGCCTACTCAATACTGCCATCTGGATATCCCAGACGTATCTCAACCTCAATATTTCTAAAATTAAACATATTTAACTCTTTTCTTGTAACTGTTTATTTCTTAAAATAATGCTAATGTCCAGGCCAGAAATCTGGGCATTATTACCCTAGCATCCTCCCTCTCTCTCACATCCCATATCCATTAAGTCAATAAGTTCCATCAATTATACTTCCTTAATATCTCTCTAATTTGTCCTCTCTGTTCCCTGCCACTGCCTCAGTTCAGAGTCTCATTATGTCTCTCTAATATTACTACAGTGGTCTTCTAACTGTTCTCTGTGCCTCAAGTCACTCTTTTCTTTAACCTGTCTACCAAAGTATCAATAACTAAACTCAAAATATAATTGTCTTACTCACCTGCTTATAATATTTTAGTGACTCCACAATATTGTTGAGACAATGTCCAAACTCTGTAGTTAGTACACAAGGTGCTCTATAATCTGGCCACTGCCTACAATCTCCAGTCTCATCTTCCATTTATTCCTACCTTCACCCTATACTATGGTATCCATTTGCCCTTCTTCTTTTTAATAATAGAACTCACTGAGTTTTAGCTGAATGCCCAAATCTACATTTCCCACCTTCCCTTGTAGCTAGGTAAGGCCATGCACTTTAGTTTTAAACAATAAAATATAAGTGGAAGTGATGTATGCAAACTTCTGGATCATGTTTTTATAAAGAAATTGTCTGCATTCCATTGTCTCTTTCCCCCTTCTCTTTGATGAAGACCAATGGAACAGGTATGTAGGGCCCAAACATTAAGCCCAAGTGGTAAGGACAGCAGAGCTACTCCACCGATTTTCGACTGTTCACCTCTGGACTTTTACATGAAAGCAAAATGAACTTCTCTCTTATTTAAGCCACTGAATTTGCTGTGTTCTTTGTTACAGGAAGTTAGCCTGCACCTTAATTAATTCATTCCCTTTTAACTTTGGGGTCTCAACTCATTCATTAACACTGTGTGCAGCCTTAGCTGACTCCCATGACAGAGATATGTTCCACTTCCATTTGCTCCCATAGCATCTGATGTACATCTTCATCACAGTAGTTATTACACTGTACCCTGAGTGTTAGTTGCTCCAAATTCTCTGCCAGTATCATGAGCTTCCTGCCACTAGGGATTTTTGTCTCATTCATCTCTACAAGCTAGGCCCTTACTAGGACACCAGGCAAGAGGAAGCAGCTCAATGATATTTTTTAGAATGAATGGATGGATCTTGGCTGCCAGGCCCCTCAAGGCCTATTAAACAATAGAGACTTTTCTCACTTGCTTCTTCTCCAACTGGAATTGGGGAAATAGAGTATAAAATAGAGATTAAAGAGCTAGCTTTGAGTCAGAATCAGCTGTGTAGAGGCTTTGCCACTTACTACCTATGCAACCTTGGGCAAAGTACTTAAACTATATGAGCCTCAAATTTCAGACTCAGTGTGCATTTTGAAAACCTCAGTTGCAAAATAGTGATAATAATACCATCTACCTCATAGGGTTGTTGTGATGATTGAATGAGACGATGTATGTAAAGAGCCTAGTCTGGAACATATTAAGCATTCTATAAATGGTAACTAGTGCAACCCTAAAAAGGACTTAAATTCACATTTCCTTGGAGAGAAGCAGGGAGAGAGGGAGGGAGAGGCGAGATGGAAGGGGAAGGAATTGGGGGACAGAGAGAGGTTGAGATTAAAGCAATAAGGGATGAAGTGGTTATGTGCTATGCAAATCAAAAGTTGTGGACGTGATAGCTTTTCAAGGTCTCTGCCAAATTAAATTATTTTACTTCTCTCCTCTAGTTACACCAATTATTTGCTTCTCATCGACAAACTCCTTCCTTGCAGCCTGCTCATCTTCAAGAAGCTACCCAGGCCCCAAGAAGGATAAGGGGTCACTAACTTTGGGGGTTTGTAATGAGAGCTACCAAATCCACCTGAACAGGGTACCATCTCTACAGGCTCTGTCTCCTCCAGGTAGACTGAGACATCGGTTGAGAACATTTTGAGACCAGTTCTGCAAATGTGCCCATAGGCAGTGTTCAGAGAAGATGCTCAGGAGGCTTAAAACCACAGTCTCTCTAAATGAGAAAAGACTAGAAAAACAGAGGGGATACTTCCTGTTGTGTGTCCTTCTAAAATTAAAACATGGCCTGGATAACCCTACAGTCAAAATGGGTTCCAACATCCTCCCCAAAGCTGGCCTACAGATGTAAACCTTGGAGCCAAGATTTAATGTGGAAATACTGGCAATTACTATAGTAGGAAGAATACACTTACCTCCCTCTCTGTTCTGTGGGCCCTCCAAATGCCCCACATCAGATCTCTTTTTAACCTATGTGTTACTGCTATTCCCTTTGGGAAAAGAAATGGAGTAAATATGTCCTCCTTGCTCATTCAACCTTAGCCACTTTGGCCTCTTTGCTGTTCAACATGTCAAGCACACTTCTGCCTCATGATCTTTGCACTCATTGTTTACTATTCTTGGAATTGCTCTTCCCCAAGATATCCACCATGGCTAATACCCTTACTTTATTCAGTTTTCTGCCTAAGTGTCATATTAACACCATCTTCTATAATATATCCATCCCTTACCTTGTTTTTTCTGAAGAACACTTATCACCACCTGACAAATATATTGACTTCTTTATCATTTGTCCCTACCTGATAGAATATAAGATCCATGAAATAAGGCCTTTGTTTTATTTACAATTGTATCCCCAGTGCTAGAACTTTGCCTGGTATGTGATAAGAATTTAGTATTTATGAAACTTAATTTGTATCATCAATTCTTTGAAAAGAGGACTACAAACTAAGATATAACTAGTGGCTTGGGAATGAAAACCTGGCAAAATATCTATAGTTTCTCTTAAGAGAGGAAGAATAGATCATGGGCCCAAGATCTTTGGAGTCAATTTTGACAACCCAATTTTAATGAGGGGGAAACTTTTAGAGATGGAAAGGTGTTGAGAGAGGCCCAAGAAAAGAAACTCTGTCTGTTTTATTTAATTCTCTTTTGACTTCTTGAGTATCCATGAAAAGTATGTTCCGAGAAATGAATAACTATATACCCTCTGAAGATAGAAGAAACAAATCCTAAAGGAATAGGACAGTCATAATGTGTGGGGCTTCCTTATAGGGGTGGATGGAGCCAAATACCAGGTGGCACAGGATACAAAACTAGCTCCTCTGTATCTCATGTGATCATTGTAAAGGGGACGTGATAGCAGTAGCAGGAGAAGGCATAAGTGGCAGGGCTATGGTATGAACTCAGATTTGTCTGATTTCAAAATTAACACTCTTTCCACTATATAACATAGAAGGAAGTATTTTAAGTTTAAAAAGTAATTCCTTGGGTGGAAACAGTATCAAGCCAAACTTATTTTCCCACCTTCCAAAACTCCAGAAAGAGGGCAGACTGATTTGGCTTTCTGTAGACTGGTTAAGAACACGTAGAATTTTGTGGTCTTTGATAGTGACTTCAGGAAAAATCACAGAGGGTAGCCAGTGCAGAGTCTGGGGGCAAACCAATGGTATTTTTTTTCTGGGAACATGGTTAGCCCTGAGTCGATATTAGCTGAGTTGAATTCTAAAGGCCTGGGCTAAGAGAACTCAATATCCAAGGGATATTATTTCACTCGCTGGGCCTTGGCTATTGTCTGGGGTGGTCAGGAATCCAACTCCTGGAAATCCTTCTTCTGAAGGTTCCTGAGGACTAAAGCTGGATGATAACATTTGTTGTGCTTTGAGGCACAGACAGGAGAAGTATCACCTTCACCGGGAAGGCGGTTCATGAAACTCTTGCCTGAGTTTGATCACATATTAACCTCCTCCCGGTTTCTTCTCTGTCAAGTCTTTAGGTGTGAAAAAGAGAAGAAATTTAACACAACACAATCACTTTTCAATTGCCAAAAGCCAGGAGATCCACAGTCATCCAAACTCTTGGAAATTTTGGCAGAACTGAGTCACCATCCAGATTCTCCCCAGATGCATCTTCAGGGCTGAAAATATCAGATTGTACAAAAAGCATCTCGCCTTTCTATAAATCAAAGATATAAGACTTGGCCCCAATGAATCTCAGCTTTCCACTGAGTCTCCATTTACACTCTGGCTGAGGCTGTGTTGCACTTTCTGAGGTCTGGTTATATCAGAAAAACTATACTCTGAACTTCATTAGAAATAAAGGTGGTGATGGGGTCAAAAATAATGAGCTCTTAGCATTTGGCAGAGACCACTTTAAACATCAAGTGTGTCACCAAGTTATCTTAGAGTATGCACAGAACTTTGAAAATGTCATGTCTGTTGTTACTAAGAGCCAACATTTTTAAAAGAGCGCTGTCACCAGGCCTATCTTTGGTCTCTGCAACACGTAGACTTTAAGGTTCTTCTACATGACACAT
Organism: Mesoplodon bidens; assembly: GCF_964165515.1. Classification (NCBI taxonomy): domain Eukaryota; kingdom Metazoa; phylum Chordata; class Mammalia; order Artiodactyla; family Ziphiidae; genus Mesoplodon; species Mesoplodon bidens. Next base: position 84,977,725 of record NC_138163.1, on the reverse strand, counting down.
TCTAGAATCCCATCTAGTCCTACACATACAGTATACTTAAAGGAAAACTGATGTCCAAAGAGAGGAAGTGATTTGCCCAAGGCTCCAAAGCTAGTAGGTGGTAGAACTTAGACTAGAACCCAATAATTCTAATCCCTAATCTGGTGCCCTATCCCCTTAAAACACAGTACCTCCTCTATGAAACTTTTATACTCCCACTGATTATATCTAATATGTCTATAATCCATGCTCTGTCCGTCCATTCCTCTGGCCAGTTGCCTTGGGAAGAGGATACTGAGGAAAGAATGAAGTCAGATCCTGCTAAGGACACCTCCATCCGCTTGGCATGGATTTATGCTCTCTACTAAGAGTGGAATGACAGGTTTCAAGCGGAGTTTTCCTTTTAGACCTACTTAGGACAATTTCAGGCTGGAGAAGTGAAGAGTTCTGTATCATCTAACAACCATGAATTAACAATGATCTAAGGACTTCTAGAAAACATCACTCTGACTACAAAGACAATATATACCAGGGATTATGGAAGAGTGTCACCACTAAGATAAAGTTAATCTCCTGTCAATATAATAAAGGGGTGGGAAGGCATTAGAATTTGGTGGGCAATACTATGTATAAAGTACTTGTTATATTTATCTCGTTGAATGCTCCCAACAACTGAGGTAAGCCTAATTATTAGCCCCATTTTTAAAATGAAGGAAACAAGGCTCAGGGAGGTAGACTGGCTTGTTGAAGACTACTCGGCTAGCAAAGGACGGAGCAGGGATTCAACCTCAGGGTCATCTGCTTCCAAAGCTATTTTTCCATTCTTTCTATAATATTCTCACCTGTAGGGATATTTGGAAAACCTACAGAGGTGGCCTAGACATTTTCAGGGTTATTTTTTAAAGTCTTAATCCAAAAAAGTAGCAGTGACTCAGCCATCAGTCCCAAAATCTCAGAGCAAAGAAAAAGTTCACCCGATCTCAATGCTCCTCCACTGATTCCTGGTTCCCAAAATCCCTATAGGCAGTATCACCAGACTGAGGAACTCAGTCTACTTCAAAGTACACATACCTGACCTGCTAGCACAGTGGCCCCAGTCTTAACTGTATTATCCAGACTCTGATGTTCAAAGCTGAGACTCAGAACACCCAAAGGAGAATAGCAAAGGCAAAAGTATATGGTATGAGAAAATCACTGGCCATTGAGGGGAACAGGCTATATGATCTTGGAGAGCTTTTAAAATTCTCAAAAAACTCTGATTCTATATTCATTCTCTCATTCTCATTCTCTCTCTCTCTCTCTCAAGCAAATCAGAAGCCTCCAAAAATACAATAAAAAGGGGTATTTGACTTCGATATCCATAACAAATCTAATCTCTCTAGACCTCAGTTACCTCTAAGTAAAATGAGGAAATACCTCATAAAAGTTATGAGGATTCAATGAGATGTTGAAGATGTTGAACGTCAAACATTTAGCACAGTCTGTGGCACATAGCAAGCTCTAGATAAATTGTTCATTTATCTAACTATTTTTAGATAAACTATTGTTCATTGTATTGTAATTTTTGTTTCAGTGCCAGCTAGAAAGAGGAAAAGGATGGCAGAGGGTATTCCTGCCTTTTGCTGAGTCTTGAGAATAATTCTTAAGTTGACAAGAGTCAAAAGGATGACTCATGGGGAATGTTTCAGCTCTCTGAACATTGAGGGGTAAACCCCAGCTCACAGCTGTATCCTACACTTATCACACTATCTCATCAGGCTTGGACATGCTTATTCACTTCAAACAGGTCCTGACCTCACTTCAAAATGAAGAGAACTAGTCTTCTGGGAAGTGTGTGAAGGTCTTCTTGATTTAGCTACAATTGAAAACTTAAAGCTTAAATCTGTTTTCAAAGATTCACTATGACTAATGAACATATCTGAAATTTCTCAATCTGATAATTCTTTGCACAAAGACATTTTTCTTCAGGTTACACTTTGCTTTTAATATTCACTACTTAAAGATATTTATTTTCTGAAGATTCATTCAAAATGCTTGTCAAATCCCCAGTTAACTGCATAGTATATACTCTGAAAGTATCCTCACATGTACAGGCTAATACAAATGTTATTTTTAATAACTTTTAGCTTAACTCTATCATTTCAGAATTTAAAGGCATTGACGTATAAACCTGGCTTAATTAGATTCTCTCTCTCCATGTGTGTGCGTGCATGTGTGTGTACCTATATGTATATATGTAGATAGATACATAGTAGATAGATACATAGATATATATTTTTAAATATATAAAATATAAATCTGTTAAGTATAAATCTATATTATATTTACTTATATTTTAAAATATCTATCATCTACCTATTCTTTCTATCTATCTATCTATCTATCTATCTATCTACCTACCTATCATTCCAGAAAGCAGAGGTAGAGGGAAACATTTATCTATTACTTTGCTGCCCTCTGGTGGCAGCCCAAAATTCACAAAGCCATATTTCAGAGAAAACAAGAGGCAGAGACCAGGACTAGAAGTTTCTGTTTCCTCTGGGTTGCTAAACTGGGTGTCTGAAAAATACATAAATCAGAGTTGTTCCTTAAAAGGGACTCTTGTTTGCCTCCCCAAATCCATTACATGGCTACAATGTAATGGACAAGATCCATTACATTGTTTTTTCCTGGACAAGATCCCATTTGGACATTTGGGAACATAGGCAGCATTTGAGTTCCCACAAACTCTGCATTGAGAACAACCCAGCTTTCTATGGCCAATTTACAGGAATAACTTTCCTTAACCATCTACATCTTCATCAAAGACTGTACCATTCAGTTCCCTCAACCATGGTTTCCAGCCATACATCTTTAAAGATAAGAATAAAATCCCTTTTCACCACATACATTGATAATAGATTTTCCAATTATTTTGAAAATAATTATTCACCCAGAAAACTGTACTTAAGGCAGTAAAACAAGATCCTGTAGGATTAAAAAGCAGCTTACCACCCGGTAGAAGGGAAAGATTGTCAATAACGATGGAACTCAGGAGAGGTTAGAAGAGCTAAGTCAACATCAGTGATGTAAAGACAAGTGCAACTTGCTGTTGTGTTTAACATCTCACATAAAACAGGTCCCCATTCCCTGAGGTGCAGACTTAACCCAACAGGCCTAGATTTAAGTGTCAGCTTGGTCACTTACCACATTCTGTGCCTGTTTCCTAATCCAAAAAAAAAATGGAAATAATAATATCCATCATTCACAGAGTTAGAATAATGACTGAATGAGATAAAAGTACATTGCCCCATACTGGCACATAGCCTGATTCCATGTTCCCTGAATACAGATCTAAATTTAAGAGGCAGATCTGCTTGTTTCTAGCCCCAATACAATGATCTCAGCAGTAATAAAGGAGGGAAATGGCCAATGCCAGATTGTATAACTAAGAAGATGAGTTTGCAAAGCACAAGTGAGACAAGAAGAACTGTGGGGATAGGTTGGTGGTGGCGGATGAAAGTTCCAAAGAGCAGATGAGTGGGAATGGAGTTAGAGAAATGCAAATTTGTTACCACTACTGCAGCATGCACAAAAGGACTTTATGTAAAATGAAGAGTCTCGACCAGAATGTCTTCAGGGTCCCTTTATAGTCCTAATATTCAAATGGATCTATCTCACATTTTGCCCCCTTAACTTTAAAATAAAGCACTGTCCTTAAAACAAAATTGCTAGGAACTGCCTTCAGAACTGTTCTCTTTCCTCCCCTGTAATTCACCACAGTTCTCCAAAACAAAATGTTCAGAAAACAGAAGTCAACTTTCCTCTGTCAGTCCAAATGGCCTCTGTGTCTCAAGGCAGCAGCTTAGGTTCAGGCACCCTGGATACTGCTCAGTGAGATGGGAAGAGAGAGAACTTAAGAATCATTGACACTGTCTAGAGATCAGTGTAGAGGTAGATCTTCTTGTTCCATAATTTACCTACGTACCAACTTAGAAAATAAATAATTTAGAGATGATGATTCAAATTTTTTGGAATACTCTTTTTGAAAGACTTAGAAATGGACTACTTTAAGTATCAATACTTCTGATGCACTTAAATTTTATTTACAGACCCTGGATGTTCTTACAAAGAGAGGCCAAAGGAAGAGAATGACAGAAACTCAAAATCAATCTGTTTAAGCTCTTTTCTATTAAAGAGAAAGTGTAAAAGGAAAAAAAAATAACTCACATTACTGAAATTATAATATATGTCAACTGAAAAATCATATCCCATTAACTGAACAACTTGGCAGGAACATATAATCCCTGATATTTGTAAAGCAGCATCAGCTCTCATATATATTATCTCGTTTAATCCCCAAAACCATCCTATGAGGTTACACCTACATAAGGTCCAGAATTTCTGGAACAATCTCATCCACATTTCATTTTGCTCTTTGTCAAAACACACAACTTGATAAATGTATAATAAATTGGTACTTCTTTTTATATCTCCATCTAAGTTGTTTCATATGAATAAATTCATAAATCAGAAAAGATCCTTGGTTACCATGTCTTTGTTTGGAAAACATGATCAGAGTACATCTCTAGTATCATACAAAGGTCAGGACTTCAATCACTTAACACATATTTATAGGTTACAAGGGTATAACAACTTCACTCAAAAGCTGACCACAGGTTAGAAGTAACCTCCTATTGGATCAGATGAATAACATATAACTAGCACTTTAATTGCTCTTCAAATTACCCAGCAGAATACACTTTTGATATCCTGGTCAAAATCACTTTGTAGGGATTGAGGTCATTCATTGAGAAATGGAATTTTTGATAAAATTGAAGTTGGCAGTTCCCCTAAAAGCTGTAAAGAATAACAACAAATACTTTTGGGGGGTTTTTGGGGGCATGAGCCAAACTTCTACTTACATGGCTCTGCAATAAGCCTTTCTCTGCTCCAAACTCAGATGTTTAAGTATTGTTTGGCTGGCGCTGTGGTCACATTGTGTGCCCCAACCCCATCCAGGACACCCTTCCAGGACCCTCCTTGGGGCAAGGTGGCACACTGCACTCCTGGCAGCTCCCTCCATGGCACCACCACTTCCCTTCCCAAGTGATTAAGGGCCAAGCAGCCCAGCCCTGCTGCCGGGCTTGGAGTCTGGGTCCCTGGAGAGCTGGAACTCCTGGCTCAGCGTCTTTTCCCTCCACCATCAATGAGATGCATCAGAGCCTGAGGGAAGAGCAGTGCAACACCCGACCTTGCCCACAACCACACCTCTGCCATACTTGGGAGGGGCCTCACCAGCTGAAACCCCATTGGCCCCTGGGGCTGCCTGCCAGTTTTAAGAGGAAGCAGTCAAGATGGCAGAATAGGAAGACCTGGCATTCACTTCTCCCCACAAATACATAAAGAATACATCTGCGGGTTTCCCTGGTGGCGCAGTCATTGAGAGTCCGCCTGCCAATGCAGGGGACATGGGTTCATGCCCCAGTCCAGGAAGATCCCACATGACATGGAGTGGCTGGGCCCGTGAGCCATGGTCGCTGGGCCTGCATGTCCGGAGCCTGTGCTCCACAATGGGAGAGGCCACAACAGTGAGAGGCCCGCGTACCACAAAAAAAAAAAAAAAAAAAAAAAAAGAATACATCTGCAAGTGGAACAATTTGCACAGAGCACCTACTGAACACTAGTAGAGGACCCTGAACACCTAAAATGACAAGAAATGATCCCCACATAACCAGTTTTGTTTTTATTTTTTGTTTTGGTTTGGGGGTATTTTTGTTTGGTTGGATGATTTCTTCCTTTTTGTTTTATTTGTATTTTTGTTTGTTTTTGCTTGTTCAGTTTTGTTTTTATAGTTTGTCTTGGTTTTTGTTTGTCTACCTGTTTTCTTTTCCTTTTATTGTTTTTGTTTTGTTGTCATTTTTGTGTGTTTATTTTTTGCTCTGCTTTTTTGTTGTTTTAGTTTTGTTTTTTGTTAGTTTTGCTTTTATTGTATGTTTTGATTTTGAGGTTTTGTTGTTTGGTTGTTTTCTTCATTTTTATGTTTTCTGTGTTTTTTTGTTTATGTTTTTGTGTTTATTGTTTGTCTTGGTTTCTCTTTCTCTGTTTGCTTTCTTTTCCTTTTTTTTCCATTGGCTGCACAGCACAGCTTGCAGAGTCTTGGCTCCCCAGCCGGGGGTCAAACCTGAACCCTTGTAGTGGAAGTGCTGAGTCCTGGCAGCTCGACGACCAGAAAATTCCCAGCCCAAGGGAATATTAACTGATGAGAGTTCTCCCAGAGGTCCCTATCTCAGCACCAGGACTCAGGTCCATCCAACTGCCTGCAAGCTCCAGTGCTGGACACCTCATGGCAAATAACCAGCAAGACAGGAAAACAGCCCCAGCCATCAGCCGACAGGCTGCCTAAAGCCCTACTAAGCTCACAGGTACCCTAAAACACACCACTTGACAAAGCCCTGCAAACAAGAGGGACAAGACTCAGCTCCACTAACCAGAGCACAGACACTAGTCCCTCTCACCAGAAAGACTACACAAGCCCCTGGACCAATTTCACCCACCAGGAGGCAGACACCAGAAGCAAGAAGAACTACGAATTTTCAGCCTGCAGAAAGGAGACCACAAGCACAGTAAGTTAGACAAAATGAGACGACAGAGAAATATGTTGCAGATGAAGGAGCAAGGTAAAAACCTACCAGACGAACTAAACGAAGAGGACATAGGCAATCTACCTGAAAAAGAATTCAGAGCAATGATAGTAAAGACGATTCAAGATCTTGGAAACAGAATGGAGGTACAGATCGAGAAGATACAAGAAATGTTTAAGAAGGATGTAGAAGAACTAAAGAACAAACAATCAGTGATAAACAACACAATAACTCCAAAGAAAAATGCACTACAAGGAATCACTAGCAGAATAACTGAGGCAGAAGGACAAAAAAGTGAGCTGGAAGATAGAATGGTGGAAATCACTGTCATGGAACAGAATACTGAAAAAAAAACTGAAAAGAAATGAGGACAGTCTCAGAGACCTCTGGGACAACATGAAATGCACCAATATTTGAATTATAGGAGGCATAGAAGAAGAAAAAGAGAAAGGGTCTGAGAAAATATTTGAAGAGATTATAGTGGAAAACTTCCATAATATGGGAAAGGAAATATTCACCCAAGTCCAAGAAGCACAGAGAGACCCATATAGGAAAAACACAAGAAGAAACATGACAAGACACATATTAATCAAACTATCAAAAATTAAATACAAAGAAAAATATTAAAAGCAGCAGGGGAAAAGCAACAAATAAAATACAAGGGAACTCCAATAAGATTATCAGCTGATTGTGCAGCAGAAACTCTGAAGGCCAGAAGAGTGTGGCAGGATATATTTAAAGGGATGAAAGAGGAAAACCTAAAACAAAGAAAACAAAGAATACTCTACCCAGCAAGGATCTCATTCAGATACAATGGAGAAATCAAAAGCTTTACAGACAAGCAAAAGCTAAGAGAATTCAGCACCACCAAAGCAGCTTTACAGCAAATGCTAAAGGAAGTTCTCTAGGCAGGAAACACAAGAGAAGAAAAAGAACTTCAACAACAAACCCAAAAGAAACAAGAAAATGGCAATAGTAGCATACATATTGATAATTACCTTAAATGTAAATGGATTAAATGCTCAAACCAAAAGACCCAGACTGGATGAATGGATACAAAACCAAGACCTGTATATGTACTGTCTACAAAAGACCCACTTCAGACCTAGGGACACATACAGACTGAAAGTGAGGGGATGGAAAAATATGTTGCACGAAAATGGAAATCAAAAGAAAGCTGGAGTAGCAATACTCATATCAGACAAAATAGACTTTAAAATAAGGACTATTACAAGAGACAAGGAAGGACACTACATAACAATCAAGGGATCAATCCAAGAAAAAGACATAACAATTGTAAATATATATGCACCCAACATAGGAGCACCTCAATATATAAGGCAAATGCTAACAGCCATAAAAGAGTAAATCAAAAGTAACACAACAATAGTGGGGGATTTTGACATCCACATACACCAATTTATAATCATCCAGACAAAACATTAATAAGGAAACACAAGCCTTAAATGACACATTAGGACAGACAGACTTAACTGATATTTATAGGACATTCCATCTGAAAGAAGCAGAATCTACTTTCTTCTCAAGGGCACATGGAACTTTCTCCAGGATACATCACATCTTGGGTCACAAATCAAGCCTCAGTAAATTGAAGAAAATTGAAATCATACAGACCATCTTTCTGGACCACAACACTATGAGATTATAAATCAATAAGAGGAAAAAAGCTGTAAAAAACACAAACACATGGAAGCTAAACTATATGGTAGTAAACAACCAATGGATCACTGAAGAAGTCAAAGAGGAAATCAAAAAATACCTAGAGACAGTTTACACTGAAAGCACGATGATCCATAACCTACGGGATGCAGCAAAGGCAGTTCTAAGAGGGAAGTTTACAGCAATACAACTGTAAACACAGTTGTACAATAGTGGTGTACTATAGTGGTGTAAAATCTCACCACTGTTACTGAACATAATTTTGGAAGTTTTAGCCACAGCAATCAGAGAAGAAAAAGAAATAAAAGGAATCCAAATCAGAAAAGAAGAAGTAAAGCTGTCACTGTTTGCAGATGACATGATACTATACGTAGAGAATCCTAAAGATGCTACCAGAAAACTACTAGAGCTAATCAATGAATTTGGTAAAGTAGCAGGATACAAAATTAATCCACAGAAATATCCTGCATTCCTATACACTAATGATGAAAAATCTCAAAGAGAAATTAAGGAAACATTCCAACTTACCATTGCAACAAAAAGAATAAAATACCAAGGAATAAACCTACCTAAGGAGACAAAAGATCTGCATGCAGAAAACTATAAGACACTGATGAAAGAAATTAAATATGATACCAACAGATGGAGAGATATACAATGTTCTTGGATTGGAAGAAACAATACTGTGAAAAAGACTATACTGCCCAAAGCAATATTGAGATTCAATGCAATCCCTACGAAACTGGGAATGGCATTTTTCACAGAACTAAAACAAGATATTTTATAATTTGTATGGAAACACAAAAGAACCCAAATAGAAAAAGCAATCTTGAGAAAGACAAATGGAGCTGGAGGAATCAGTTTCCCTGACTTTAGACTATACTACAAAGCTACAGTAATCAAGACAATATGGTACTGGAACAAAAACAGAAATATAGATCAATGGAACAGGATAGAAAGCCCAGAGGTAAACTCATGCACGGATGGTCACCTTGCCATTGATAAAGGAGGCAAGAATATACAATGGGGAAAAGACAGTGTCTTCAATAAGTGGTGCTGCGAAAACTGGACGGCTACATGTAAAGAATGTACAAAAAAATAAGCTCAAAATGGATTAAAGACCTAAATGTAAGGCCAGACACTATAAAACTCTTAGAGGAAAACATAGGAAGAACACTCTTTGACATAAATCACAGCCAGATCCTTTTAGACCCACCTCCTAGAGAAATGGAAATAAAAACAAAAATAAACAAATGGGACCTAAAGAAACTTAAAAGCTTTTGCACAGCAAAGGAAACCATAAACAAGATGAAACAAGATGAAAAGGCATCCCTCAGGCTTCCCTGGTGGCACAGTGGTAGATAGTCCGTCGCCGATACAGGGGACATGGGTTTGTGCCCTGGTCCGGGAGGATCCCAACATGCTGCAGAATGGCTGGACCCGTGAGCCATGGCCACTGAGCCTGCATGTCCGGAGCCTGTGCTCCACAGCAGGAGAGGCCACAACAGTGAGAGGCCCGTGTACCACAAAAAAAAAAAGGCAATACTCATATATATATATATATATATATATATATATATATATATATATATATATATATATATATATATATATATATGGTTCTGATAAACCCTGGAGCAGGAAAGGAATAAAGATGCAGATGTAGAGAATGGACTTGCAGACACAGGGAGTGGGAAGGGGAAGCTGGGATGAAGTGAGAGAGTAGTGTTGACATACATACACTACCAAATGTAAAATAAATAGCAAGTGGGAAGCAGCTGCATCACACAGGGAGATCAGCTCAGTGCTTTGTGACCACCTAGAGGGGTGGGATATGGAGGGTGGGAGGGAGATGCAAGAGCGAAGGGATATGGGGATATATGTATGCATATAGCTGATTCACTTTGCTACAAAGCAGAAACTAACACAACATTGTAAACAATTATACTCCAATAAAGATGTTTAAACAAATAAATTTAAAAAATAAAATAAAATAAAATAGCTTATTGCCAAACAATAATAAAAGAAAAATTTACTATACTACCCAAAGCAATCTACAGATTCAATGCAATCCCTATCAAATTACCAATGGAATTTTTCACAGAACTAGAACAAAAAATTTTACAGTTTGTATGGAAATAAAAAAGACCCCAAATAGCCAAAGCAATCCTGAGAAAGAAAAACGGAGGTGGACCAATCAGGATCCCTGACTTCAGACTATACAACAAAGCTATGGTCATCAAAACAGTATGGTCCTGGCACAAAAACAGAAATATAGATCAATGGAACAGGATAGAAAGATCAGAGATAAACCCACGCACCTATTGTCACCTAATCTATGACAAAGGAGGCAAGAATATTCAAAGGAGAAAAGACAACCTCTTCAATAAGTGGTGCTGTGAAAACTGGACAGCTACACGTAAAAGAATGAAATTAGAACACACTCTAACACCGTACACAAAAGTAAACTCAAAATGGATTAAAGAACTAAATGTAAGCCTGGATAGTATAAAACCATTAGAGGAAAACATAGAGAGACCACTCTCTGACAGAAGTTGCAGCAAAATCTTTTCTGATCCACTTCCTGTAGCAATAAAAATGAAAACAAAAATAAACAATGGGACCTAATTAAACTTAAATGCTTTTGAACAGCAAAGGAAACCATAAACAAAATGAAAATACAACCTGGAGAATGGGAGAAAATATTTACACACTGGGTTCTGAGCAGTGTTTGGGGGGAGGCGTGAAGCCCCACCAGGGATGGTACCACTCTAGATATATGGTGTGCACTGTTCTTTAATAACAGCCCTTAAGCATGGCCTTGGTCACCTCCCTCTCCATTCCCTTCATAGACTGTTCTAAACCTTCTCTTACTGTCCTCAAGCTTCCAGCCTTACACCCATTTTCCTTTATTCTCATCAGATGAGGTAAACTTACATTGTATTTGAGATAATGGAGTGCAGCAATCATTATCTTCCTCAATTTTCACAGACATGGTTTCCTCATGCCCACAGATTGCAATCTTATATGCATCTATTCTTATTTTCCTTTTTCCCTAAAAGGTCATAAAATAATCTGAAGGCCATCTGCTCAAAGCTCCTCAGGGATCTTCCTCCATCAATTACTTTCTCTCTCATTTGGATCTTCAATCTCTTCCTCCATATGAGCTCCACTGTCCCTGGTTTATGAAAATGCACATGTTTCCCAGCCCAAAAATGATTCTCTCTTGAATCAATGCCTCTAAAGCCATCGCCTCCAATTTTTCTTTCCTTTACAACCAAACTACTTGATGTTCATTTCCTCACCTCCCATTAAATATTTTAAATGATATATTATGAAATGTTCCATATAGATAAGATTAAAATATTCTGTGTAACTACCACTCACTTTAAGATCAACAATGTTCACTAATTGTACTCCCTTTCCTGTCACAGATGTATCCACTATCCTAAAGTGGAGTTTTCAGTGATTGAAGGTTAAATGGGTACATCATAGGGATAGGCATACATTCAAATGTCAACCCAATAAAAACAGTGTGCCACCCCATCTCTCAACTGAAATGGACAGCTGTTAAGGACTGAAATGCATCCCTTCAAAATTCATATTTTAAAGACTTTACCCTTAATGTGACTGTATTTGGAGATAGGGGCTCCAAATTACCTTTAAAAGGTAATCAGGGTTCAATGAAGTCACAAAGGTGGAGCCCTAGTCCAATATGACTGGTGTCCTTATAAGCTAAGGGAGAGAGAGTAGGGTGGCACACACACAGGGGAAAGTCTGCATGAGGACACAGTGAGAAATCAATCAACGAGAGAGGCCTGAAGAGAAACCAACCTTCCCAGTATTTTGACTTTGGACTTCCAGCATCTAGAACTCTGAAAAACTAGATTTCTGTTGTTTAAGCTATCTAATACATGGCATTTTGTTACTGCAGCCCTAGCAAACTAATACAACAACCAATAAATGTATGAAAATATACCCAATCTCATTCATAATTAAAAAAATATTTGAAAAATGTGAAATATAATTATTCACTTATGAGCTGAATGACATTAAAATATCTGGGAATATGGAACTTATTGACTATGTGAGGAAACATGCCAAATATTGATGGTGCCAGTATACATCAATAAAACTTTTTTTAATGCTTTATTTTTAAATGATTTAGACTTACAGAAAAATTGCAAATATAATACAACGACTTTCTGTATAACCTTCATCCAAATTCCCTTAATGTTAATATCTTATATAACCAGAGTGCAATTATCAAAACCAAGACATTAACATTAGCACAATAATATTAACTAATCCATAGGTTTTATTTGAATTTTATCAGCTTTCACATTAATGTCCTTCTTTTCTTGTCTAGTATATAATCCAGGATCCCATATGTCATTAAATTGTCATGTTACCTTTGTCTTTTCCAGTGTGTGACAGTTCCTCAATCTCTCTATCTTTCATGACTATAAGACTTTCAAAGAATACTGGTGTGGTACACAGACTAATGATACTCAAGATGTCCATGTGCTAATCCCCAGAACCTCTTATTATGTTACTTTACATGGAAAAAGAGACTTTGCAGATATGATTAAGGTAAGGATTTTGAGATTGGAAGATTATCTTGGATTATCTGGGTATGCTCAATGTAATAACAAGGGTCCTTATAAGAGGGAGGCAGGAGGTTCAGAGAGAAAAGGCAATGTGATGACAGAGGCAAAGGCGAGTAAGTGAGTAAGACAGTGAGAGTAATAGTGCAAATAATAAGGGGGGCAGATTATATGCTTTGAAGATGGAGGAAGGGTCCACAAACCAAGGAATGCAGGAGGCTTCTAGAAGGTGGAAAGGACTAGGAAAGAGAGATGCAGCACCACCAACAAATTTTATACTTCTGACCTCCAGAACTATTAAGATAATGCATTCGTTTTAAGACACAGAGTTTGTGCTAATTTGTTACAACAACAATAGGAAATTAATATAAATTGTGATGCCTGGAAATAGTGTGCTGCTGTAAGAAATACTTAAAAATAATGGAAGTCAAAACTTAAAAACAATTGTGGAAGTTCCTTTGTAATGGGCAGTGAGAAGATGCTGGAAGAATTTAGAGGAACATGATAGAAACAGCCTTGAATGCTTTGAACAAACTGTTAGTAAAAATGTGCGTATTAACAATTCCACTAGTGAGGGCTCAGAAGGAAGTGAGAAGCACAGCAGAGAAAACGTATAGTGTCTTAGGGAACACTTAAATCATTATAACAGACTGTTGGTAGAAAGATGGATGTTAAAGGTGCTGCTGATGAAGACTCAGAAGGAAATAATGAACATGTTATTAGAAACTGGAGGAAAGGGGATCCTTGTTACATAGTGGCAGAAAGTGTATCTGAATTGTGTTATACATTTAGGTGGGAAGCAGAACTTGTAACCAATTAACTTGGTTATTTAGCTGAGATTTCCAAGCAAAGTATTAAAGGTATTGAGTTGTTTCTTCTTGCTGCTTATAATAAAATGTGAGAGGAAAGAGATAAATTGAGGAAAGAACAGTTAAGCAAAAAGGAACTAGGACTTCTAGGACTATATAATTTAGGAAATTCTCAGCCTATGTGGATTGCAAAAATTGCTAAAATTAGGAGATTCACTGTCAGGAAGGCATGCTCTGAAGAGAAATCCAAGGGTGTGGCTGGACAGCCTTTTGCTAGTGGTTCAGAACGATCAAGAGATCACAGTATTCAGTTATACAGGGGGATCTTTAAAGAGATTAGGTATGTGACTCATGGATTCCCTTAGCTGTCTCAGTAGAAGCCAGAATTAGAGAGGGGATGGTTAAGGCAATTATTTAGGAATGACTTGTGGAGGATCCTCTTGCCTAATGGAATGAATCTTAGTGACAAACCTGGGAAACACACAAAATTTTGAGGATGTTATACCAATATAAACACTGCCAGCTTGGCCTAAAAGGAACAGAGAGAAGAGGAAATAAAAGAAGGCTGTCAGACCCCCACAATTCTACAAGCAGGAAACAGGCTGATAAGACTACTCAGCTTCAAACACATGCTACTTTTCACAAAAAAGGAAGAATGACTCAGAAGGTGGAGCTGCAAGCCCAAAGGATTGTTCTCTAGATTCACAGGTGAATAGGTAGTAAGGAATTTTACCCTACAATGAATTATAGCAAGAGACTCATCCATACCTAACTTAGATGATTTAGATGATGAGATTTGGGACTTTTGAGCAGATGATAATTAGATGAGATTTTGGACATGAATTGATGCTATAATCGGTTGAGACTTTTGGGGAGCTTGAAATAGGATGGATGTATTTTGTAGGTAGGATAGATGTAAATCTTTTGGGGCCAGAGAGTGAACTGTGGTAGACAGAATAATGACCCTGAAGATGTCCATGTCCTAATCCCCCAAACCTGTAAACATGTTAAACTACACTGCAAAGGTACATACAAATTGTCAGTTATTTTGTAGGATTCAGTCAGCTTGGGTTTCTCTGATGTATTCTCATGATTATATTTAGATTAAACATTTTTAGGAAGAAGTGATGCTGTACCCCTGTCAGTGCATCATACTAGTGATACAAGATGTTGCTATATCTTATTATTGGTGATGCCAGACTTTTCCACCGTAAAGATATTATTTTCCCCTTATCATTAATAAATATCTTGTGGTAAGATATTTGAGGCTATGCAGACATCCTGATTCTCGCCATATTTTTTCACCCACTAATTTTAGTATTTGTTAATGATTCCTGCCTGCAAATTACTGTAGTACTTTTCTATTTTGCTCATTTCTTTTACATTTGTTAATTAAAATTCTGCTGTAAGAAGGAGCTATTCCTTCTCCATTGTGTGTGTACACTTGTTGGTTTATATCAGTCTGGAATCATAGATATTTGTTTTATTCTATGGGTTATAATCCAATAATATCATTATTTAATTTGTTGCTCAAATGTTCCCATTTTGACCACTGGGATCAGTTTCATGTTGGCTCCCATGTTCTTTCATCACATTCCTATAATTTTTTTTAGCCCTTCCTTACTTTTTGGCACCATAAGATATTCCAGTTTCATCTTGTATTTTCCATGTCCCAGCCCTGGAATCAGCTATTTCTCCAAGAAGCCCTGGTTATTTTATAGGAGAATGGTATTTAGAAACCAAGGTGTGGGTGCTAAGTGTGCTCATTGTTACTAGAGTGGCACTGCTTCTAGGTATTCTATGGATACACAAACACTTATCTATATTTACTTCTGTATCTATCTGTATATTTTTAAAATATGAGTTTTAAAAATATGACTGTTTCCATTCCAATCCAATACCACAGTGATCATTTTAGCCATCCTCCTTTGCTTATTTGTAATGTTCTTTTCAATAATAAGAAATCTAGTTTTCATTATTCAAAATATATTTACTTATTTATTAAATCCTACAATATAAGTATATTAATTTCAGAGTTGCTAACCCATACCCCTGTGAGCAATACATTTACCAAAGAGAGTAGTGTTTGTAAAAGTTCTTTTTCATCTTTAGTCCTAAAATATACAGTAGAAATACTGTTTTCCAAAATTACTTTTGTTAGTTCTTTTCTTCCTATCCTCTTCTATATGGCTATGTTCCTCATTTGTAATACAATTAGGTTCATTTGTTACTCTTTGTATTGCTCTTTGGGTTCTTCTGTCAGGTTGATTTTACTTATATATTTATTTAGTTTTGAGTACATGAAACAATACTATGATTCTATAAGTCAGACCTATGCCAAAAAAAAGTATATTCAAAGAGGTGCTCCTCTCTCATCCCTGATACATCATTGTCATTATCCCATCCTTACCAATCCATACCTGCCAAACACCTATAGGTAACCAATTCATTAGGTTCTAGATTACCTGTCCTGTATATCTTTTTCACAATAAGCATATCCATTTCTATTTCCTTATATCCCCTTCTTCCTTACATAAGGGTAGCATAGTATAGATACACTTCTGCTCTCTACCGTTTTAGCTTGAGAGTATACAATAGAAAGCATTCCATATGAGATCTTCATTAAAAAAATTTATAGAGGGACCCTGGGAAGATGGCGGAAGAGTAAGACGCGGAGATCACCTTCCTCCCCACAGATACATCAGAAATTCATCTACATGTGGAACAATTCCTACAGAACACCTACTGAACGCTGACAGAAGACCTCAGACCCCCCCCAAAAGGCAAGAAACTCCCCACACACCTGGATAGGGCAAAAGAAAAAAGAATAAACAGAGACAAAAGGATAGGGATGGGACCTGCACCAGTGGGAGGGAGCCGTGAAGGAGGAAAGGTTTCCACACACTACAAGCCCCTTCGCGGGCGGAGACTGCAGGTGGTGGAGGGGGAAAGCTTCGGAGTAGCGGAGGAGAGCACAGCAACAGGGGTGTGGAGGGCAAAGCGGAGAGATTCCGGCAAAGAGGATCGGTGCCCTCAGGCACACACCAGCCTGAGAGGCTTGTCTGCTCGGCCACCGGGGCGGGCGGGGCTGGGAGCTGAGGCTCGGGTATCGGCTTTCAGTCAGAGCGCAGGGAGAGGACTGGGGCTGGCGGCAGGAAGAGAGCCTGAAGGGGTTAGTGCACCACGGCTAGCCCGGAGGGAGTCAGGGGAAAGGGTCTGGAGCTGCCGAAGAGGCAAGAGGCTTTTTCTTCCCTTTTGTTTCCTGGTGTGCGAGGAGAGGGCATTAAGAGGGCTGCTTTGGGAAGCGCCAGAGACGGGCGCGAGCCGCGGCTAAAGGCGCAGACCCCGGAGATGGGCATGGGACGCTGGGGCTGCTGCTGCTGCCGCCGCCGCGGGGCCTGTGTGCGAGCGCGGGTCACTGTCCGCCCCGCCTTCTGGGAGGCCTGTGCACCCCGCCACTGCCGGGGTCCCGGAACCCGGGGACGGCTTTCCCAGGAAAGCGCACGGAGTGCCTCGGTCTGGTGCAACGTCACGCCGGCCTCTGCCGCCGCAGGCCCGCCCCACTCTGCGTGCCCCTCCCTCCCCTCTGCCTGAGTGAGCCAGAGCCCCCACATCAGCGGCTCCTTTAAACCCGTCCTGTCTGAGCGAAGAACGGATGCCCTCTGGCGACCTACGTGCAGAGGCGGGGCCGGTCCAAGGCTGAGACCTCGGAGCTGTGAGAGCAGAGAAGTGACAGGGAAATCTCTCTGTGCAGCCTCGGAGGCAGCGGATTAAAGCTCCACGGTCCACTTGATGTGCCCTGCGTCTGTGGAGTGCATGAAGAGACAGCGAATCATCCCAAATTGAGGAAGTGGACTTTGAGGACAAGATTTAAGACTTTCCCCCCTTTTCCTCTTTTTACAACGAATTATGCCAAATTAAGGAGGTGGACTTAGCAAGATTTCAGACTTCTCGCCCTTTTCCTCTTTTTACAACGAAGTAACCCAAATTGAGGAGGTGGACTTGGAGAGCAAGATTTTTGATTTTTCCCCCTGCTCTCTTTTTGTGAATGTGTATGTGTATTCTTCTGTGTAAGATTCTCTCTGTATAGCTTTGCTTCCACCATATGTCCCAGGGTCCTATCGGTCCGTTTTTTTTTGAATAATTACTTTTAAATTTTAATAATGCTACTATATTTCATACTTTATTCTATTTTACTTTACCTGCTCTTTCCTTTTTTCCTACCTTACCTTCCTCCCTCCCTCCCTCCGCCCCTCCTTTCCTTCTTTCTCTCTTTCTTTCCTTCCTCTCTCCCTCCCTCCCTCCTGTCTTTCTTTCCTTCCTCCCTCCCTCCCACCCCTCTTCCTTTCACTTTCTTTTTCTTTCCTTCCTCCCTTCCTCCCTCCCTGCTTCCTTTCACTCTTCCTTTTTCTTTCCTTCCTCCCTCCCTCCCTCCCTCCTGTCTTTCTTTCTTTCTTTCATTCCTCCCTCCCTCCGTCCCTTCTTCCATTCACTCTTCCTTTTTCTTTCATTCCTCCCTCTCTCCCTCCTTTCTTTCTTTCTTTCTTTCTTTCTTTCTTTCTTTCCATCCTTCCTCCCTCCCTCCTTTCTTCCTTTCTTCCTTCCTTCCTTTCTTTCTCTCTGTCTTTCTTTCTTCTACTAATTCTTTCTTTCTACCTTTTCTCCCTTTTATTCTGGGCCGGGTAGATGAAAGGCTCTTGGTGCTGCAGCCAGCAGTCAGTGCTGTGCCTCTGAAGTGGGAGAGCCAATTTTAGGACACGGGTCAACAAGAGACCTCCCAGCTCCACATAATATCAAGCAGCGAAAATCTCCCAGAGATCTCCATCTCAACACCAGCACCCAGCTTCAGTCAACGACCAGCAAACTACAGTGCTGGTCACCCTATGCCAAGCAACGAGCAAGGCAGGAACACAACCCCACCCATTAACAGAGAGGCTGCCTAAAAACATAATAAGGCCACAGGCACCCCAAAACACACCACCAGACGTGGACGTGTCCACCAGAAAGACAAGATCGAGCCTCAAACACCAGAACACAAGCTCTAGTCCCCCCCACCAGGAAGCCTACACAACCTACTGAAACAACCTTGGCCACTGGGGACAGACACCAAAAACAACAGGAACTACGAATCTGCAGCCTGCAAAAAGGAGAGCCCAAACACAGGAAGATAAGCAAAATGAGAAGACAGAAAAACACACAGCAGGTGAAGGAGCAAGGTAAAAACCTACCAGACCTAACAAATGAAGAGGTAATAGGCAGCCTTCCTGAAAAAGAATTCAGAATAATGATAGTAAAGATGATCCAAGATTCTATTTCCAAGATCCAAAATCTTGGAAATAGAATAGACAAAATGCAAGAAACAGTTAACAAGGACCTAGAAGAACTAAAGATGAATCAAGCATCGATTAAAAACACAATAAATGAAATGAAAAATACTCTAGATGGGATCAATAGCAGAATAACTGAGGCAGAAGAACGGATAAGTGAGGTGGAAGACAAAATAGTGGAAATAACTGATGCAGAGCAAAATAAAGAAAAGAGAATGAAAAGAACAGAGGACAGTCTCAGAGACCTCTGGGACAACATTAAACGCACCAACATTCGAATTATAGGGGTTCCAGAAGAAGAAGAGAAAAAGACAGGGACTGAGAAAATATTTGAAGAGATTATAGTTCAAAACTTCCCTAATATGGGAAAGGAAATAGTTAATCAAGTCCAGGAGGCACAGAGAGTCCCATACAGAATAAATCCAAGGAGAAATATGCCAAGACACATATTAATCAAACTGTCAAAAATTAAACACAAAGAAATCATATTAAAAGCAGCAAGGGAAAAACAACAAATAACACACAAGGGAATCCCCATCAGGTTAACAGCTGATCTCTCAGCAGAAACTCTACAAGCCAGAAGGGAGTGGCAGGAAATAATTTAAGTGATGAAGGAGAGGAACCTGAAACCAAGATTACTCTACCCAGCAAGGATCTCATTCAGATTTGATGGAGAAATTAAAACCTTTACAGACAAGCAAAAGGTGAGAGAGTTCAGCACCACCAAACCAGCTTTACAACAAATGCTAAAGGAACTTCTCTAGGCAAGAAACACAGCAGAAGGAATATACCTAGAATAACGAACCGAAAGCAATTAAGGAAAAGGGAATAGGAACATACATATCAATAATTACCTTAAATGTAAATGGACTAAATGCTCCCACCAAAAGACACAGAGTGACTGAATGGATACAAAAACAAGACCCATATATATGCTGTCTACAAGAGACCCACTTCAGACCTAGAGACACATACAGATTGAAAGTAAGGGGATGGAAAAAGATATTCCATGCAAATGGAAATCAAAAGAAAGCTGGAGTAGCAATGCTTATATCAGACAAAATAGATTTTAAAATAAAGACTATTAGAAGAGACAAAGAAGGACACTACATAATGATCAAGGGATCGATCCAAGAAGAAGATATAACAATTGTAAATATTTATGCACCCAACATAGGAGCACCTCAATACATAAGGCAAATACTAAGAGCCATAAAAGGGGAAATCGACAGTAACACAATCATAGTAGGGGACTTTAACACCCCACTTTCACCAATAGACAGATCATCCAAAATGAAAATAAATAAGGAAACACAAGCTTTAAATGATACATTAAACAAGATGGACTTCATTGATATTTATAGGACATTCCATCCAAAAACAACAGAATACACATTTTTCTCAAGTGCTCATGGAACATTCTCCAGGATAGATCATATCTTGGGTAACAAATCAAGCCTTGGTAAATTTAAGAAAATTGAAATTGTATCAAGTATCTTTTCCGACCACAATGCTATGAGACTAGACATCAATTACAGGAAAAGATCTGTAAAAAATACAAACACATGGAGGCTAAACAATACACTACTCAATAACGAAGTGATCACTGAAGAAATCAAAGAGGAAATTAAGAAATACCTAGAAACAAATGACAATCGAGACACGATGAACCAAAACCTATGGGACACAGCAAAAGCAGTTCTAAGGGGGAAGTTTATAGCAATACAATCCCACCTTAAGAAACAGGAAACATCTCGAGCAAACACCCTGACCCTGCACCTAAAGCAATTAGAGAAAGAAGAACAAAAAACCCCTAAAGCTAGCAGAAGGAAAGAAACCATAAGTATCAGATCAGAAATAAATGAAAAAGAAATGAAGGAAATGATAGCAAACATCAATAAAACTAAAAGCTGGTTCTTTGAGAAGATAAACAAAATAGACAAACCATTAGCCAGACTCATCAAGCAAAAAAGGGAGAAGACTCAAATCAATAGAATTAGAAATGAAAAAGGAGAAGTAACAACTGACACTGCAGAAATACAAAAGATCATGAGAGATTACTACAAGCAACTCTATGCCAATAAAATGGACAACGTGGAAGAAATGGACAAATTCTTAGAAATGCACAACCTGCCAAGACTGAATCAGGAAGAAATAGAAAATATGAACAGACCAATCACAAGCACTGAAATTGAAACTGTGATTAGAAATCTTCCAACAAACAAAAGCCCAGGACCAGATGGCTTCACAGGCGAATTCTATCAAACATTTAGAGAAGAGATAACACGTATCCTTCTCAAACTCTTCCAAAATATAGCAGAGGGAGGAGCACTCCCAAACTCATTCTACGAGGCCACCATCACCTTGATACCAAAACCAGGCAAGGATGTCACAAAGAAAGAAAACTGCAGGCCAGTATCACTGATGAACATAGATGCAATAATCCTCAACAAAATCCTAGCAAACAGAATCCAACAGCACATTAAAAGGATCATACACCATGATAAAGTGGGGTTTATTCCAGGAATGCAAGGATTCTTCAATATACCCAAATCAATCAATGTGATACACCATATTAACAAGTTGAAGTAGAAAAACCATATGATCATCTCAATAGATGCAGAGAAAGCTTTCGACAAAATTCAACACCCATTTATGATAAAAACCCTGCAGAAAGTAGGCATAGAGGGAACTTTCCTCAACATAATAAAGGCCATATATGACAACCCCACAGCCAACATTGTCCTCAATGGTGAAAAACTGAAAACATTTCCACTAAGATCAGGAACAAGACAATGCTGCCCACTCTCACCACTCTTATTCAACTTAGTTTTGGAAGTTTTAGCCATAGCAATCAGAGAAGAAAAGGAAATAAAAGGAATCCAAATTGGAAAAGAAGAAGTAAAGCGGTCACTGTTTGCAGATGACATGATACTATACATAGAGAATCCTAAAGATGCTACCAGAAAACTACTAGAGCTAATCAATGAATTTGGTAAAGTATCAGGATACAAAATTAATGCACAGTAATCTCTGGCATTCCTGTACACTAATGATGAAAAATCTGAAAATGAAATCAAGAAAACACTCCCATTTACCATTGCAACAAAATGAATAAAATATCTAGGAATAAACCTATCTAAGGAGACAAGAGACCTGTATGCAGAAAATTATAAGACACTGATGAAAGAAATTAAAGATGATACAAATAGATGGAGAGATATAGCATGCTCCTGGATTGGAAGAATCAATATTGTCAAAATGACTCTACTACCCAAAGCAATCTACAGATTCAATGCAATCCTATCAAACTACCACTGGCATTTTTCACAGAACTAGAACAAAAAATTTCAAAATTTGTTTGGAGAAACAAAAGACCCCGAGTAGCCAAAGCAATCTTGAGAACGAAAAACGGAGCTGGAGGAATCAGGCTCCCTGACTTCAGACTATACTACAAAGCTACAGTAATCAAGACAGTGTGGTACTGGCACAAAAACAGAAAGATAGATCAATGGAACAGGATAGAAAGCCCAGAGATGAACCCATGCACATATGGTCAACTTATCTTTGATAAAGGAGGCAGGAATGTACAGTGGAGAAAGGACAGCCTCTTCAATAAGCGGTGCTGGGAAAACTGGACAGGGACATGTAAAAGTCTGAGATTAGATCATTCCCTAACACCATACACAAAAATAAGCTCAAAATGGATTAAAGACCTAAATGTAAGGCCAGAAACTATGAAACTCTTAGAGGAAAACATAGGCAGAACACTCTATGACATAAATCACAGCAAGATCCTTTTGGACCCACCTCCTAGAGAAATGGAAATAAAAACAAAGATAAACAAATGGGACCTAATGAAACTTTAAAGCTTTTGCACAGCAAAGGAAACCATAAAGAAGACCAAAAGACAACCCTCAGAATGGGAAAAAATATTTGCAAATGAAGCAACTGACAAAGGATTAATCTCCAAAATTTATAAACAGCTCATGCAGCTCAATAGCAGAAAAACAAACAACCCGATCCAAGAATGGGCAGAAGACTTAAATAGGCATTTCTCCAAAGAAGATATACAGACTGCCAACAAACAGATGAAAGAATGCTCAACATCATTAATCATTAGAGAAATGCAAATCAGAACTACAATGAGATATCATCTCACACCAGTCAGAATGGCCATCATCAAGAAATCTAGAAACAATAAACGCTGGAGAGGGTGTGCAGAAAAGGGAACACTCTTGCACTGCTGGTGGGAATGTGAATTGGTAGAGCCACTATGGAGAACAGTATGGAGGTTCCTTAAAAAACTACAAATAGAACTACCATATGACCCAGCAATCCCACTACTAGGCATATACCCTGAGAAAACCATAAAAAAAAAGACATGTACCAAAATGTTCAGTGCAACTCTATTCACAATAGCCCGGAGCTGGAAACAACGTAAGTGTCCATCATCAGATGAATGGATAAAGAAGATGTGGCACATATATACAATGGAATATTACTCAGCCATAAAAAGAAACGAAACTGAGCTATTTGTAATGAGGTGGATAGACCTAGAGTCTGTCATACAGAGTGAAGTAACTCAGAAAGAGAAAGACAAATACCGTATGCTAACACATATATATGGAATTTAAAAAAAAATGTCATGAAGAACCTAGGGGTAAAACGGGAATAAAGACACAGACCTACTTGGGAATGGACCTGAGGATATGGGGAGGCGGAAGGGTAAGCTGTGACAAAGCGAAAGAGAGGCATGGACATATATACACTACCAAACGTAAGGTAGATAGATAGTGGGAAGTAGCCGCAGAGCACAGGGAGATCAGCTCAGTGCTTTGTGACCGCCTGGAGGGGTGGGATGGGGAGGGTGGGAGGGAGGGAGATGCATGAGGGAAGGGATGTGGGAACAGATGTATATGTATGACTGATTCACTTTGTTATAAAGCAGAAACTAATAAAAAAATAAAATAATAAAAAAAATTTATAATATACTTTATTTAACCCAATATATCCAAAACATTATCATTCCCACATGTAATAAATATGAAAATTTTGAGTTGGCTTACACTTTCCAAATTTTTATTTTGAAATAAAATAGATTCACAGGAAATTGCAGAGTTAGCACAGAGAGGTTGCACATACGTCTCACCCCGTTTCTCCCAAAAGGGGACATCTTATGTAACTATAGTACAATATCTAAACTAGGAAAATAACATTAGTACAATGTATATAAATAGTGCTACGCCATTTTATCACACGTGTAGGTTCATGTAACCACCACTTCAGTCAAGATACTATTCCAACATTCAAATTATCTCTCATGCTACCCCTTTATAGTCATACCCACGACCCTCCACCCCTATCATCACCTAAACACTTGCAACCACTAATCTGTTTTAAAAAAACAGATTAGTGTTTAAAATTACTATTTAAAAATCTCTATATTTTTTCATTTTGAGAATGTTATATGAGTGGAATAAACAGTATATAACTGTTTGAGATAGGTTTTTTCACTCAGTATGACACCCTTGAGATCCATCCAAGTTGTTGTGTGCATCAATAATTCATTCTTTTTTACTACTGAATAGTATTCCACAATATGAATTATTGTAATTTGTTAACCATTCACACATTGAAGGACATCTGGGTTTTATCCAGTTTTTGGCTATTTCAAATAAAAATGCTATGTACATACCTGTAGAGGTTTTGTGTGAACATGTTCTCATATCTCAGGGATAAATGCACAGGAGTGTAAATGATAGGTTGTATAATAAGTACATATTTACATTTTTTTTTAAGAAACTGCCAAACTTTTCAAGAGTAACTGTATCACTTTATGTTCTTACCAGAAGTGTAGGAGAGCTCCAATTTCTGTTTACCCTGGTCAGCATTTGGTGTTATCACTATTTTTTATTTTAATTGTTTTAATGGATATGCAGTGATATCTCATTGAGGCCTTAATTTGCATTTCCCTAATGGCCAGTGATCTTGGACATCTTTTCATGTGTTTATTTGTCATACATACATCCTTTTCATGTCTTTTGTTCATTTTATAATTGGATTGTCTGATTTTTTTACCATTCAGTTTTGAGAGTTCTTTGTATATTCTAGATATGAGTCCTGTATCAGATACATAGTTTGCAAATATTTTCCCCAAGTTGGTAGCTTGTTTCTTCATCTTTCTAATAGGGTCATTTACAGAGCAAATGTTTTTAATTTTGATGAAGTTCAATTTATTAATTTACTTCTTTAATGGTTTGTGCTTTGGGTGTAATGTCTAAAAACTGCTCAGTAAGATTCTTCAGTAGGTCCACATATTTTATCTTATGTTATCTTCTAAAAGTTTTATAGTTTACATTTATATGTATGATGATTTTAAGTTATTTTTGTATAAGATGTGAGGTTTAGGTCAATGTTCACTTTTGTTGCCTATAGACATGCAATTTCTCCACCATCATTTGTTGAAAAGATTACCCTTCCTCTCTTGAAATGTTTTTGTGCTTTTATCAGAAGCAATTTGGCCATACTTTGCAAGGCTATTTATAGACTATTCCCTTCCATTGATCTATGTGTCTATCCATCTGCCAGTAACACACTGTTTGACTACTGAAGCAATATAGTAAGCATTAACAATATCTCCCCATTTATTCTTCATTTTAAAAATTGTGTTAGCTCTTCTAGCTCTTTTGTGTATGTGTATGTATGTGTGTGTATAATACACACACACACACACACACATATATATATATACACATATGTATGTGTATATATGTATATATACACCTACGTCAATATAATCTTGTCCCTATCTACAAAAAATCTTGCTGGGGTTTTGATATTAATTACCTTAAGCTTATATATATATATTTGGAAAGAAATTACAATCTTTACTATGTTGAGTTTTCTACTCCATGAGTACAATATGTCTCTTAGTTTATATTTTCTTTGAGTTTTTAAATCAGCATTCTGAAATTTTCAGCATATAAATCCTCTAAATGTTTTATTAGACATATACCTAAGCATTTCAGTTGTTTTGAGAGATTGTAGATTGTATTGTACTTTTAATTTCATTTTCCACACCTTCATTGCTAGTATAAAAAATGCAACTGATTTTTGAATGTTGGCCTTGTATTCTGTAATCTTGATAAACTCCCTTATTATTTCTGGAATTTTTTTTATATCCTCCTTAGGATTTTCTATGCAGACGAACATGTCATCGGCAAATAGGGAAAGTTATATTTCCTCCTATCTGAAATATATGTGTTTTATTTCCTTTTTTTAACTTTCTAAAGTTACTTTATTTTTTGATTGAAGTATATAGTTGATTTATTTATGTTGTGTTAGTTTCAGGTATATATCAAAGTGATTCAGTTTCATATATATATGAAGTACTATATATGAAATATATATATATATATATATATATATATATATATATATATATACATACTCTTTTCAGATTCTTTTCCCTTATAGGTTACTACAAAATATTGAGTATAGTTTTCTGTGCTATACAGTAGGTCCTTGTTATTTATCTTTTTATATATAGTAGTGTGTATATGTTAATCCCAATCTCCTAATTTATCCCTCCCCCACCCTTTCCCCTAAATTCCATTACTATGTTGAATAGCAGTGGCAAGAGCAAGCATTCTTGTGTTATTCTCAATCTTAAAGGAAAAGCATTCAGCATTTCGCCATTAACTATGATGTTAGCTACAGGGTTTCTTTTTTAAACATGTTCTTTACCAAGCTGAGGTGATTATTCCCTATTACTAGTTTGTTGAGGTTTGTTTGTTTTTATAAATGTGTGTTGATTTTTTCAAATACTTATTCTGCATAAATTGATACAATTGTGTTTATGTAATTTTGCTTCTTCAGCCTGTTAATATGGGAAATGTTTTTTTTTAACATCTTTATTGGAGTAAAATTGCTTTACAATGGTGTGTTAGTTTCTGCTTTATAACAAAGTGAATCAGCTATACATATACATATATCCCCATATCTCTTGCCTCTTGTGTCTCCCTCCCTCCCACCCTCCCTATCCCACCCCTCTAGCTGATCACAAAGCAACGCTGATCTCCCTGTGCTATGCGGCTACTTCCCACTAGCTATCTATTTTACATTTGGTAGTGTATACATGTCCATGCCACTCTCTCACTTATTTTAAAATCAACTGAACCACCTTGCATTCCAGGAATAAATCCCATCTGATCATGGTGTATAGTGTTTTTTTTTTGTGTGTGTGTGTGTGTGTTTTAGTTTTTCTGAATTCTATCCTCAAACTTTTTGTTAGTGATATTTGCACTTATATTTATGAGGGATATTGGTCTATAATTTTCTTTTTCTGTATTATCTTCTTTGCCTGGATTTTGTGTCAGGCAAATACTGCCTTCATACAGTGTGTTGGGAAGTGTTTTCTCCTATTCTGTTTTCTAGGAGATATTTTTTTAATTGATGTTAATTTTTCTTTAAACACTTGGTATAATTCTCCAGTAAAACTATTTGGGCCTAAACATTACTTTTTCAGAGAGTATTCAAATATGAATTAAATACCCTTAATAGTTTCAGGGTTATTCAAATGATCAATTTGACATTGGGTGAGTTTTAGTAGTTTGTACTTTTTAAGGAACTCGTCCATTTCATCTAAGTTATCAAATTTATGCACATAGAATTGTTCATATTATTCCCTTATTATCCTTTCCAGATCCACAGGATTAGTATGATATCCTCCATTTTGTTCCTGATGTTGGTAATTTTTGTCTACTCTCTTCCTTTGCTTCATTAGCCTTCTAAAAGTTTGTTAATTTTATTGATTTTTGGATATTGGTTCTCTGTAACCAACTCTTTCATTGATTTTCTCTTTTGTCTTTATGGTTCCAATTCCAGAGATTTTTATGTTATCTTCATTATTTATATTTATTATTTCCTTCTTTCTACTTGCTTTGGATTTATATTGCTCTTATTTTTCTAAGTTCCTGAAGTGACATTTTGGTTTATCGACTTCAGACCTTTCCTCTTTTCTAAGGCAAGCATTCAATCCTACAAGTTTCCCTCTCAAACAAACTGATTTAGCTGCTTTCCATAAATTTTGATATATTTATACTGTCATTCAGTTCAATGTAATTTCTTATTTCTCTTGAGACTCCTTACCTACTCACAGAATATTGAGAAGTGTGTTTAGTATTTAAGTCTTTGGAGATTTTTCACATTGCCCTTTTTTTTTCCAGCTTTATAAGTTATGATTGACATAGAACATTGTGTAAGTTTAAGGTGTACAGTGTGCTGATTTGATACATTTGTATACTGCAAATGTTTACCCCCATAGCATTAGCTAACACTTCCAACCCATCACATAATTACCATTTCTTTTTTGTGGTTAGAACCTATAAGATCCACTCTCTTAACAACTTTCCAGTATATAATAAAGTATTATTAGTTATAATCACCATACTGTACACTAGATCCCCAGAATGTATTAATCTTATAACAGGAAGTTTGTACCCCTTGACAGTATTTCCCCATTTCCCTTACCTCCCAGTTCCTGGTAATCACCACTCTACTCTCTATTTCTCTGAGTTTGGCTTTTTTAGATTCCACAAATAAGTGATATCATATGGTATTTGTTTTACTTTGTCTTATTTATTTCACTTAGCATAATGCCCTGAAGGTTCACCAAGTTATTGCATAGTAGCAGAATGTTCTTCTTTCTCATGGCTGAATATATGTTATATTTAATCTCACAACTTCTTCATTCACTCATATTATGTAAAATCTCACAACTTCTTTATTCATTCATCTGTGATGGACACTTAGGTTGTTTTTATATCTTGGCTATCGTGAATTATGCTTCAATGAACATGCGGGTGTGGCTATCCCTTCAAAATCAGTTTTTATTTACTTTGGATATATACCCAGGAGTGAGACTGATAGATCATATGGTAGTTTTATTTTTAATTTTTTGAGGAATCATCATACTATTTTCCATAGTGGCTGTACCAATTTACACTCCCACTAACAGTGCACAAGGGTTCCCTTTTCTCCACACCTTTGCTAACACTTGTTATCTTTTGTCTTTTTGATAATAGTCATTCTAACTGTTGTGAGGTGATATCTTGTTGTAGTTTTGATCTGCATTTCACTGATGATTAGTGATGTTGAATACCTTTTCATGTACCTGTTGGCCAATTGTATATCATCTTTGGAAAACTGCCTATTCAGTTCCTCTGCCCATTTTTCAATAGGGTTGTTTGTTTTTTTACTAATGAGTTGTATGAGTTCTTTATATATTTTGGTTAGGGACCCCCCTGGTGGTGTAGTAGTTAAGAGTCCGTCTGCCAATGCAGGGCACAGCAGTTCAATCCCTGGTCCGAGAAGATCCCACATGCCATGGAGCAACTAAGCCTGTGAGCCACAGCTATGGAGCCTGCACTCTAGAGCCCGTGCTCCACAACAAGAGAAGCCACCGCAATGAGAAGCCCACACACTGCAATGAAGTGTAGTCCCCCTTGCCACAACTAGAAAGCCCGTGCACAGCAACAAAGAGCCAATGCAGCCAAAACTAAATGAATAAATAAATTTATCAAACAAAACAATACAAAAAAGAAAAAAAACCCACTGAACTGTACACTTATATGTTTTGGTTATTAACCCATTAGCCAATATATGGTTTGCAAACAATCGCTCCTATTCCATATGTTGCCTTTTCATTTCATTG
Source organism: Mesoplodon bidens (assembly GCF_964165515.1). NCBI lineage: Eukaryota > Metazoa > Chordata > Mammalia > Artiodactyla > Ziphiidae > Mesoplodon > Mesoplodon bidens. Next base: position 84,947,983 of record NC_138163.1, on the reverse strand, counting down.
TCTATTTCTTTTGCTGTGCAGAAGCTTTTTAGTTTGATGTAGTTCCACTTATTTTTTTCTTTTGATGCTTATGCTTTTGGTGTCATATACAGAAAATCACCACAAAGATCAATGTTAAAGAGCATTTTCCCTATGTTTTCTTCTAGGAGTTTTACAGTTTCAGATCTCATGTTTAAGTCTTTATTCCATTTTGAGTTAAGTGTAAGATAGGGTTCCAATTTCACTCTTCTGCATGTGGTAATCCAGTTTTTCAACACCATTTATGGAAGAAACTATCTTATCCTCAATGAGTATTCTTGTCAAATACTAGTTGACTATATGTGCATATGGGTATTTCTGGGCTCTTGATTCAGTTCCATTTGTCTATGTGTCTATTCTTATGCCAGTATCATAGAGTTTTGATTACTATAGCTTTAAAATAGTATAGTTTGAAATCAAATAGTATGATGCCATCAGCTTTGCTCTTCTTAGGATTGAAAGTGGATCCAGTAATTTCAATCCTGGGTATATATCCAAGCAAAACCAAAAACACGAATTTGAAAAGATATACACATCCCAAGGTTCATAAGCAGAATTATTTACAAGAGCCAAGATATGGAAGCAAAATAAGTGTCCATCAACAGAGGAAAGGATAAAGGTGTGGTATATATACACATACACACACACAGACACACACACACACACACACAATGGAATACTACTCAGCCATAAAAAGAATGAAATTTTACCATTTGCAGCAACACAAATGGACTTGGAGGTTAGTATGCTGAGTGAAATAAGTTAGACAAAGAAAGACAAATACTGTATGCTATCACTTATATGTGGAATCCAAAAAATACAACAAACTAGTGAATATAACAGAAAAGAGGCAGACTCACAGATATAGAGAACAAACTAGTGGTAACCAGTGGGAGAGGGAAGGGGGATGGGGAGGTGATTAAGATGTACAAACTATTATGTATAAGTTACAAAGACATATTGTACAACATGGAATATAGCCAATATTTTATCATAACTCTAAATGGAGTATAGCTTTTAAAAATTATGAACCACTATATTGTACATCTGTAGCTAATATAATATTGTACATCGACTATACTTCAATACAAATTAAATATAAAAAATAATAATAATTAAAAAAAGAAAGTGAAACAGCCTTATTGCTGATATATAGAAAGTTTTAGTGGCTTAAGTAAAAGATCAAACCAGCCACAAAATTCCCTTTAGCCAAAGCCTAATCCAAAGCAAAGTCCAAACTCTTCAGTTCTGAGAAGGCTAAGAGAGGTGAGGAAGCTATAGAAGAAAAGTTTGAAGTTATCAGAGGTTGGTTTGTGAGGTTTAAGGAAAGGAACTGTTTCCATAACATAAAAGGGCAAGGTGAAACATCAAGTTTCAAGGGCTGATGTAGAAGCTGCAGCGAGTTATCCAGAAGATATAGCTGAGAGGATGAAGGTGGTTTCACTAAACAACAGATTTTCAATATACAAAAAACAGTCATGTTGGAAGAAGATGCCATCTAGGACTTTCACAGCTAGAGAGGAGAAGTCAATGCCTGGCTTTGAAGCTTCAAAGGACAGGCCGAGTCTCTTGTTAGGGGTGAATGCAGCTGGTGACTTTAAGTTGAAGCCAATGTTCATTTATCATTCTGAAAATCCTAGGGCTCTTAAGAATTATGCTAAATCTACTCTCTGTTTACAACATAGTTTACTGACTATTTTAAGCCTACTGTTGAGACCTACTGCTCAGAATAAAAGATTCCTTTCAAAATATTACTGCTCATTAACAATGCACCTGGTTACCCAAGAGCTCTGATGGAGATGTATAATGACATTAATGTTTTCATGCCTGCTAACACAACCTTCATTCTGCAGCCCATGGATTAAAGAGTAATTTCAACTTTCAAGTCTCATGATTTAAGAAATAGACTTCATGAGGCTATAGGTGACATATATAGGGATTCCTTTGATGGATCCAGGCAAAGTAAATGAAAACCTTCTGGAAAGAATTCACCACTCTAGATGCCATTAAGAACATTTGTGATTCAAGAGAAGAGGTCAAAATATCAACATTAACAGGAGTTTGAAAGAAGTTCATTCCAACCGTCATGGATGACGTTGAGGGGTTCAACACTTCAGCAGAGGAGGAACTACAGATGTGATAGAAATAGCAGGAAAATTAAAATTAGAAGTGGAGCCTGAAGATGTGAATAGCTGCATTCTCATTATAAACCTTTAATGGATGGGAGTTGCTTCTTATGGAAGAACAAAGAAAGTAATTTCTGAAGATGGAACCTACTCCTGCTGAAGATGCTGTGAATATTGTTGAAATGACCACAAAGGATTTAGAATATCATAAATAAGCTTAGCTAATGAAGCAGTGGCTGGTTTTGAGAGGATTGACTCCAATTTTGAAAGAAATTCTAAGGTGGGTAAAGTGCTATAAAACAGCACTTCATGCTACAGAGAAATCGTTTGTGAAAGGAAGAGTCAATTGATGTGGCAAACTCCACTGTTGTCATAATGTTAAGGAATTGCCATAGCCACCCCAACCTTCAGCAACCAACACCCTGATCAGTCATCAGCCATCAACATCGAGGCAAGATCTTCCACTAGCCAAAAGATTACAACTTGCTGAAGTCTCAGATGATGGTTAGTATTTTTTAGCAATAAATAATTTTTAAATTAAGGTATGTACATTTTTTAGACATAACTTTATCGCACACTTAATGGACTACAGTAGTGTAAACATAACGTACATGCACTGGGGAAAAAAAAGTTTGTGTGACTCACTCTATTGCAATATTCACTTTATTGCAGTGGTCTGTAACTGAACCCACAATACCTCCAAGGAATGCCTATATATATCTGTTAGTTCCATTTGGCCTAAAGTATTGTTCAAGCTCAACATTTCCTTGTTTATATTCTGCCTGGATGATATATCCATTGTTGAAAGTGAGGTAAACTCCTCTACTATTGTTGTATTTTTGTCTGCTTCTCTCTTCAGATTTGTTAGTGTTTGCTTAATATATTTAGGTGCTCCACTCTTGGGTGAAAATTTATTCATAATTGTTATATATTCTTGATGAATTGACCCTCTTATCATTATATAATGACCATCTTTGTCTCTTTTTTTTACCATTATTGCTTTCAAGTCTATTTTGTCTGATATAAGTATAAGATACTCATGCCCTCTTTTGGTTTTTATTTGCGTGGAATACCTTTTATCCTTCTTTCACTTTGAGCTTGTGTGTGTCCTTAAAGCTGAAGTCAGTCTCTCTTAGTCAGCATATAGTTGGGTCTTATATATTTTTAAGCCATCCAGCCACTCTATGTCTTTTGATTGAAGAATTCTACTATCATTTAGAGTAATTACTGACAGGTAAGGACTTAACTAATGCCATCTTATTGTTTTTTAGCTGTTTTCTAGTTCTATTTTTCTTTCTTCTTTTCTTTGCTGCCTTCCTCTGTAAACTGATGATTTTCCACAGTGGTATATTTTGATTCCCTTCTCTCTCTCTCTCTTTTTTTTTTGCATCTTTATTGGAGTACAATTGCTTAACAATGGTGTGTTAGTTTCTGCTATATAACAAAGTGAATCAGTTATACATATACATATCTTCCCATATCTCTTCCTTCTTGAACCTCCCTCACTCCCACCCTCACTATCCCACCCCTCTAGGTGGTCACAAAGCACAGAGCTGATATCCCTGTGCTGTGTGGCTGCTTCCCACTAGCTATCTATTTTACTTTTGGTAGTGTATATATGTCCATAACACTCTCTCACTTTGTCACAGATTACCCTTCCCCCTCCCCATATCATCAAGTCCATTCGCTATTACGTCTGTGTCTTTCTTCCGGTCTTATCCCTAGATTTTTCATGACATTTTTTTCTTAGATTACATATATATGCGTTAGCATACGGTATTGGTCTTTCTCTTTCTCACTTACTTCACTCTGTATGACACACTCTAGGTCCATCCACCTCACTACAAATAACTCAATTCCGTTTCTTTTTATGGCTGAGTCATATTCCATTGTATATATGTGCCACATCTTCTTTATCCATTCATCCGATGATGGACACATAGGTTGCTTCCATCTCCTGGCTATTGTAAATAAAGCTGCAATGAACATTTTGGTACATGACTCTTTCTGAATTATGGTTTTCTCAGGGTATATGCCCAGTAGTGGGATTGCTGGGTCATATGGTAGTTCTATTTGTAGTGTTTTAAGGAACCTCCATACTGTTCTCCATAGTGGCTGTATCAATTTGCATTCCCACCAGAAAAGCAAGAGTTTTCCCTTTTCTCCACACCCGCTCCAGCATTTATGGTTTCTTGATTTTTTGATGATGGCCATTCTAACAAGTGTGAGATGATATCTCATTGCAGTTTTGATTTGCATTTCTCTAATGATAAATGATGTTGAGCATTCTTTCATGTGTTTGTTGGCAATCTGTATATCCTCTTTGGAGAAATGTCTATATAGGTCTTCTGCCCATTTTTGGATTGGGGTGTTTGATTTTTTCTTATTGAGCTGCATGTGCTGCTTGTAAATTTTGGAGATTAATCCTTTGTCAGTTGCTCCATTTGCAAACATTCTCTCCCATTCTGAGGGTTGTCTTTTGCTCTTGTTTATGGTTTCCTTTGCTGTGCAAAAGCTTTTAAGTTTCATTAGGGCCCATTTGTTTATTATTGTTTTTATTTCCATTTCTCTAGGAGGTGACTCAAAAAGGATCTTGCTGTGATTTATGTCATAGAGTGTTCTGCCTATGTTTTCCTGAGTTTGATAGTTTCTGGCCTTACATTTAGGTCTTTAATCCATTTTGAGCTTATTTTTCTGTATGGTGTTAGGGAGTGTTCTACTCTCATACTTTTACATATCCCTGTCCAGTTTTCCCAGCACCACTTATTGAAGAGGCTGTCCTTTCTGCACTGTACATTCCTGCCTCCTTTATCAAAGATAAGGTGATCATATGTGTGTGGGTATATCTCTGGGCTTTCTATCCTGTTCCATTGATCTATCTTTCTGTTTTTGTGCCAGTACCACACTTGATTGATTACTGTACCTCTGTAGTATAGTCTGAAGTCAGGGAGCCTGATTCTTCCAGCTCCGTTTTTCGTTCTCAAGAGTGCTTTGGCTATTTGGGGTTACTTGTGTTTCCATACAAATGGTGAAATTTTTTGTTCTAGTTCTGTGAAAAATGCCACTGGTAGTTTGATAGGGATGGCAATGAATCTGTAGATTGCTTTGGGTAGTAGAGTCATTTTCACAATGTTGAATCTTCCAATCCAAGAACATGGTATATCTCTCCATATATTTGTATCATTTTTTTTTTTTTTTCTTTTTGCGGTATGCGGGCCTCTCACTGTTGTGGCCTCTCCCGTTGCGGAGCACAGGCTCTGGACGCGCAGGCCCAGAGGCCATGGCTCACGGGCCCAGCCGCTCCGCGGCATATGGGATCCTCCCAGACCGGGGCACGAACCCGTATCCCCTGCATCGGCAGGCGGACTCTCAACCACTGCGCCACCAGGGAGGCCCTATTTGTATCATTTTTAATTTCTTTCATCAGTGTCTTATAATTTTCTGAATACAGTTCTTCTGTCTCGTTAGGTAGGTTTAATCCTAGATATTTTATTCATTTTGTTGCAATGGTAAAGGGGAGTGTTTTCTTAATTTCACTTTCAGATTTTTCATCATTAGTATATAGGAATGCCAAAGATTTCTGTGTGTTAATTTTGTATCCTGGTACTTTACCAAATTCATTGATTAGCTCTAGTAGTTTTCTGGTAGCATCTTTAGGATTCTCGATGTATAGTATCATGTCATCTGCAAACAGTGACAGCTTTACTTCTTCTTTTCTAATTTGGATTCCTTTTATTTCCTTTTCTTCTCTGATTGCTGTGGCTAAAACTTCCAAAACTATGGTGAATAAAAGTGGTAACAGTGGGCAACCTGGTCTTGTTCCTGATCTTAGTGGAACTGCTTTCAGTTTTTCACCATTGAGGAGGATGTTGGCTGTGGGTTTGTCATATATGGCCTTTATTTTGTTGAGGAAAATTCCTTCTATGCCTACTTTCTGCAGGGATTTTCTCATAAATGGGTTTTGAATTTTGTCAAAAGCTTTCTCTGCATCTATTGAGATGATCATATGGTTTTTCTCCTTCAATTTGTTAATATGGTGTATCACGTTGATTGATTTGCGTATATTGAAGAATCCTTGCATTCCTGGAATAAACCCCACTTGATCATGGTGTATGATCCTTTTAATGTGCTTTTGGATTCTGTTTGCTAGTATTTTGTTGAGGATTTTTGCATCTATGTTCGTCAGTGATATTGGCCTGTAGTTTTCTTTCTTTGTGCCATCCTTGTCTGGTTTTGGTATCAGGGTGATGGTGGCCTCGTAGAATGAGTTTTGGAGTGTTCTTCCCTCTGCTATATTTTGGAAGAGTTTGAGAAGGATAGGTGTTAGCTCTTCTCTAAATGCTTGACAAAATTCGCCATTGAAGCCATCTAGTCCTGGGCTTTTGTTTGTTGGAAGATTTTTAATCACAGTTTCAATTTCAGTGCTTGAGATTGGTCTGCTCATATTTTCTATTTCTTCCTGATTCAGTCTGGGCAGACTGTGCATTTCTAAGAATTTGTCCATTTCTTCCAGGTTGTCCATTTTATTGCCATAGAGTTCCTTATAGTAATCTCTTATGATCTGTTGTATTTCTGCAGTGTCAGTTGTTACGTCTTCTTTTTCATTTCTAATTCTATTGATTTGAGTCTTCTCCCTTTTTTTCTTGGTGAGTCTGGCTAATGGTTTATCAATTTCGTTTCTCTTCTCAAAGAACCAGCTTTTAGTTTTATTGATCCTTGCTATCATTTCCTCCATTTCTTTTTCCTTTATTTCTGATCAGATGTTTAGGATTTCTTTCCTTCTGCTAACTTTGGGGGTATTTTGTTCTTCTTTCTCTAATTGCTTTAGGTGCAAGTTCAGGTTGTTTATTCGAGATGTTTCCTGTTTCTTTAGGTGGGATTGTATTGTCGTAGTCTTCCCTGTTAGAACTGCTTTTGCTGCATCCCATAAGATTTGGATTGTCATCTCTCCATTGTCATTTGTTTCTAGGTATTCTTTTATTTCCTCTTTGATTTCTTCAGTGACCACTTCCTTATTAAGTAGTGTATTGTTTAGTCTCCATGTATTTGTATTTTTTACAGATGTTTTCCTGTAATTGATATCTAGTCTCATAGCGTTGTGGTCAGAAAAGATACTTGATACAGTTTCAATTTTCTTAAATTTACCAAGGCTTGAATTGTGACCCAGATATGATCTATCCTGGAGAATATTCCATGAGCACTTGAGAAAAATGTGTATTCTGTTCTTTTTGGATGGAATGTCGTATAAATATCTATTAAGTCCATCCTCTTTAATGTATCATTTAAAGCTTGTGTTTCTTTATTTATTTTCATTTTGGATGATCTGTGCATTGGTGAAAGTGGGGTGTTAAAGTCCCCTACTATGAATGCACTACTGTCAATTTCCCCTTTTATGGCCATTAGTATTTGCCTTAAGTATTGAGGTGCTCCTATGTTGGGTGCATAAATATTTACAATTGTTATACCTTATTCTTGGATTGATCCCTTGATCGCTATGTAATGTCCTTCTTTGTCTCTTCTAATAATCTTTATTTTAAAGTTTATTTTCTCTGATATGAGAATTGCTACTCCAGCTTTCTTTTGGTTTCCATTTGCATGGAGTATCTTTTTTCCATCCCGTTACTTTCAGTCAGTGTGTGTCCCTAGGTCTGAAGTAGGTCTCTTGTGGACAGCATATATATGGGTCTTGTTTTTTATCCATTCAGCCAGTCTGTTCCTTTTGATGGGATCATTTAATCCATTTACATTTAAGGTAGTTATCAATGTGTATGTTCCTTTTCCCATTTTTTAAATTGTTTTGGGTTTGTTATTTTAGTTATTTTCCTTCTATTGTGTTTCTTGCTGAGAGTATTTCCTTTAGCATTTGTTTTAAATCTGGTTTGATGGTGCTGAACTCTCTCAGCTTTTGCTTGTCTGTAAAGGTTTTAATTTCTCCATCAAATCTGAATGAGATTCTTGCTGGGTAGAGTAATCTTGGTTATAGGTCTTTCTCCTTCATCACTATAAATATGTCCTGCCCGTCCCTTCTGGCTTGCAGAATTTCTGCTGAAAGATCAGGTGTTAACATTATGGGCATTCCTTTTTGTGTTATTTGTTGTTTTTCTCTTGCTGCGTTTAATGTTTTCTTTGTATTTAATATTTGACAGTTTGATTAATATGTTTTTCGTTGTGTTTCTCCTTGGATTTATACTGTATGGGACTCTCTCTGCTTCCTGGACTTGATTAACTATTTCCTTCCCATATTAGGGACGTTTTCAACTATAATCTCTTCACATATTTTCTCAGTCCCTTTCTTTTTCTCCTCTTCTTCTGGGACCCCTATAATTCCAATGTTGGTGTGTTTAATGTTGTCCCAGAATTCTCTGAGACTGTCCTCAGTTCTTTTCATTCTGTTTTATTTACTCTGCTCTGCAGTAGTTATTTCCAATATTTTATCTTCCAGGTCACTTATCTGTTCTTCTGCCTCAGTTATTCTGCCATTGATCCCATCTAGAGTATTTTTAATTTCATTTATTGTGTTGTTCATCGTTGCTTGTTTCATCTTTAGTTCTTCTAGGTCCTTGTTAACTGTTTCTTGCATTTTGTCTATTCTATTTCCAAGATTTTGTATCATCTTTACTCTCATTATTCTGAATTCATTTTCAGGTAGACTGCCTATTTCCTCTTCATTTGTTAGGTCTGGTGGGTTTTTAGCTTGCTCCTTCACCTGCTGTGTGTTTTTCTGTCTTCTCATTTTGTGTATCTTACTGTGTTTGGTGTCTCCTTTTTGCAGGCTGCAGGTTCGTAGTTCCCGTTGTTTTTGGTGTTTGTCCCCAGTGTCTAAGTTTGTTTCAGTGTGCTGTGTAGGCTTCCTGGTGGAGGGGACTAGTGCCTGTGTTCTGGTGGATGAGGCTGGATCTTGTCTTTCTGGTGGACAGGTCCACGACTGATGGTGTGTTTTGTGGTGTTTGTGGCCTTATTATGATTTTAGGTGGCCTCTCTGCTAATGGGTGTGGTTGTGTTCTTGTCTTGCTAGTTGTTTGGCATAGGGTGTCCAGCACTGTAGCTTGCTTGTCATTGAGTGAAGCTGGGTGTTGGTGTTGAGATGGAGATCTCTGGGAAATTTTCACCATTTGATACTACATGGAGCTGGGAGGTCTCTTGTGGACCAGTGTCCTGAAGTCGTCTCTCCCACCTCAGAGGCACAGCACTGACTCCTGGCTGCAGCAATAAAAGCCTTTCATCCACACGGCTCAGAATAAAAGGGAGAAAAAGTAGAAAGAAAGAAAGAGGATGAAATAAAATAAAGTAATCTAAAATAAAATAAAGTTATTAAAATAAAAAATAAAAAAATAGTTATTACGAAAAAAATTATAACTTAAAAAAAAAACGGACAGACAGAACCCTAGGACAAATGGTGAAAACAACGCTGTAGAGACAAAATCTCACACAGAAGCCTACACATACACACTCACAGAAAGAGGAGAAGGGGAAAAAATAATATATCTTTCTCTCAATTTGGGATGATTTGTTGTCTATTCAGGTATTCCGCCTATGCAGTGTACATCAAGTTGATTCTGGAGCTTTAATCCGCTGCTCCTTAGGCTGCATGGAAAAATTTCCCTTTCTCTTCTTTTTTTGCACAGCTCCCGGAGATCAGCCTTGGATTTGGCCCCGCCTGTGCATGTAGGTTGCCTGATGGCGTCTGTTCACTCAGACAGGACGGGGTTAAAGGAGCAGCTGCTTCTGGGGCTCTGGCTCACTCCGCCCGCTGGAGTGAGGGGCACGGAGTGTGGGGCGAGCCTGCGGCAGCAGAGGCTGGTGTGATGTTGCACCAGCCTGAGGCACGCCGTGTGTTCTCCTGGGGAAGTTGTCCCTGGATCATGGGACCCTGGCAGTGGCAGCCTGCACAGGCTCCCAGGAGGGGAGGTGTGGATACTGACCTGTGCTTGCACACAGGCTTCTTGATGGAGGCAGCAGCAGCCTTAGTGTCTCATGCCCATCTCTGGGGCCTGTGCTGTTAGCCGTGGCTTGCGCATGCCTCTGGAGCTCCTTTAAGCAGCACTCTTAATCCCCTCTCCTTGCACACCAGGAAACAAAGAGGAAAGAAAAAGTCTCTTGCCTCTACGGCTGGTCCAGGCTTTTCCCTGCACTCCCTCCCAGCTAGCCATTGTGCACTAACCCCTTCAGGCTATGTTCACGCCGCCAGTCCTCTCAGTGCGATCTGACCGAAGCCCAAGCCTCAGCTCCCTGCCCCCGCCCACTGCAGCAGGTGAGTAGACAAGCCTCTTGGGCTGGTGAGTGCCAGTCGGCACCAATCCTCTGTGCAGGAATCTCTCTGCTTTGCCCTCTGCACCCTGTTGCTGTGCTCTCCTCCATGGCTCCAAAGCTCCCCACCTCTGCCCCCCACAGTCTCAGCCCATGAAGTGGCTTCGTAATGTGTGGAAACCTTTCCTCCTTCACAGCTCCCTCCCACTGGTGCAGGTCCTGTACCTATTCTTTTATCTCTGTTTATCTTTTTTTCTTTCGCCCTACCCAGGTAGGTGGGCAGTTTCTTGCCTTTTGGGAGGTCTGAGGTCTTCTGCCAGCATTTGGTGGGTGTTCTGTAGGAATTGTTCCACGTGTAGATATACTTCTGATGTATCTGTGGGGAGGAAGGTGATCTCCGCATCTTATTCTTCTTCCATCTTCCCCCTCGTCCCCCCGATTCCCTTCTCTTTACCTTTTGTGAATTTACTGCAAGTTTTTGTTTTGTAAGGTTACCCATGAATTTTACATAAATCATCTTATATAAGTTTATTTTACACTATCAGTTTAAGTTTGATCTCATGCAAATACCTTTTACTCCCCTCCCCTTTTATGTTTTTGATGTCACCATTTGCACATCTTTATATTGTGTATCCAGTACCAAATGGTTGAAGCTATAGCTATTTTTAGTACTTTTGTCCTTTAACATTTGTACTAGAATTAAGTAGTTCACACATCACCATATTACAGTGTTAGGGTATTATGAATCTGACTATATGCTCATCTTTACCAGTGTATTGTATATTTTCATATAAATGTCTTTATGTTACCAATTAGCATCCTTTGTTTCAGCTTGAATAACTCTTTTCAGCATTTAAGGCATGCTTAGTGATTATGAATTACCTCAGCTTTTGTTTATTAGGAAAAATCTTTACTTTGCCTTCAATTCTGAAGGACAACTTTCTTCTGTGAAGTATTTTTGGTTGGCAGTTTCTTTCTGTTAGCACTGTGAGTATATCATCCCATTATCTTTTGGCCTCTGCTGAGAAATCCACTGACAGCCTTATGGGCATTTCCTTGTATGAGAGAATTTCTTTTCTTTTGCTGCTTTTAAAATTCTTTATCTTAGGTTTTAGACAGTTTTTTTTATTATGTGTCTTGAAGAATATTCTTGTGGATTGAAATTTCGAGGTGATCTATTACCTTCATGAACGTGGATGTCCAAATCTCTCCCCAGGTGTAAGAAGTTCTCAGCCATTATTTCTTTAAATAAACTCTAAATCCATTTCTCCCACTCTTCTCCTTCTGGGATGCCAATCATTAGTACATTATTTTTGTTGATATTGTTTCATAAGTCCTGCAGGCTTTCTTCATTACTTTTCATATTTAAAAAAATGTGCTCCTCTGATTGGATAATTTCAATTGGTCTGTCTTCTAGCTCATTAATTCTCTCTTCTGCATGTTCAAGTCTGCTGTTGAAGCTCTTGATTGAATTCTTCAATTCAGTCATTATATTCTTCAGCTCCAAAATTTGTTTCTTTTTTATGTTTCTATCTCTTAATTGAATTTCTCATTTTGTTCTCATATTGTTTCCCTGGGTTGTTAAATTATTTTTCTGTTTTCTCTTGTAGCTCTCTGGGCACTATAGAACAATTATTTTGAATTCTTTCTCAGGCAATTCCTGATCTCCATTTCCTTGGGGCGAACTCTTGGAGGTTTACCATATTCTTTTGGTGGAAACATGTCTCTCAGATTCTTCATGATCCTGTGTAGTCTTTCATACATGTCTGCTCATTTGAAGAAACAGTCACAACTTCCAGACTTTATGGATTGACTTTGGTAAGGGTAGCCTTTCTCCTGTGAGTGGGGGTATGCTGAGTTGTGCTACAACCCTCACTCTGGTAGTACAGGGTGCTAAGTTTGGAAGCATGCGTCAGGCACCATGGGGCCATGATGTCTCTTTGGCTCAGGCTACTGGGGTCCACAGTATCATCAACTGCATGGTCCTTGGTGGGTACTGTGGGGCGTCAATGTAGTTGCAAGGGCTGTTGTGGTCCTAAGTGGCACCTCCATGTCCAAAAGCTAGGGACCAGGGAAGGCAGCTGTGGTGGCTGGAGCTGGTGGTGTACACACACTCAGCTATAGGGGTCAACTGCAGGTGCCTGTATGTAAGTAAGGGCTAGTTGCAGACAGACATATAGTAATGGGAACCAGGGCAGGTAGCAAAGGTCAGAGCCAACTATGAGAACACTGGCAGCTGCAGAGGCCCTGGATGTCAGAATGATCTTCTATGGCTACACACTCTCTCCCCAGGTATGCAGACTTCAAAGGAGCCTGGTTACAGAGTTGTTAGAGGTGTGCAGGCACACAGATGGAAGCGTGAGTGCTGTTGTGTTGACCAGTGACAGAATGCATGGCCTGATCTGAGCCCAGATGCAGCTGTGGGGTCCCTGGCTGTTGGTGTACACTCCTGCAGCTGCATACACTCCTCCTGAGCATTCACACCACAGTGGTGGCTGGTGATGGGAGTTGGCCTGGGAGCATGCAGGCACACAGCTGGAGGGGCTAGTTATGGGTGGGCAGTGGTGCTGACCAGTGACAGAAGGCAGAGCCTGAGCCAGGTGCACAAGTGGCTGTCTTCCATGGCTGCACTCTCTCCCCCCAGGATGTTTGTGCTGTGGTAGAGGCCAAGTATGGTTGTCAGGCCAGTGGCGTGCAGGTGCACAGCTGGGTAGGCTAGCCCACTACTAGCAGAGTAGTGGTGGTGAGCCTAGTGTCTGTAGGTTGGTGTCCTAAACCAGCCTTACTCACACAGCTGCAGAGGCCCACACTGCCTGCAGGCATGGCTCTCGGGCTCCAGTGGGAGGGGGAGGGTCTCGGGCAGCTTGTCTTTTACATTTGTGCAGCTGAAGAGATTTTGGATGGCTGCCAGGGTGGGTCATGGGCACCATCAGGGGTGACTGGGTGGAGAGAGTGGAGATGGACTCAGTTGGCTGCCATTAGGGAACATGAATACCTGTGGGGAAAAAGGTGGTCAAGATCTATAGTGGGTTTATAGCAGCTGTGCTGGCCACTGGCTTCATCAGTGGTGAAATCTGCTGAGTTTGCCTGCAGAGCAGGTCTCTGTGGACTTTAATTAGTCGTACTGCATGTCTGCTAATAATAGCCTCTGCTTTTCTTCTTTGTTCCTTGCCAGCTGTATACATCTCAGCTTTGCTGGTCTGGATGGTGTGAAACTGAAGTGGGACATTTACATAGTGCCCTGAGAGGCTGGAGAAGTTGGTCATTCACTCCCTTCTTCCCTTCCAGGAAAGAGGAACCTTTCCTAGCTGGGGAGTTCCTTCTTGGCACTAAACAATGTTGACTTGAAGGATGGGGATGATGCAAACAAAATGCAATTTCTTACTTTTCTCATTGTGCAATTATCATATTTTTGTTTTGTTGCTCCAGTGTGTTTCTAAAACTTCCGAAGGAGACTATAGAAGCCTCCTAGAAGTGTTTTTGTTCATGGATAGCTATCCAATCCTTGTTCTTGTGGGGGGACAGGGAAGCTGGACTCTCTAACATCACTATTTTTTTCTGCCAAGCTTCATGTTGCCTTTCTGTTATTGATTTCTAGTTTGATTCCATTGCAGTCAGAGAAAACACATGCATGATTTCAATTTGTAAAAACTTTTGAAGTTTATTTTATAGAATAGAACATTGACTATTTGGTATGTGCCCCATGGCCATTTAAAATCATATATATTGTGCTGCTGTTGGGTGTAGTATTGTATCAATGTTGATCAGATCCTGTTGGTTGATGGTGCTCTTGATTTCTTCTATTTCTGACTTTCCGGCTAGTTGCATTTTCAGTTCTTGAGAGAGAAGGTTGTTAAAGTCTCCAAGTATAATCATGAATTTTGTATTTCTCATATCAGTTCCACAAGTTTTTGCATCATCTAATTTGAAGTATATATATATTTTTGGTTTAGTGAATAAACATTTAGGATAGCTATGATTTCTTGAACATTTCTTAGAATTCCAATTTGATTTATCACTTCTGAGTGCATCTCTTTTTATAGGTTTTTAGTGGTTGTTTTAGGTAATACACTGCATACAAATAACTTTTCATAGGCTACTAGTGTCAACATTTAGTGTCATTGGTGAAATGTATGTAAATCTCTCTTCATTTGATGTTTTTTATGCTCTGTTAATACCACTGTCTTAAGCATTTTCTTCAAATACACTGAGAACCACATCAGATCATACCATAATTTTTGCTTCATCTCAATAAAGTTGGAAAAAATTATTTTTTGCTCTAAGCAACAAACGTAATTGAGACAAGGGAAAATTAACAAATAACACAGAGGGGAATCCCCATAATGTTAACAGCTGATCTTCAGCAGAAACTCTGAAAGCCAGAAGTGAGTGGCAGGACATACTGAAAGTGATGAAGTAGAAAAACCTACAACCAAGATTACTCTACCCAGCAAGTATCTCATTCCGATTTCATGGAGAAATTAAAAGCTTTAGAGACAGGCAAAAGTAAGAGAATTCAGCACCACCAAACCAGCTTTACAACAAATGATAAGGGAACTTCTCTAGGCATAAAACAAAAGAGGAGCAAAAAACCTACATTAACAAACCCAAAACTATTAAGAAAACGGTAATAGGAACACACATATGAATAACTATCTTAAATGTAAATGGATTAAATTATCCAACCAAAAGAAACAGACTGGCTGAATAGATACAAAAACAAGACCCATATATATATACTGTCTAAGTGAGACCCACTTCAGACCCGGGGACATATACAGACTGAAAGTGAGGGGATGGAAAAAGATATTCCATGCAAAGGGAAATCAAAAGAAAGTTGGAGTAGCAATTCTCGTATAAGAAAAAATGGACTTTAAACTAAAGACTATTACAAGAGACAAAGAAGGACACTACATAATGATCAAGGGATCAATCCAAGAAGAAGATATAACAATTGTAATTAATTATGCACACAACATAGGAACACCTCCAGACATAAGGCAAATGCTAACAGCCATAAAAGTGGAAATCAACAGAAACACAATAATAGTAGGGAACTTTAATGCCCCAGTTTCACCAATGGACAGATCATCCAATATGAAAATGAATAATGAAAGACAAGATTTAAAAGATACATTAAACTAGATGGACTTAATTGATATTTATAGGACATTCCATCCAAAAACAATAGAATACATATTCTTCCCAAGTGCTTGTGGAACATTCTCCATGATAGATCATATCTTGGGTCACAAATCAAGACCTAGTAAATTTAAGAAAATTGAAATCATATCAAGTATCTTTTCCGACCACAACTCTATTGACTAGATATCAATTACAGGAAAATATCTGTAAAAAATACAAACATATGGAGGCTAAACAATACACTACTAGGTAACCAAGAGAGCAGGGAAGAAATCAAAGAGGAAATCAAAAAATACCTAGAAACAAATGACAGTGAAAACACGATGACCCAAAACCTATGGGATGCGGCAAAAGCAGTTCTAATAGGGAAGATTATGGCAATACAAGCCTACCTCAAGAAACAAGAAACATATCAAATAAAAAACCAAACCTTACTATTAAAGCAATTAGAGAAAGAAGAACAAAAAAACGCCCAAATTTAGCAGAAGGAAAGATACAAAAAATATCAGATGAGAAATAAATGAAAAAGAACTGAAGGAAATGACAGCAAAGGTCAATAAAACAAAAAGCTGGTTCTTTGAGGAGATAAACAAAATTGATAAACCATTAGCCAGGGTCATCAAGAAAAAAAGGGAGAAGACTCAAATCAATAGAATTAGAAATGAAAAAGGTGACATAACAACTGACATTGCAGAAATACAAATGATCATGATGGATAATTACAAGCAACTGTATGCCAATAAAATGGACAACCCAGAAGAAATGGACAAATTCTTCGAAAAGCACAGCCTTCTGAGACTGAAGCAGAAAGAATTAGAAAATATAAAAAGAACAATCACAAGCACTGAAATTGAGACTGTGATTAAAAATCTTCCAACAAACAAAACCTCAGGACCGGATGGCTTCACAGGCGAATTGTATGAAACATTTTGAGAAGGGCTAACACCTACCCTTCTCAAACTCTTCCAAAACATAGCAGAGGGAGTAACACTCCCAAATTCATTCTACAAGGCCACCATCATGCTGATACCAAAACCAGACAAGGATGTCACAAAGAAAGAAAACTACAGGCCAATATCACTGATGAACATAGATGCAAAAAACCTCAACAAAATACTAGCAAACAGAATCCAAAAGCACATTAAAAGGATCATACCACAAAATCAAGTGGGGTTTATCCCATGAATGCAAGGATTCTTCAATATATGCAAATTAATCAATGTGATACACCATATTAACCAACTGAAGGAGAAAAAACATATGATCATATCAATAGATGCAGAAAAAGCTTTTGAAAAATTCAACATCCATTTATGATAAAAACCCTCCAGAAAGTAGGCACAGAGGGAACTTACCTCAACTTAATAAAGGCTATATATGACAAACCCACAGCCAACATCATTGTCAATGGTGAAAAACTGAAAACATTTCCATTTTGATCAGGAAGAAGACAAGGTTGCCCACTCTCACCACTCTTATTCAACATAGTTTTGGAAGTTTAAGCCACAGCAGTCAGAGAAGAAATAGAAATAAAAGGAATCCAAATTGGAAAAGAAGAAGTAAAGCTGTCACTGTTTGCAGATGACATGATACTATACATAGAGAATCCCAAAGATGCTACCAGAAAACTACTGGAGCTCACCAATTAATTTGGTAAAGTAGCAGGATACACAATTAAGGCACAAATATCTCTTGAATTCCTATACAGTAATGATGAAAAATCTGAAAGAGAAGTTAAGGAAACACTCCCATTTACCATTGCAACAAAAGGAACAAGATACCTAGGAACAAACCTATCTAAAGTGTCCAATGACCTGTATGTAGAAAAGTACAAGACACTGATTAAAGAAATTAAAGATGATACAAACAGATGGAGAGATATACCATGTTCTCGGATTGCAAGAATCAACGTTGTGAAAATGACTATACTACCCACAGCAATCTACAGATTCAGTGCAATCTCTATCAAACTACCAATGGCATGTTTCACAGAAGTAGAACAAAAAATTTTCACAACTTGTATGGAAACAAAAAAGGCTGTGAATAGCCAAAGGAATCTTGAGAAAGAAAAACAGAGCTGGAGGAATCAGGCTCCCTGAGTTCAGACTATATGCTACAAAGCTACAGTAATCAAGACAGTATGGTACTGACACAAAAAACAGAAATATAGATCAATGGAACAGGATAGAAAGCCCAGAGATAAAACCACGCCCATATGGTCACCTTATCTTTTTTAAAGGAGGCAAGAATATACAGTGGAGAAAAGACAGTCTCTTCAGTAAATGGTGCTGGGAAAACTGGACAACTACAAGGAAGAGAATAAAATTAGAACACTCCCTAACACCATACACGAAAATAAACTCAAAATGGATTAAAGACCTAAATGTAATGTCAGACACCATCAAACTCTTAGAGGAAAACATAGGCAGAACACTC
The DNA here is from genome assembly GCF_964165515.1 of Mesoplodon bidens. NCBI lineage: Eukaryota > Metazoa > Chordata > Mammalia > Artiodactyla > Ziphiidae > Mesoplodon > Mesoplodon bidens. The sequence goes on along the minus strand of NC_138163.1, from coordinate 84,930,011 downwards.
TATAATATAAATCACAGCAAGATCCTTTTTGACCCACCTTCTAGAGAAATGGATATAAAACAAAAATAAACAAATGGGTCCTAATGAAACTTCAAAGCTTTTGCACAGCAAAGGAAACCATAAACAAGACTGAAGGACAACCCTCAGAATGGGAGAAAATATTTGCAAATGAAGCAACTGACAAAGGATTAATCTCCAAAATTTATAAGCAGCTCATGGAACTCAAAAACAAAAAAACAAACAAACAACCCAATCCAAAAATGGTCCGATTACCTAAATAGACATTTCTCCAAAGAAGATATACAGACTGCCAACAAACACATGAAGGAATGCTCAACATCATTAATCATTAGAGAAATGCAAATCAAAACTACAATGAGACATCATCTCACACCAGTCAGAATGGCCATCATCAAGAAATCTAGAAACAATAAATGCTGGAGAGGGTGTGGAGAAAAGGGAACACTCTTGCACTGCAGGTGGGAATGTGAATTGGTACAGCCACTATGGAGAGCAGTATGGAGGTTCCTTAAAAATCTACAAATAGAACTACTATATGACCCAGCAATCACACTACTGGGCATATACCCTGAGAAAACCATAATTCAAAAAGAGTCATGTACCAAAATGTTCATTGCAGCTCTATTTACAATAGCCCAGAGATGGAAACAACCTAAGTGTCCATCATCGGATGAATGGATAAAGAAGATGTGGCACATATATACAATGGAATATTACTTAGCCATAAAAAGAAACGAAACTGAGTTAATTGTAATGACTTTGATGGACCTAGAGTCTGTCATACAGCATGAAGTAAGCCAGAAAGAGAAAGACAAATACCGTATGCTAACACATATATATGGAATTTAAGGAAAAAAAGTCATGAAGAACCTAGGGGTAAGACAAGAATAAAGACACAGACCTACTAGAGAATGGACTTGAGGATATGGGGAGGGGGAAGGGTAAGCTGTGACAAAGCCAGAGAGAGGCATGGACATATATACACTACCCAACGTAAGGTAGATAGCTAGTGGGAAGCAGCCGCATAGCACAGGGAGATCAGCTCGGTGCTTTGTGACCTCCTAGAGGGGTGGGATAGGGAGGGTGGGAGGGAGGGAGATGCAAGAGGGAAGAGATATGGGGACATATATATATATATGTATAACTGATTCACTTTGTTATAAAGCAGAAAGTAACACACCATTGTAAAGCAATTATACTCCAATAAAGATGTAAAAAAATATCTAAAAATAGAACTTCCATACGACCCAGCAATATCATTACTGGGCATATACCCTGAGAAAACCATAATTCAGATAGAGCCATGTACCACAATATTCACTGCAGCTCTATTTACAATAGTCAGGACATGGAAGCAACCTAAGGGTCCATCGACAGATGAATGGATAAAGAAGATGTGGCACATATATACAATGAAATATTACTCTGCCATAAAAAGAAACGAAATTGAGTTATTTGTGGTGATTTGGATATACCTACAGACTGTCATACAGAGTGAAGTCAGAAAGAGAAATATAAATACCATATGCTAACACATATATATGGAATCCTAAAAATATATATATGGTTCTGATGAACCTAGGGGCAGAACAGGAATAAAGATGCAGAGGTAGAAAATGGACTTGAGGACACGGGGGGGGGAAGGGTAAGCTGGGATGAAGTGAGAGACTGGCGTGGACATATATACACTACCAAATGTAAAACAGCTAGTAGTGGGAAGCAGCCGCATAGCACAGGGAGATCAGCTCAGTGCTTTGTGTCCACCTAGAGGGGAGGGATATGGAGTGTTGGAGGGAGATGGAAGAGGGAGGAGATATGGGAATATATGCATACATATAGCTGATCCACTTTGTTATAGAGCAGCAATTCACACAACATTGTAAAGCAATTATAGTCCAATAAAGATGTTTTAAAAAGAAATGTTATTGAGAAATTGAAATGGGAGAATAAATGTCTATGAAGTTTATTCATAATTTTGCTCTTTCTGTTGTTCTTTCTTCTGTCCTGCTATTCCAAGATCCCTTCTTTAATTGTGCCTTTTTTGTTTAAAGAACTTCCTTTAGCCATTATTTTAGGATAGGTCTGCTGTAACAAATTCTCTTAGTAGTCTGTTGCTTGGATTGCATAATTTGTGTTATTCTTTCAGTTCACTGTTCCTTTCTCCTATCCCCTCTATTGTATTGTTGAGTACATCCACTGAATTTTAAAATTTCACTTATGGCATTTTTCAGTTCTATATTTTTCACTTGTTTCTTCTTTCTATCTTCTATTTCTTTGCTGAGTCTTTGTGTTTCTCTGCAGAAATTTTCTATAACTTTGCTGAAATTTTTCCATCTGTTTCAAATGTATTCCTAATCGTGCATTATAGCATTTTTATGATGGTTGCTTTAAAATTCTTGTCAGATAATTAACATCCGTGTCATCTGGACGTTGATGTCTTTTGACGGTCTTTTCTCATTCATGTTGAGATATCCCTTGTTCTTGATATGACAAATAATTTTCAACTGAAGCCTGCACATTTTGGGTATTATGAGAATCTTGTTCTTACTTATACCTTCTGTTAGAGCAGACCTCTTCTGACAGTGCCACTTCAGGGGAGGAGGTGCACTACCTTATTACTGCGAGGATGGAGTGGAAGTCCAGATTTTCCCCTTGGCCTCCATTGACGTCCCAAAGGGAAGGAAAGACTCCTTGTTAGGAATAGGTATGGAAGGAAGGCAACACTACCTTGTTACTGCTAGGCAAATGTAGTTTAGGCTCCTCACTAGGCCCTGCTGATACCACTCTGGCTGCAGAAGAAGGGTGTCTCATTATGGTTCCCTACATGGTCTCCTCTCAGCTGATACCACAGTGTAGTAGGCTTACTACCACAGAGTAATGGTAAAGTCCTGTATTTCTGCCAGGACTCCTCTGACACTACTCCAGTGCTAAATGGTCATGGGAGTCCAGGTGCTTTATGTGGTCTCCACTGACACCATAGGGAGTGGGGGAAGGTATCTCATTACCACAGTGAGTATGAAAGTCTGGTTCCCCACTTGGCCTCCTTGACACAACCACATGGGGCAGGAAGAGGTTGGTTGAGGTGTCTTGTTACAGACTGGCAAAGATAGAAGTCTAGGCTTTCCACTCAGCATTTGCTGAGGGTGGGGGTGAGGCCTCAAGTTTTTGGTGGCATTTTGTGGTGAAGGGGTTATTATCTAAATTTTTTGTCATTAGGCTGTTCCTTTCCAGTTCCTTTGGACAGAACAATCAGGCTTTTGCTGGGACCTCTTTTGACTGTACCCGTTGGTGTTCTTAGGTTGTCAGCTTCTACACTACCCAATCTGGGAGACATGAGGCAAAATCAAAACCCTGATGACAAAATAAAGGAAAAAAGAAAACAAACAAACAAACGAACAAACAAAAAACCCTGATGACTTGTGGCCATGTCATTCCTCAGGTCCCAAGGTCTGTACATGGTCTGGCGTGTCTTGTTCCCTTCATGTTTCAGAGTCTTCATTTTTTTTTAAGTTTTTTTAAATATTTTTATCTTATATCAGAGCATACTTGATTAATAATGTTGCATTAGTTTCAGGTGTATAGCCTACACGTATACACATATACACGTAATCTATTATTTTCCAAATTCTTCTATTTAGGTTATTACAGAATATTGAGCAGCATTCCCTGTGCTATACAGTAGGCCCTTGTTGGTTATCTATTTTAAATATTGCAGTGTGTACATGTCAATCTTAAACTCCCAATCTGTGGGCTTCCCTGGTGGCGCAGTGGTTGAGAGTCCGCCTGCCGATGGAGGGGACACGGGTTCATGCCCCTCCGGGAAGATCCCACATGCCGTGGGGCGACTGGGACTGTAAGCCATGGACGCTGAGCCTGCGCATCCAGAGCCTGTGCTCCACAACGGGAGAGGCCACAACAGTGAGAGGCCTGCGTACCGCAAAAAAAAAAAAAAAAAAAAAGCTCCCAATCTATCCCTGCCCCCCACCCTTCCCCCCTGGTAACCATAAGTTCGTTCTCTAAGTCTGTGAGTCTTTTTCTGTTTTGTGTTGCTTTTATATATAATGTCTAGGGTTTTTAGGCTTTCTCAGTAAAGAAATAAAATATGCATATTAAAATCTATCAAATATATTAATGCATGTGTATGTATATATAGGTATTGTTTTTTTTTTTTTGCCAGAATGACAAAGAAGAAATTATTGAAATGACGTTTGGAACTAGGAGTTGAGAATAAGTAAAGGGTGGAATTATTTTTCATTCTATACTTTCTTCATGGTTGGAAATTTTTACCATGTATATGTATTGCTTACATTTAAAATTTTTTAAAAAACACTTAAAGCCGTAAATACTTTTCAATTCCTGTCCTAGATGACTTGTCTTGGGAAACGGAAACCACTGTCCACTCTTTCTTCCAAAAACTATCTCCTCTCCAGGAGTCTATTGCTCCCCTATCTCCTCATTCTCATGTTACTGAACATTCTATCTTGATCTGTTTTGTGGTCTTTTCTAATGGCCGTTAAAACATTGGAACTCCCTAGATTTCAATCTCTGGTCTAACATTTATTGTCTTGCTACAGGTATCCCTAGGCAAGATTTGCATGGTTTTAACCACTGCCTCTATGCTATGGAAGGCCAACTTTATTTCCCTAATCCTGTTTTATTCTCTGACCTCAGATGTCTCATAGGCATATTTATCTTAACTTGTCCCAAACTGAACTCCTGCTCTTTTTTTCAAATCTTCTTCTCCCTCAGCCTATCCATCACAGTAAATGGAAACTTCATCCTTCTAGTTGCTCTGATATAAAACCTTGAAGTTGTCCATGACTCCTCTCTCTCTCCCGCATTCCACATGATTTGTTAGCAAGTCCTGTCAGCTCTGCCTTCAAAATTATTTAGAATCTGACCACTTTCTCACAATCTCCACTGTTAACACCAGCATCCAAGGTACAAACCATTTCTTGATTGCATTATTGAAACAGGCTCTTAATTAGACTCTTTGCTTCTACCCTTGTTCCCCTACAGCTATTATCCACAAAGCATCCAGCATAGTCCTATTAAATATAAGTCAAATCATGTCATTTCTCTAGTCAAAAACCTCATTCTACTCAGATAGTAAAGTCAATATCCTTCCAATGGGTTCTAAGGCCCTATAGGATCTATTTAGCTTTCCCTCTCCATTTCCTCTCTGAACCATCTTCTTATGTTTCCTCTTTTGATTAATCCTTCTGGCCTCCTTTTTGTACCATGAACATGATATACACATTTCTGCCTCAGGGATTTTCCACTTACCATTTCTTCAGCCTAGAATGATTTCCCCCCAGATATCTGAATGAACAATTCCTTTATTTCCTATGGGTCTCTGCTCAAAAGTCCTTCTCGATGAGGTCTTCCTGGCTACTGTATTTAAAATGTGAAAACCACTTCTCCACCCTTCCTATTCCCCTTTTCTGCTTTACTGTTCATCTTAATGCTCATTACCATTTAACATATTATATATTTTAGTTATATTGATACTGTTTTTCTAAATTACCTGAGGGCTGTATCCCCATGCCTAAAACAGTACCTGGCAAATGTGGATACTCAAAACATATTTCCTGAATGAATGAACCAATCAGTTAATCAATAAATTATATCTGGGCTATAGACCAAGAGTCAGAAAATTACAGCCCACAGGTCTGCTGCCAGTTTTGTCAATAAAGTTTTATTGGAACATTCATTTTTTTATGTTATCTATGACTGCTTTCCCAATACAAAGGTGGAGTTGAGTAGTTGTGACACACATCTATGACCTGCAAAGCCTATAATACTTATTATATGGTTCTTCAATAAAAAGTTTGCCAATCCCTGCTTAGGATTCATAGTCAACTACTTCCTTGATATTGCTGTCTGGATATATTCCAGAAATCTCAAATCCAATCTGCCCCAAACTGAGCTTTTTCTCCCTCTTTCTAAAATTTTCCCATTCTGTATTTCTTATATGTATGAAGTAGAGCCCCATCCACACAGTCTCCCAAATGTAACTCTATTCATCATACTACTCTAATTTGAAGCAAGGCTTTCCCAAGCCTGCAAGAACAATTTCAAACATTCTAAACTCCTTAATTAGACAAAGCCTAGTCCTTTTAGGACATGGCCACCATCTGCCTCCAGTCACATCTCTTGCCACTCCTATTTCCATTTCATGTTCCAACAGTATAAAATGGTTTGGGGTTTTAGGTCCTTGGACCTTTGTTCATGCTGAACCATATCCTTGAAATTTCTTTTCCTTATTCCCCTTTCTTTCCCACTTTAAGTATTGGCATAGGTTGTACTTCTCTGCAAGTACCCATCCTTGATTATCCCAAAGTGTCCTGTATATACTCAATAATATCACTGTACCAAAATGATTGGTAAGGCAGCACTGTATAGTGATTAAGTACTTCAACTCTGAGCCAGGTACATGGATTTAAATTCTAGCTCTCTCACTAGCTAAATGGCCTTGGGTATGTAACTGTCACATATCATGTGTTTATTATCATCTTCACATTTCAGCTGAAACAAAATGACTATCAGAGAAGTTACATTGCTCAATGTAACACAGATAATATGGCAGAGAATGTCAATTGTTCTCCAATATCCATTCTCTCCTTCTTTTAGTAAAAGAACTAAAGTCTTAGCTAGGCACATGGCTGCCCCAAACAAAAACTAAATTTCCCTGCTTTTCTTATAGCTAGATCTGACCATGAGATTAAATTCTGATAAATGGTATGTAAATAAAAGTGATATGTGTGACTTCCAGGTCATTGCCTTAAAGGAAAGGGTTATATCCTCAGGTTTCTTTCTTTCATACTTCCCAATTGATATTAATGTAGAAGATATTTGGTCATGCAGATGAAGCAGCACCTTAGGGATGACAGAACAACAACAAAGAAGTAAGCTGGGTTCTAGCCTTTGTCAAGTCACAGTATCAGGCCTGGACCACCTTGCTGAACTGTTCCAAACCAAGAAATAAATGTCTCTTGTGTTGGAGCCACTGTGGTATCTTAGTAGCCTTACCTGTATCTTACCTAATACAACTAGTAAGTGGAAGAGCTTGGATTTGAACTGTGCATACCACCTGGACTATATCACCAGTCCCCTCCCCCTGAAGAAAAGTTTTTATTGAATTATGCTCTTCTAGGATAGCATTGGCTGCTAGAAATCCTAGAGTCAAATGTAGGGCCATCTGTAGCAAGTGTATAGGACTTGTCATTAAATATTTCTTGTCTAGCCTCATTCCTGGGTTCATTTTCTATCTGTATCATGATTTTTTATTTGACCTAATTACAATGTACACTACCTCATATTTTACATACCATATAAATATAACACCTTAAATTCTTTAGAATGTTATGGGGTTTTAATAAGTATTGCTTTCTTTATGGTTTAATTGTACATATACCACTTTTATACCTGTCATTTTCCTTTGTTTACATGGTTGTCTCCATATTATACCATTAACTCTTTAAAGGCATGTACAATGATATTTTTCTTCTTCTATACCATCTTGCATGGGGTCTGATAATAAAATAGTTGCATGCTCAAGCAATGTTTGCTGAACGAATGAATTTCACAGGGTCAGAAATGCTATTAAATGTCATTGTGTCATATGGAATTTCCTTCCATTATAACTTGAGCCAGAGAGAAGACACAACTCTAAAAATTGGCTAGGGGAAAGTGTCACATGGTTGGAGGAGTGATGGTGAGGATAGGAAATACATACCTTGACAAAGTGCTCAATTAGGATTTCCACCACAATGTTCTGGAATTTGATGTTCATCATGGCAGCCACAGTGTCCTCCTGAGCTCTCATGAGAGTGGGCCCAAAGATCACCCCCATGTTAGAGGGGGTCATAAGATTCTCTTTGCTGTGCTCACACACACTGCCAGAAGAGAAAGGAAATGATTAACAAGATTTTCTCCAAGACCCCATTGTAACCAAGACTGCGTTAGATGCTTTAGGGGGTAAGAGAAACTAAAAAGTAAAAGAAAAGGAGAGGCCCAAAATATATATGGGAAGAAAAGATTACAAAGGAAGCAACTAGCAAAGAATACAAGATAGCATATAATTTGGGGCCAAACTGAGCCATAGATAACTTAGTTTGTATCACGGTAAAAGTCACGAGAAGAGGGGTGGATGGCTATAGTATTTGGAAAGACAGGAGGGAAGCAAGAAGGTATTCCAGGGCAAGAGGTACAGCATGTATAAAGTATATATAAAGAAGAACAAAGCGTATAGAGAAAGTGCCTACCAGTCTCACCAGTCAATAATCTAGTCTCTTCCCCAGCCCTAGCTAGAGAGGCAAAAAACTCAAAAAGTCAAAAGAGATCCTTAAGATTAGCACTTTATCATTGTCCTCACATTGCAGATGAGAAAACAGAGGTCCAAAGAAGGAAAGAGATTTGGCTGAAGCCACAGTCAGTTAGCCTGATTAGAGAAGGGCCTCTAATCCCAAATTTTCTGGTCCCTAGTCACTTCCCTTATTTAAATTACCTTAAGTGGCTTCCTATCACTTATAGGACACTTATAGGACTCTTCAGAGTAGCAATTAAAGTCTTCAGTAACTTGACACATATTTCCAATCCCAATGCACAGCTTGGGCTCTGAAGCTGACCTGGATTTGAATCCCAACTCTGCCACCCATTAGCCATGGAACAGTGAATGTTGCTGACCTAACTTCTCTGGGCTTCAGTTTTCTCACTTGCAAAAATAGTATCTACCTCAGACAGTTGTGAAATAAATAGAGCTAAATTGCTTTAGCATGGTATCCTGGAAATATTCCATTGGAAGTATCTGCTGTTATAATGACCTCTCCAGGAGCCTCCATCTAGGCACTGCTGATGTCTGACACTCTTAAATACTACACTGCTTAGATGAAGTTTTCTGGCTATATCATGCTGTTTCAGATCTCCGTATCTTTGCTCATGCCATTCCCTGTTTAGAATGTCTCCATCCTCCTAGATCCAAAGAATGTCTATCCTTTGAGATTCACTTTAGGCGACATCTCCTTCAGGGCCCTCACAGCCCACTGTCCTCATCTTGATTGACACTATTGGCAAGTTGAATATATTGCAATTTTCTGTTTCTTATCTGCCTTTCCTACTAGGTGGTAAACAACTTCCAAGTGTGTGTGCCTCACACAGAGCAGATACTAATTAATTATTTTAATAGAATTGAGAGCCTCTGGCACTCTTTCACGTAGTACTGGAGGCAGATAAGTAAAAGGTGTACAGCCCTTTGGTCAGTTTGGCTGTGGGAGTGGGGAGATAAGGGAATGGAAGAGCCCACCACAAACACTAATTTTCAAAACTTGCCCAGGTCAAGCGCCTTGAGAGACTGACCCCATTAAGAGACAGGCTCCGGTCACTAACAAGGTAATTGACAGGGACAGAATCCTTAGACAAATCCTAATGAAGTCTGTTAAGCCCATGACAAAGGCTGGGTGCCATTCAGATGATAATGAACAGCAACTATTCACAGGCCTTTGGTATTGCTGGACTGGTGATGGATCCCTTTTAACAGTTTAAATACTTCTGCAATTAACCCTTATTTTTTAGTGACAGAATATTTCAGATGTTAAAATGGAAAAGCAACTCCATGCTGCCACCAAGATCCAGAATGGCTAAACCACTAGTAACAAGGCAAGGACACTTGTGAGACAACAGCCTCCAGCATGTGTAAATGCTTATCTCCTTTTTTAAGCTTTGAAAGAAAGTGACTTTGGTTAAATATGCCAGAGCTCACTTAATCTGCATAACTCCAAAAGGCAGAGTATATTATCTCTGAAGCCTAGTTTCACAGAGGGTAAAGAACTTAGTTAATGTCAAACAGTTTGTGAATACATGGCAATACAGGGATTCAAACCCATATTTGTTGGGCTCTAAGTCTTACAGTCATCCCATTGCATCCCACTGCCTGCTTGTCTAGTTCCTGTCAAGAAATCAGCCCCTATGGGGGCCCCTTTAAGCTAAAGCCACCTTCTATTTCTCTGATGGAGGTTCGAGGTATTCTATTTAGGACACTCTTTTCATTCTTAATCTTCTTATGAGATTTGCAAGGTAATCTATTCTTTGGGGAGGTTTCTTTCTATTTGACATCTCTCCTTTTGTTATACATTTTAAAAAATCATTAAGAGGCATAATTGTGGGTTAATAAGATGAATGAAACCAAAAATAAGGGCATCATGAGTAGTTAATTAGGTGGGAGTTTGTAATATGATTCGGAAGCAAAGAAATCTTAAATTCTCTAGTCCACTTAGACTAAAGAAAATAGATACAACTTCTTTTTTTTAACATCTTTATTGGAGTATAATTGCTTTACAATGGTGTGTTAGTTTCTGCCTTATAACAAAGTGAATCAGCGATACATATACATATATCCCCATATCCCCTCCCTCTTGCATCTCCCTCCCACCCTCCCTATCCCACCCCTCTAGGTGGTCACAAAGCACTGAGCTGATCTCCCTGTGCTATGTGTCTGCTCCCCACTAGCTATCTATTTTATATTTGGTAGTATATATAAGTCCATGCCACTCTCTCAGTTCATCCCAGCTTACCCTTCCCCCTCCCCATATCCTCAATGGATACAACTTCTTGAACATCAAAATTTAAACCAAAGAAAACAGGTATTAGAGAGAGGTTATAAAAAGCCTCTAGTTTAGGAAAAAATAATTTTGATTAGATGGTTTAGATCAGAGGTCATAAATTAAAATGCCTATAAAAACAGAACTACCTTATGATCCAGCAATCCCAGTTCTAGGTATATATTCAAAGGAAATGAAATCAGTATCTCAAAGAGAATATCTGTACTCCCATATTCATTGCAGCATTAGTCACAATAGCCTAAGTGTCCTTAGATGGACAAACAGATAAACATATACACACAATGGAATATCAATAAGCCTTAAAAAAGAAGGAAATCCTGCCTTTTGCAACAACATAGATGAACTTAGAGGACATTATGTTAAGTGAAATAAGCCAGACACAGAGTAGAATGGTAGTTGCAAGGGGCTCTGGGAGGGGAAAATGGGGGAGATGTTGGTCAAGAGGTACAAATTTTCAGTTACATAAGATGAGTAAGTTTTAGAGATCTAATATATAGCAATATGAATATAGTTAACAATACTGTATTTTTGTGCTTGAAATTTGCTAAGAGGGTAGAACTTAAGTATTCTTCATAGAAAGAAAGAAAGAAGGAAGGAAGGAAGGAAAGAAGAAAGAAAGAAAGAAAGAAAGAAAGAAAAAGAAAGAAGGGAAGGAGGGAGGGAGGGGAGGAAGGAAGAAAGGAAGGGAGAAAAAGGTAACTATATGAGGTGATACATATAGTAATTAGCTATATTATGGCAATTATTTCACAACATATACATATACCAAACATCATTATGGTATATAAGTAATATACCATAAATATATACAATTTTTATTTGTCAATTATACCTCAACAGATATGAAAAAATAAAAATAAAAACTGAATAAGTTCATTAAACTGGTTCCATCACTAATGCGTTGTATGACTTTGGGCCTATCTTTTTCCATCCCTAGGTATCTGTTCCCTCACCTATAAAATGAGGTGGTTATTGGGTAATCTAAAGAGCCTTTCAGCTCTGCCATTCAGTGACTCTCAGAAAGTCCTTCCCTTGAAAATAATGGAAAAAAGAAACAGTCACACATTACATGTCTACTGTTGGAAGAACATAGAACCATTTATTAAGTATGTATGCCCTCCCCACTGTAAAGACCACCCCCCGAAAACCCAAAATAACCAAAAAAAAAACCCACCCCAAATCCCCAAAAAACCAATCAAAAAAAGAACTTGATCAGAGCAAGCCTCTTGATTCAAAATATGGGAAAATTTAAAGGACAAATGACCTGTTTTCTTTTTTCTTTTTTCTTTTTTTTTTTTTTTTTGCGTTACATGGGCATCTCACTTCTGTGGCCTCTCTCGTTGCAGAGCACAGGCTCCGGAAGCACAGGCTCAGGGGCCATGGCTCATGAGCCCAGATGCTCCACGGCATGTGGGATCTTCCCAGACCGGGGCACGAACCCGTGGCCCCTGCATTGGCAGGCGGACTCTCTACCACTGTGCCACCAGAGAAGCCCCAACCTGTTTTCTTTAACAAATAAATTATAAGAAACAAGAAAGAGATGAAGAAGAAACTTACAGATTGGGAACATGGTAAAAACACAGAGGCCCTATCCTATCAAACTTTGGCCTCTGTGTTCTTTATTAGCCCTCCAAGTGATTCTGATACACACAAAAGATTGAGAACTACTGCTATAGATAAGGGATCACCAAACTATGGCCCTTGGGCCAAATCCAACCTGTTTTTGTAATTAAAGTTTTATTGGAGTATTGTTATGCTTATTCATTCACATATTATGAATGGCTGTTTTTATATTATAAAGGTAGAACTAAGTAGTTGCAACAGAGTCCATATAGCTCACAAAGCCTTCAATATGTATTATCTAATCCTTTCTGGAACACATTTGCTGACCTCTGCTAGAGATTAAAAGAGACTTAAAAAACATCTGAAAAGATTCCTATGTGTGGACGTTATTTGGATCCTTATTAAAATATATAAATATATATGACATATTTGAGACTACTGGAAAATTGAACACAGAATATTTAATGATATTAAGTAATTATTAACAGTTTGTTTTCAGATGTGATAATTATATTGTGTTCATATGTACAAAGAATTTTCATTTTTCAATATACATACTGAAATATTTATGGATAAAATAATGTCTTAGATTTGCTTCACAGTAATATAGGAGGAAGAGAAATGAATAGGGATATAGATGAAACAATGTTTGCTACGTGTTGAAAATTGTTGAAGCTGGGTGATAGGCACATGAGAGTTCCTTATAGGCACATGAGAGTTCCTTATACTATTCCTTCAGACTCAGGATGCCACAGGATTTAAAAAGTCCCCCACCCTCCTCAACAAGATTTTGGCTAAAGATTTAAGAGGATTATACCTGGATCAAGGTTGAGTAGAGGCCTTTCCAGCCAGAACAGAAAAAAGCATCTGAAGTGACAAAAACCCTTCTTAAGGACATTATACCTAGGTACGGCTTTCCCTCTACTATTCAGAGCAACAATGGATCTGCTTTCATCACAGAAATAATGCAAACAGCAAATAAAGGTTTAGGTATAAAATGGAAACTTCACTCAGCATGGACACCCCAACCTACAGAAAGGCTAAGAAGATGAACCACACTCTGAAGAAAATGCTCGCCAAGCGATGCCAGGAAATTCATCCAAAATGGAACAAGGTCTTGCTGGTTGCTCTCCTTTGTATACTGGTGGCCCCTAGAAGTGGGCTAGGTATACAGGATACCACTCTCACCCACTAAGAGTAAAGAAAGAGAAACATTTCTAACACAGGAGGCAAAAATTAAACAGTATGTACAACAGATTGGTCAGTTGTTAACCACTGCATGAGTTTGTGTTCCAGAGGTCTCCCCCTCATCTGGAGGCTCCCTTGTATCCCTTTAAAGCAGGAGACCCAGTGCTGCTGAAAGTGGGAAAAAGAGCAAGGGGGCTTCCCTGGTGGCACAGTGGTTAAGAATCTGCCTGCCAATGCAGTGGACATGGGTTCGAGCCCTTCTCTGGGAAGATCCCATATACCGCGGAGCAACTAAGCCCGTGCACCACAACTACTGAGCCTGCACTCTAGAGCCCAAGAGCCACAACTATTGAGCCCACGTGCCGCATCTACTGAAGCCCACGTGCTCTAGAACCTGTGCTCCACAATAAGAGAAGCCTGCACACTGCAACAAAGAGTAGCCCCTGCTCACCGCAAATAGAGAAAGCCTGCATGCAGCAACGAAGACCCAACACAGCCAAAAATAATAAATAAATCAAAAAAAAAGAGCAAGGATCTGAGCAGCAGCTTGAAGAAAAACAGAAGGGATTCTATGACATTCTTCTTACTACTCAGAAACTTTAAGTATTTGTTCCGACAAGCAGAATGAAAGTTCTGTTTTCTTATCCTTTTTCATACCTCTTACGTACAAAGCTATAGATCCATATGCTGATCCTTTTGATAATTCTAACTGCCAGATATGTGGTCAGCTTCCTATTTCTGGGTCTTCAGGACTGCCTTGATGGGTTTTCCCCATACGGGAAATGGTTTGGAAACAACTGGCTACAACAAGTCTCTCTGAAGTACCAGTTCCACACTAGGCTTCAGACTTATTCCCCTGAATTCCTAAGGAAATGAGATCTTTTCTATCTACTAAAGTTCCAGCTGTCATTCCTCTTACCTCTAACTGGGCCTGTTGCACCAAAATGGCAGACCAAGGGATTGAGATCTTAATCACATAAGGCTCGGATCCAGGATTTGGAGCTCAAATATTGTAAATCTGGTATCTACTCCCCAAAATTTAGACACCCTATCTCAGCAGGAAGTAGAATGGTCATCACCCAGTTCCCTGAAAGACTTGGGGAAAGATAAAACCAAAGTGGGGATTAAAACCGAGTTCCCCTAAAACCAGTTTCCTCTGCTGAGTTTATGATTAACATCTCTATCCAAAATGATTGTTCCCTTTCTCATCTAATATCTGTTCTCCTCAAGATTGAGGAGGATCAAAGAAAAAGGGGGAAGTGAGACCAAGCAGGGCCCTGTGGGACTCCCAGGCCTCCCCGTTTCTTGTAGGCAAGACTCCAGCCTGCATGACTTTCCCTGTGTTCCAAAGGGTGGATTCGAAGAGCTGCTAATCAAGGGAGAAGCAGCCAGGAAACCACCTGAGGAAAGACTAAAGGAACCAGAGAAGCTCATCAAGAAGATTACCTGAGACCAGATTAGAGGAGTGAAGGCCCTACACATAACCTAATCTTGTCAGAGACCCCACCCTTGAACCACTGTTATAAAACCCTTCATCAAATCCTCTGGGGTTGGGACACATAGTTTTTCAGGCAGGCGCCAGCTGTGTCCCCCTTTGCCTAGCAAAATAATAAAGCTATCCTTTTCTATTCAC
Source organism: Mesoplodon bidens (assembly GCF_964165515.1). Taxonomy (NCBI): domain Eukaryota; kingdom Metazoa; phylum Chordata; class Mammalia; order Artiodactyla; family Ziphiidae; genus Mesoplodon; species Mesoplodon bidens. Next base: position 84,914,987 of record NC_138163.1, on the reverse strand, counting down.
CCAAAACTCTGTCTCCAAGGTTTGATTTGTCACTGGTGTACAGAGAAGCTGAGCTTTTGGTAACATCCCAGTCCCTGAAGATGATGCCCTTAAGGGCAGACAGCTTTGGTTTCATCCATTGGTGTTATATTATCCATAATTTACTTCAAATACTGCAACATAGCCAGTACAATGTCCTAAATTTCATCAATGTCATCAGTTGCAATCACACCATTATTTTATAATGTACCACTGAGAAAGAAGAAACTTTCACTGTCGAATCATTATGTAATATTTTGAAGACATTTTAAATAGAAAATAAACTCAACAATGAACATAATTTAACTAAAATGACTACAACATGAGCAGCTATGATCATGTTCATGCATGTAGAGGTTATGATAATTACATAAAAACCGCTACCTGACAACAGTGATTTTAAGAAACAATTGATTCTAAGATGCATCCAGAATTCAGGTTACAATTTGAAAAAGACAAGTGCCCCTTAGAATGGATGAAATTTGATATATGTGTTTGTTAGTTTTCATGCACACCCTAGGACAGGTCAGTTATGGTTGTAGTATTCTAATTTTAAATGCATATTTACATACTCTAGGGCTGATTAATTAGTATTTAAAAGACTCTAATCAGAAGCCAAAGGGACTACTATAAGCTTCAGCTAACCTCATCTCCAATCAACACCAATGGCTCTGTTAGTTAGCATGGTTGGTGGCAAACTGACTTCTCATTGCTTAGATGTGTCAAGATACATGGATTGTGGATTGGCTAGAAATATTGTATAGACATTCTCAAGCTTTCATTGACAGGTTAGAATAGAGCAACAATCAATCTTAACATCAGTAAGGTGGGTCAACTCATATTATGCATCTTCAGATGTGATGCAGCATAAGGTACACAAAATCACCTATGATGTGTTCTACCCCCAAAATAGTTAACTTGAATCCATCTAGCCTTAAAATACAACCTCTACTTTATAAGAAATAAAGAAAATAGGGGAACAAGCTGAAAAATACAATGACAAAAGTAGACAAAACTAGTGAGAGAGTGGTGTGGACATATATACACTACCAAACGTAAAATAGATAGCTAGTGGGAAGCAGCCGCATAGCACAGGGAGATCAGCTCAGTGGTTTGTGACCACCTAGAGGGGTGGGATAGGAAGGATGGGAGGGAGGGAGACGCAAGAGGGAAGAAATATGGGAACATATGCATATGTATAACTGATTCACTTTGTTATAAAGCAGAAACTAACACACCATTGTAAAGCAATTATACTCCAATAAAGATGTTAAAAAAAAAGACTCTACAGAACAACTAATTTTGGGGTCAACTAAGGAAATGTTAATATGGTCTGGAGAGGTAGAAGTTGTTGAACTGAAAAAAGGTGGAAATTGTTGAACTGAAAAAAGTTTGGTGTTACTGAACAGCATAACCTCAATTTGGTAAAAAATGTAAATGTGTTTGTGTGTGGGGTGTGTGTATACATAAACACACACACACACACACACTCACAGAAAGATCCAGAAGAAAAAACGTGAATATATTAATAGTAGTGATTTTTGGATGCTGAGAATAGAAAGCTTTTATTTTGGTTTATTGACTTGTTTTGCTCTTCTATATTTTCCAATCTCTACAATGCAATGGTATTGCTTCAGAAATAACAGAAGTGCTATTATTACAAAAACAAGAAGATTCTAATAAGCCTAAAAGCTCACACCCTATAGAATGGTAGTCCAAGCCTAGGATTGCAAAGGGGTCTTGCATTTGGGCATTAGATCATGGGATTTTATTGCCTGACTACAATTGCGTTGCTGTAATATTATCTAATCTGTTTCAATTTAAACTTTAATGCATGATGCAGTCAGAGCAACTGAAAGGAAAGAGAGCTGAGACTTCACTGAGTTTACAGAACAGGTTGTACAACTGTTTTGAATCTGCTTCGAGATAAATACCTGCATGAGTGGCAGAATTAGGTCTGAGGCTTGCTTGCATTGTATATGCCACTGGTCATGAGATTGTGGGGGAGGTAACCTGTACCATTCTCCTACTTCAGATTAATGGAAGCAATAGGTAAAAAGCAAAAAGAATAGAATAATTGGGAATCTCAAATTGGCTGATATCAGTTTGTGTTTGCCTGTTATTAGCCTAGAAAATGGGCCAGCAGTGGGAACACACTACGAAGGCATAAGTTATAATTATCATATAGCCTATGAAAGCAGTGGTAGGCAGGCAGGAAAATTATGTGAATTCTGAAAGCACATAGATTTTCTTCTCCTGTGTAAATTTCCCCGTTGGAACTAAGCCTATTTTTATTTGCATTTTCCCTATAACTCTTGGTTATAAAGATACAAAAAAAAGTTGAAAGAATGGTACTATGAACATTAATACTGTCTATACCTAAATTCAGGAATTAACATTTTCCTACATTTGCTTGTTCTCTCTGTATATTTTTTTATGAGCCCTTTAAAAGTAAATTGTTTCAACCCTAAATACTTTAGTATTCATCTCCAAATAATAAGCATGCTGTCCTACAAAACCACAATAACATTTTTATACCAAGGAAAATTTATAATAATTCCATATCACCTGATATCTGGTCCATATTCAAATTTTCTCAAATGTCATGAAAAAATTATTTTACAGGTGGGTGTTTCCAATCTAGATCCAAAGTTCATACACTGCATTTGTTTCTGGTTTTTTAGCCTCTTAATACAAAACAGTACCACTACCTTTTTTCCCCAGGACATTGACTTTTATAAAAATTCCAAGCCAGTTGTCTCAAAGAATGTCAAACATTCTGCATTTTTCTATACCCTGTATTTCCTGTAAACTTAAAAGGCTAAATTTGATTGGGGTTAAACATTCTTGGCAAAAATATTTGTTTATGTTGTATACTTCTTACTGTATCCCATCAGGAGGTAGATGAGGTCAGTTTGTATCATTATTAGTGATGCTAAATTTGATCAATTAACTAAGGTGGTATTTGCCAGATAACTTTATTGTAAAGATACAGTTTCCATTTGTAATTAGTAAGTAATCTGTGGGTAATACTTTGAAGCTATATGAATATCTTGTTCCTGAAAAATCTTTTACTCAGTGGTTTTGATCCATGGCTGAAACAGGGTGCTGAGGTTGCAAACTCGTAGTTTTTCTTTTTGTTTTCTTTCTTAAGTGTAGTTGATTTACAATATTAGTTTTAGGTGTACAACATAGTGATTCAATATCTTTATAGATTATACTCCTTTCAAAGTTATGAAATATTGGCTATATTCCCTGTGCTGTACAATATATCCTTGTAGCTTATTTATTTTATACATAGTACTTTGTACCTTAGTCCTCTACCACTATCTTACCCCTCTCCACTTCCCTCTCCCCACTGGTAACCACTAGTTTGTTCTCTACATCTGTGAGTCTGTTTCTGTTTTGTTATGTACATTCGTTTGTTTTATTTTTTAGATTTCACATATAAGTGACAACATACAGTATTTGTCTTTCTCTGTCTGACTTATTTCCTTAGCATAAATACCCTCCAAGTCTATCCATGTTGTTGCAAATGGCAAAATTTCATTCCTTTTATGGCTGAGTAATATTCCATTGTATGTATGTATACCAGCTGCTTTATCAATTCATCTGTTGATGGACACTTAGGCTTCCACATCTTGGCTTTTGTAAATAATGCTGATATGAACACTGGGGTGCATGTATATTTTTTGAATTAGTGTTTTGTTTTCTTTGTATATATACCCAGGAGTGGAATTGCTGGATTATATGGTAATTCTAGTTTTAGTTTTTTGAGGAACCTCCAAATATTTTCCATAGTGGCTGCACCAATTTACATTCTCACCAGCAGCATACTAGGGTTCCTTTTTGATGACAGTCATTCTTTTGTTTGTTTGTTTGTTTAGCAAGAAGAAAAGAGGTTTTTTTATCACTATGGATGATAAATGAAACAATGAGTAAATAAAATTATACTTTTAATATTGATTTACAGTATTTCAAATATCTCTGGGTGTTTATATTTAATCTATGTATCCATTCAGACTTCTTAAAATTATTTTCATAAGCTAATGATCCACACAGAATTTAAAAATTCACAGTATCCTTCAATTCTATTTATTTTATTAAAATCCAGTCCTCTATCTAATTGCATTTCTTTTCTTCTTTAAAATATAAATAGTGGCACTTAAAATAACACTAACAATTGCAACAGATCCAACCACTGACAGTACCAAGATAGAAATGTTAACTCTGGGATTTGGATGACTTTCACCAGGACTGTGATCTGCTTGAGAAATAAACAAAGCTACTTGTGTAAAGTTGGATACTTTTGATGTCAAATTGCTTTTATCCACACTTTGAATGGCAATGAATATGTGGGTTGCATTTTCTTCTGAGATATTTCCTGGTTTGAATGCAAAGGTTTCCTTGGAGTTGGCCTCATTTGGTAGCAGATCAGTAGTGTTTACTTGCAGAGCATAGTCAAAATCATCCCTTAGCTCCAGGATGTTTCCACTTATTCTTATGATATACTGTTGAACTTAGGGGAAAAAAAGGTGCAAATGATGTAGGAACTGGAGCATCCATTTAAAATTCCTTTTTATTAATTTTTCTCAAAAATATTTAGTTATGTCAAGCTTATACTCATATCTAAAGCCTTATTTTTCTATAAAAGCTGAATTCTGATTTTGAAACTCTGCCAAATGCTACCTTCTCTGTATGAAAAGTGGTAGCAGGTTATAAAGTGTCACATTTGATTGATTCAAAACATGAGATTATAAAATTAATACTTTTCTGAGCTATCAATTAAAAATTATTTTCCTCTTACCCTTACACCCTTGCTTTTGCAATGAGTTCCTTTCACTTAATCAACACTGCATGACACTTTGTCCTTACCGTTTACAACATCAAAATCATCTGGTGCTGTCCATGTTTTTCTAAATAATTTTAATTGTAGTATAGTTGATTTACAGTGTTGTGTTAGTTTCTGCTGTGCATCAAACTGAATCAGCTACGTATACATAGATCCCCTCTTTTTTGGATTTCCTTCCCATTTGGTCACCACAGAGCAGTGAGTAGAGTTCCCTGTGCTATATAGTAGGTTCTCATTAGTTATCTATTTTATACATAGTAGTGTATATATGTCAGTCCCAATTTCCCAATTCATCCCCCACCCCCCGATGACAGTCATTCTGACAGGTGTGAGGTGATATCTCAATGCGGTTTTGTTTGCTTTCTCTGATTATTAGCAATGTTGAGCATCTTTTCATGTGTCTGGTGATCCGTATGCCTTTGTTGGAAAAATATCTATTCAAGTCTTCCCATTTTTTAATCGGGTTGTTTTTTCAATATTGAGTTGCATGAGCTGATCATATATTTTAGATATTAACCCCTTATTGGCCATATCTTTTACAAATATTTTCTCCAATTTGGTAGAATGTCTTTTTATTTTGTCAATGGTTTCCTTTGCTGTGTGAAAGGTTTTATGTTTACTCAGGTCCCATTTTTTGTTGTTGTTCTTTTTTTTTTCTTGCTTTTGTTTACTTTGCCTTAGGAAACATCAAAAAATATTGCTACAATTTATGTCAAAGAGTGTCTTGCTTATGTTTCACTCTAGGAATTTTACAGTATCTGCTCTTACATTTAGGTCTTTGATCCATTTTGAGTTTACTTTTGTGTATGGTGTTAGAGAATGTTCTAATTTCATTCTTTTACATGTTGCTGTCCAGTTTTCCCAGCACTGTTTATTGAAGAGACTGTCTTTTCTCCATTGTGTATTCTTGCCTCCTTTGTCATAGATTAACTGACCATACGTGCGTGGGTTTATCTCTGGGCTCTCTATTCTGTTCCATTGATCCATGTGTCTGTTTTTGTGCCAATAACACACTGTTTTGATTACTGTAGCTTTTTGAAAACTAGTTTTTCTAATTCTATCATTCCTCCCACATTTATTAGCTGGTATTCTTCAGTAATAAAGGGATTTCCTTACTCTAACTACCTCCCATGGATTTTTTATTTAATCAAAATGTTATTATCAAATACAGCACTCATTGTTTTTGATGTTTCAGTTGCTCCAGATGTAATCAGTGTCAGCCTTTTCAAGCAGATTCCTGAATCTTTGTGACATGACCCTATTAGTTCATGAGCTCTTCTTTGCTTACAAAGGTATACTTGATCCAAGGCTCACCTTGTATTTTCCTTGCCCCAGACCTGGAATCAGCCAGTTCTCTAAGAAGACTTGGCACTTTTGAGAAGGGAATGTTATTTAGACACAAAAGATCTGGGCATTACATGTGTCTATTGCTTTCTTGGGTAGAATCATTTCAAGACTGGTTAAGTGAATAGAAGATTTTGTTGTTTTGTTTTTAAATCATGCATTCATACTGGCATTCTCAATTCAACTTTACCATTATAGATTTTTTTCCTTTATATCTTGAATTTTGTATCCATATCTCTTTTTCTTACACCATAAACCTTGGCTTCTGATAATATTAATATATTTACTATTTTTTACTTTATCCTTATGAGATACATATACATAAAATAATTTCAAGTTATAATTATAATATTACTAGTACTAATAAACCTACTGGGTGACGCTTACAACTTTTTTTGCAGTTTTTTTCCTGTTTTTAGAATATATTTCATTAGCATGAATCAGAGGCTGTGCTGACAAGTTAGATGAAATAACTGTTTTCTCTGTATGACTATGCTATGAATTTGATAAACATTTAGATTCATTTGCTTTTTTACATTCCATTTTAGGGTTTTTAATGTTTTCCTTTTGATTTAATATTACTTTTTAGATACCTAAAATATTAATATGGCTCAAAAATCAAAACCATAGAAGGAGGTGGACTCAGAGGAATCTAGCTCTCATCTTTGTCCCTTCCACCCTAGTCACCACCTATCCCCTGTAAAAAAAAAAAAAAAAAAGAGAGAAGCCTCAATTAAATATAGTCAGGAGACCAGAAGGGGGAGCCCTCATACCCTGCCATGATAGCAGAGCCCAACAGGAAGAAAACAGATTTTTCTTTCCTGCCAAGGACTCAAGCCAATGAAAAGCTATGGACTCTTTGTTTACTATAGCCCTCCCAACTTTCTTTTCCCCTCTATAAAAGTGTTGTCCTTCCATTGTCATGTGGGACTTGCCCATTGTTTGGCATGGTTGCAGATTCCAAATTACAAATCTCTGCTCATCCCAAATAAACCCATCTTTGCTGAAGAAATATCTGGTAGTCTATTTCAGGTCAACACCCCCGTAGTAACCATTTTCATTAGTTTGTTTTTAAAACAGCTTTATTGAGATATATTTCATATACCATAAAATTTACCCTTCTAAAAGGTACAATTCAATGGTTTTTAATATATTCACAGAGTTGTCCAACAATCATCACTATCTAATTCCAGAACACTTTCACCACTCCAAAAAGAAACCCTGTAACCATTAGCTGTTACTTCCCATGTCTCAGTCCTAGGCAACTATTAACCTACATTCTGCCTCTAGAGATTTGTCTTTTCTGGACATTTCATAAAAATGGACTAATGTAATATGTAGCCTTTTGTGTCTGGCTTCTTTCACTTAGCATAATGTTTTCAAGGTTCATCCATGTACTTGATTCCTTTTATGGCTGAATAATTTTCCATTGTATGTTGATACCACATTTTACTTTTTCCATTCAGCATTTGATGCTCATATGGGCTGTTTCCACCTTTGGACAATGATGAATAATGCTGCCATGAATATTTGTGTACAAGTTTTTGTGCGGAAATTTGTAATGCATCTGGAAATCACTTCAAAAACAAAATTCATATTTTCCTCATTCTTTTTAATGACTATATAATACCACATTGCTTGAATATATCATGATTTACATAACTAGCCACTTATTATTGGACATTTATGTTGTTTCCAATATTGCGTTACTAAAAATTACACTGCACTGACACAAATTTGTGCATATGTTGTTTTGTATTTGTGGAGGTATGTCTTCAGAGTAGACGCCTAAAAGTGGAGTTGCTGGGTCAAAGGATAACTGAAAATGCAGATTTGTTAGATATTGCCAAATTTCCCTGCTGTAGGTCTGTATTTGTATTGCATTAACACCAGCAATGTGTTGGACTCCCTGTGCCCCAAAGTCTCATAAACAGAATGTGGTCAAGCTTTAGGGTTTGCCAATAAATGGTATCTTAATGTAGGTTGAATTTGCATTTTTCTTATTACAAGTTAACTTGCACAGTTTTTCACATATTTAAGGTTATTTGTCTTTCTAGTTCTGTGTTTTTTGTGCTTGTGTCTATTGTTCGTTTTGTTCTAAGGATTTTGAGGAGCAAGATTCTTCAAGTAAGGTAGATGGCCAGCCTTTGGGTGGAGGGAGGTAGGTGTCTCTCACTAACTGCTAGTAGGAGAATCTTCAACTGAATCCTTGGCTCATGTCACATATTAAGACTCTTAGAAAGTAAGAGCTAGAAGAACCCTTTGAGATTAGCTATTCCAGTCCCCTCATATTATAGATGACCAAACTGAGGCCCAGAGAGTAGGATGGACTTTCTTTAGGTTCATAGCAAATTAGCAATAAAGCTGAAATTTGAACTCAAAGTCCCTTTTCCCCGGGCAACTTCAAATTAACAACATGTGCTGATTTTTGTACTTTACGGAGAGTATCATAAACAATTTTTTGGAAAGAAAATGCTTTTCAACGTTTGCTATTAGCCCAAATTACAGACATTGGCAATAAATATAAAAGCCATTGTCTTGTTAATTCTGCCTATTTGTCTGCAATATTGGCTATAGATGTATTAAAAAAAACCCACAAAACAAAAAAACTTAGAATGTCAGAGTTGGTCAGATCTTGGAGAGATATTATCATATCACAGGGGAACCTGAGGTCCAGAGGTGCAGAGTGATCAGGATTTATTATAGCAGGAGGCAAAGAGGGCCATTTACCCTTCACTAAGGGCCTCAATTTTAGGTGTTTTGAGATATTCTCCAAATGAGGTTAAAATATCTCATCAATGCATTTATGAGTGTGCTGATAGCTTTATTTTGTTAAACACAAACACTTAAAATGCATCACAATTTTTCTAAGCTTGTTGTCTCACTTACTTACTTTTTAATACACCAGGAATTGTCTTAAGAGTGACCTGCCCATGGTCATCAAGAAAGCTAGTAGCAGAACTGACACTAGAACTCAGGTTTGCTGACTCCTGGACAGAGTATTTTCTGCTGCACCATACTGTTTCCTTAGAGCAGCTAGCCTTTTATGAGTCAAGTAAATTCTTCTTTATTCACAACATTGAGCCTTCATGCCAGGAAGCACCACAGTGGGGCACACATGCCCTTACACACCCCCCCCCATCTTAGAGCCCATCACCAGACCTACTCTCTGGAATGCTGCTATCTGTTCCTACATGTCACACCCAAGCAAAGAAGGTGACCATAATCATAACTCCCATGTCTTGAGAACTTCCTATGTGCCATGTACTTCACCTGTGTTCATTCAAATCCACACAACAGTCTTATGTGGTAGGGAATACTACTCTCATTTTATAGATGACCAAACAGTTTAAGAGAGGTTTTCCTAAGATTACACAGCTGGGATTTGAACCCACGTTTATCTGACAGCAAAACCTGTGTTCAGCCACCATTCTACCTGGTGTTACCATTCAACTGAGATAACCCCTCAACTAAGATGCATGATGATCCTGAGAGGATATATATAAGGGTAAAGGGAAAACTGCCTTTCTCACAGAACACTCAGACTGCCCAGGATGAAGCAGTTGGGGGCTGGGACTTAATAAGCTGACAGACAGTTTATCTGCAGTGCTACCATGTGGGCCAGCCCTCTAATAGGAACTCTTCCTGAAAACCTAGAAGTTACTTACTTGACCAAGTGTCTTATAAGAAGTTCCAGCATCTCTCGGTTCTTTTCTGGTAGCTTATATACCAAGGAATGAATAGCTCCCAGCCGATAATCCAGGTTGTCAGACTCTGAGAGAGAACAGAGAGATAGTTTTGCCTTCTGGGCAATTGGATCAAGCAAACTCTCATACATATACACACAGGCACACACATACACATGCACATGTGCACACAGACACAATCAGAGACACACAGAGTCAAAGAGATGAAAAGAGAGAGATATATAGACACAGGGACACAATGACAAAGAGAGACCAAGAAACAGACACTGAAAGAAAGAGAGGGAGGGAGAGAGACTGACTAAACGATAAAAACATAGATTGAAAACAAAGAAATAGGCCTAGAAAGATGAAGAAATAGAAGAGAGAAGAGCAAAGAAATATGAGTAGAGAAGACAAGACTGTCTCAGAGCAAGTCAGAATTCTGGATACAGCAGGTTGCTCCTAAAGTTCCACATGTAAACTTCCAGCTGGAATCCCTTGCCCACCCACTCTCCTTGTGGAACTAGGAGGTATGCTTCTGCCTCTGGGTTCCTATGAAAATCACTGAGAGACCTCAGAGTAAAGATCAAAGCTCTCTTGCCTCAACAAAGATTCATTATGAAGACAAATCCCCTGAATCTTTTTCCTGAATACCATACAAGGCATAATGCAGAAGAGTCACATCAAGGTAGGGAGGGATACTCATACAGTGGCCTCAGCCAAAACTTTTAATGCTTCTTCAGCTGCCAACTTTTTGAGTGATTCTATATGCCTTATTTCCTATGTACCCTTCCACCCTCACCATCGGTCTTACCATCTAAAAAAATGTGATGCTAGCACTAAAAGTTTAGGAGTAATAATTCACAACACAATTGAAAAGCACTTGAAAAGGCAAAGTGCTGAAAAAATGCTGAAATAGTAACTGTAATGGAGACATTTTGCTGTCCCCTGGCAATGTGAGCCATCTTGTTCTGATGTAAGAGGCAAAATCAATCAATAAAATCCTCAGACCTGTCATATCCCTCGTTAGCCAGTTTTCTCCAATTCACTCAACCAACATTGATTTATGAAAAGTAATACAACACTTGAGTTAGCAAGTAAGAATACTCTCATTTGACAGTGGACAAAATCTGTGTATATGTTTGTTTTTTCCCTCACTGTCCCTCAAGCAGTCTTCTAGGCTTATTGCTGTAAACATTACTTAGAAGCGAGGACAACACAATTAACTAAGTAACATAAATACTTACTGGCAGCAGAGACCAGCTCTTTGTGAAGTCTATAGGTCATGACAGGTTCAGAAAGATTCCTGAAATTAATGAAGACTGTAAGTTCCTTTGGGGAGGGAGTAGCAAGGCCTTAGATGAGCAGTTCTGTGAGCAGCAAGGCTTAAGTTTCTGAGCTCCACAGATTAATGACTACATACATTTCTCTGTTCATCTGAAACTTTGTCAGAGGAATCCTAGTTGCCAGTAACTCGACAGAAGACCTATAAAAGTATGAGCTGAGACCTTGTGCAGGGTCTCCAATTAGTTCCCCAAAGTGAAAAGAGGCACAAATCAGTCCTGCAAAATTCCAAAGTGGACCCACTACGAATGCTACTATGAATTCCTTACAGTTGGATAGTTCCTCAGTTTCCAAAGTGCTTTTATATCTGTCCTCCCATTTGATCCTTCCAAAGATCCTGTGAGGTGAAGCAGTAATTCAAATACCCATTTAATGGAGAAGGAAATTGAGCCTCAAATAGGTTTCTTTATTTAGTCAAAAAATATTGGCTGAGGGACTTCCCTGGCGGTCCAGTGGTTAACACTCCGTACTTCCACTGCAGGGGGAACGCGTTCGACCCCTGGTTGGGGAACTAAGATCCCGCTTGCTGTGTGGTGCAGTCAAAAAAAAAAAAAAATGTTGGCTGAGCACCTACTTGCGACTGGCATTGTGCCAGGTATTGTGGATCCAGATGAATTAGACATAGTCTAAACCTCCAAGGAGCTGATAGTCTAGTTGAGGAAAGTTCCATATACAAAATGTAGGTGATGCATGGCTCAGAGGAAGGAAGTAATACACTAATAATAATAATAATAACAAACTATCCACTGTTCTAAGTGGTTTATATATATTTACTCACTTAATTCTCATGACAACCCTGTAAGGTAGATATTGTTATAATCTCCATTTCATGGATAAGGAAACTGAGCTTCAGAAAAGTTAAATAATTCATCCTAGACCACACAATTAGTAAGTGGCAGAATTTAGCAGTCTGTCTCAAGTCCATGTTCTTAATCACTATACTGCTTGCCACTGCTATTATTGTAGTAATCTAGGTGAGAAATAATAAAGGTCTAAATGAAAATAGTGCCATTAGGGATAGAAAGAAAATGTGAGGAGAGTCATTTGAAAGACATTAAAGACAGAGTTTCATCAACAATTGCATATGTTGGTGACAGAGAGAGTAATCTGGTTTGGGTGACTGAATAGATTAGAAATTGATTGAGAGGGAAGTGGAGATGTTATGTCAGAAGGGTTTCTGGGATAGCCAAAGGCAGATGTTTATTAGGAAGATGGATGCAGCGTCTTTCTAGATCTGAGAAGTAGATGTGGAAATCATGAACCTAGGAGGGTGATTAGAACCATGAGAACAGATACCACTGCTCAAGAAAAGATGACAAACTGGCAGCCAACAGCTACATGAGACCTTTCAACATTTCTTCCCTGTCCAGAGTAGTGTGTAAAAAAGAAATAGAATTGAATGAGTCATCAGAATACGAAAAAATTGTGTATTTCACATAAAAATCAATATTGTCTGCCTCTATTGAAAAACTGAAAGATCTGTCTATATTGGGTCCATATGGTTATTTGTGGAAGTAAAGAATATTGCTGTTTATATATAAACAAAGGGATTGCTATGCAAGTAAAGGTTTTATATGCAACATGTTTAACATGAAAGCAGTCTACTTCAGTCATTTTCATGTCCTGGCTCTTGTGGATATTTGAATTTTCCATCCCCTCAATGTAGTAAAAAGGGAGGAAAGCCCTAGGAAATACCAGGTAGAAAGTCCGTAAAAGGGACTTCTAAAAATGGTCAAAGAGGTGAGAGAAAATCCAAAAGCAATGGATTAGCAGAATCCAAAAGAAGAAAAAAATTTCAAGGAGGGCTTGTTAACAGCTTCAAATGCTACAAAGAGGTCAAATAAGGTAAAGGCTGACAATTGTCCATTGTGTTTAGAATTGAGGGAATCACTGGTGACCTTGGCAAGAGCAGCTTCAATAGAGCAGAGGGGGCAGGAGTCAGAATGCAGTGGGTTAAGGAGTAAACTGGGACATTAAGAAGCAGAGACAGGGAGTGTATATTACTTCATACACTGAAGCTAGATTGGGAAGGGGTGAAATATCTCACTAGGCAATCTCACCTAAGCTCCTGACTCCAATTATCATCTACACTGTTGATGATGATTCTCAATTTTTTAGCTCGAGCCCAGAATTCTTGAGTTTCATTCCTATATATCAAATTGCCTACTTAAAATTATTGTCCTGATTTCTTCAGACACCCATATTTGACATATCCAAAACCTAACTTGTCATATCCCTCAAATTTAGTCATTTTCTTATGTTTCCCAAATCAGTAAATGTATGACCATCATTTGGTTGTATGGGCCGGAAATGTGGAAGCCATTCTTTTATCTCCCTCTCCTCCACCTTCATATACAAGTTTACTCCCTAAATCTCTTGAATATGCTTACTTCTATCTATCCCCACCGCTACTTCCTAGTCCACATAGAAGTATCATCTCTTTCTGGGACCACAGCAATAGCTTGCTAATTGGTTTCCACCTCTATTTATTTTGCCTCTTTCTAATCTCATCTCTCTGTTTTTCTCAAAATGCAAATCTCATCATATAACCTCCTGCTTAAAAATCTTTCAATATATTCTCATTCCTTTTAATATAAATTCATACCCCAATTCTTAAAATGTCCTAAAAGGCCTTGCATGATCTGGCCCCTACATATCTCTCCCTCCCTGTCTACACTCAATACTCCACGTAAACTGGTACATGTAGTTTCTTAAAAGGGTCTTCCTCTTGCTTCAAGGTCTTTGCATATGAAGTTATTTCTGTCTGGAACTGCCTCCCCCACCCCCAGTTGACTCCAAGTTATAATTCAAACCTCATTCCAAACTAAAAACCAGAATAAGTTAGGCCTTCCTATTATATGACTGCATAACACCTTGCACTTTTCCTTCAGAGCACTTATCATAGCACGTTATATTTGTATAATTATTTGTCTTTTGTCTGTCTACTTCACTGGACTATAACCTTTTTAAGGTCATATCTATTCACAACTGTATGCCTACTGCCAGATACCATGCTAGGTATAGAGTAGGTCAGGAAATGTTTACTGAATGGTTTAGTGAATGGTAGAATAAATGAATGCAAAGAGATGTGTAATGTTGGAGCATATTTACATGCTGAGAGGAAAAAGCCTGTTGAATGAGAGAGGGTAAAGATACAGAAGAGAGAAGGGATGGTTTTTACAGTAATTTTCTAGAAATGTTGGAGACAAGGGGTGAGTTAGGTGCCTAGAACACAGATGGAGGAAGTCCACTATGAAAATACTGACACATTTAAGAAATCTAAAGGGTGTTGACTGGCTAGTACCTATTAAATGTTCATGGACAAGACAGTTAAGAACAAATATATCTTATTGGGGGTACAGGCCACTCAAACTTTCAGGCTTGATCTTCTCATCTTTCAAAAGAGCTACACTGCTTGTTATGGGATAAGCTGGGAAAGATGTAATGTGGGAGGGACATACTCTATATAAATCTCTGAAAAAACTAACTCCTTTTAAGGAGGCTAGAGACACAGAGTTATTTACTTGCATTATTCTCATCATCACGAGTCTCCTGAAAGTATGCATAGCAGATTGCTCTGTCTTTCTTAAATTACCCAAGCAACTCCAAGAAGGCCACAGCCCCTGGGCAGTGGGGAATAGGGGAATAAGGTGCTCCAATACCAGTGGCCTTATAAGTCAGAGATACTTAGGTTCAAATAATATGAGCCATGATCATGAATATTACTTAATGGGGGAGGGGTATGATTTAATTTCTTCATCTGTAAAATGAGTATGGTAACACCTACCTTATAAGATTATTGTGAGAAAAAAAAAATGATATTGTCAACGTAAGCAACTAGAACACAGCCTAGCACAGAATAAACCCTCCAACACCAGTGCTTTTCTTCTTCAGCATAGGCAGGAGAAATACTCCTGGAAAGAGCATTCATGTTTACTTAAAGTTCTAAGATGATACTACAGCAGAAGGTCATTTAATAGCAATATCTGGGACCCAATCTATTTTGGATTAATGACATTTCCCACAGCTAAATTACCTATCTTAACGTCTAAAGAGTACAGTAATTGAAAAGAAGACATTTTACCACATAAAGTATGGTGCATACATGGGACATAGAAAATGATAAGAAATGAATGACTTTAAAAAGTGTATATGTCACAAATATTTTTACATAATATAAATCTATGCCAATAAATTGAATGATATATTCATCATCATTGTGCATTCCCAAATTTTTCTTGTAAGTTATTTTTTTTTCCCGACTGCCATCACTTCATTCAGTTCTAACATTTTTATGGTTGTAGTGTTTTGGGTTTTATTTCCATTATAACAAAAGACATACAAATATACAAATTATGTTTGTGTAAATGCAATTTAATGTTTCAAAATGGTTATTATCCACCAAAACATGTTAACAACCTTGAAATGTCACAACTCCTGATTTTACTAGTGAGCCCGTTTGTGACATCACCCTATCTGTGCACAGTGGCAAAACTTCAATTATTTTAAGGGTGTGATTTTTAAATAATCTTTTTTAAAGCCAATTTTTTTCAAAAAAGTCATATTTCAATAACTATTCTATTATTTTGATGCTTCCTTCACTTAAATTCCCAAAAGTTAAAAAGTCTCCTAATGCACATTCTTCTTTGACAGAAATTTTTATCACTATTTTTTTCTTTAGCAATCCTATCCAACCTCCCAAAGTTGGGACCACATTAACTCCAATCTCCATCCAGAAATATTTCATCAACTCTGAAAAGGAATGTTCCAAATCATATCACATATATATATATATATATATATACCTGAGGTAGAATTTCAAGGAGCTGGTGATTGTCTTAATGTCCCAGTCACTATTATGAAAATCAACATCTCCTGGACATTTAGGATCTATTTGAGAAGAAAAAAATGAGAAAAAAGTTAACATTCCACAAGATCTTACATTTTATCCCTTTAAAAGAAAAATAAAGTGCATTAATTAAAAGATGGTTACTCTAACCAGTTTTCAAAAGATGAAAACTTTACAACAAACATGTCTTTGAGGTCTCAAAAATTCCCTTATATTCCAGCTAGGGATGTAAGGAGCTTGGAAGCCACCTCTTTCATTCACACAATAAGAAAAAAAAATGGAACAAACTGAAAGTCAACTCCTCTTAGTTCCATCAGAGAACTGAGGTCATAGGACAAACTGAAGAAACAGACAGGCAGATACAGAGAATCAAAACGTATAGAACAGAAGCCCAAGGGTAGAAAACTCCTTGGGAAACAGTACAGCACTAGGAAAACCCAATCTGTAATTGGCAAATTGCTAGCGGCTCAGTGTGGACAAGATTGAGAGTTAAAAATTTTAAGCAGGCCCAGTCCTAGGGGACTCCCAAGCTTTTGTGAGTTTTACCTCCAGGAGCCCTATCAGGTTCTTACAGTGAAGATCTGAGAAAAATTCCCTCATGTTACTGTAATTCTGAGAAGGGGATAAGAAAATTAGCCAGTTAAAAATATGCACAGAGCATTTCATTCTTCTTAATAAGGCCTAACCTCAAGAGAAACTACTTTACTGGAGCTTAACTGACCTGGTAAGGGGGAAATTCCCAATTCCAGAAATGAAATCCCTTCCTGGCTCTTCTAAGGGGGAAAACTGAAACAAAACTGAGAAATGCTTGTGAAAGTCACAGGCCAGGAGCACAGGTTCACTAAAATACTGAGACATAATTGTAGAATTGTAGAACACTACCCCTGCCCTCACACCTTACCACCATATCAACAGGCTTCCTGGATAATAACAAGGGAATATGACTAAAAGAATTATTCTTCTCAGACAATATTTAAGAAGTCTCTAGGGAAAACAAAAGACAATAGAGGAAATTAAAACAAGGACACCAGAGGTAAGTTTAGCCCCTGAGACCTACAGTTACAGCAACCAAAAAACACTGGCTAAACTCTAGTCAGATAAATCAAACCTCACACTAAAGACCCATTTACCTCAGTTTCTTTTACCCATAATGTCTAGCTTGCAACAAAAATTACAAAAAAACACTAAAAGACAAAAAAAAAGTTTCAAGAAACACAGAAAACATCAGAATAAGACTCAGATATGGCAGATACTTTATAATTATCAAACTAGGAATTTAAAACAACTATGATTAATATACCAAGGACCATAATGGGTAAACTGGACAACATTAAAAAAAGGAGTTCGATTAATGTAAGCAGAGAGATAGAAGCTTTAAGAAAGAATCAAAAGGAAATTTTAGAAATCAGAAACACCATAACAGAAATGAAGAATTCCTTTGATGGACACAGGTGAGAAAATAATCAGTGAACTTGAAGAAATGTCGGTATAAACTTCCAAAAAATAAAATGCAATGAGGAAAAAAAAAAGAAAGAAAAAGACAGAAGAGAATATCCAAAAACTGTGGGACAATAACAAAAGGTGCAACATACATGCAATGGGAATATTAGAAGGAGAAGAAAGATAAAAAGGAACAGAAGAAATATCTTAAGCAATGATGACTGAGAATTTCTGAAAACTAATAATAAACAAAAAACCACAAATGCAGGAATCTTGGAAAACACCAATCAGGATACACATCAAAAGAATCTACACCTAGGCATACCACAGTCAAACTGAATAAAACCAAAGACAAAGAAAAAATCTTGATAGAAGCCAGAAGAAAAAAGCACCTTACTGAAGGAAGAGCAAAATAAGAATTATTCCAACTTTTCTCAAGAAACCATGTAAACAAGAAGAGAGTGGAATGAAATATTTAAAGTGTTAAAGGAAAAAAAAAAAGAGACCAGCCTGAAAGAAAGAAATTACCTTTCAAAGGTGAATGAGAAATAAATACTTTCTCAAATAAACAAAAGACAATAGAGGAAATAAAAACAAGGACAATTGTTTGATCTACAAATCTACAATTTAAGAAAATTTGTCACCAGTAGATCTCCCTTGCAAGAGACGTTAAAAGAAGTTCTTCACGGAGAAACCTATAGGTCAATAATTCATATTTACATAAAGAAATGAAGAGTATTAGAGGAGGAATAAATGACGGTAAACAAAACACTATTACTCTTATTCTTAACTGGTCTAAGAGGTAAAAGTTTAAAATAATAGCAACAATGTATTCAGTGATTATAGCTTATGGATAGTGAAATGAATGACAAAAATGTTATAAGTGATTAAAGAGAGGAATTAGAAACATTCTGTTATAAAATACTGGCACTAACAGTGTAGTGGTATGGTATTATTTGAAAGAGGACTTGGATAAATAGTAAATGTATGTTGCAAATGCAAGGGCAACCACTAAAAAAGAGTTTTAAAAAAGTATAATTTATATGTTAACAGAAGAGAAAAAATAGAATCCTAAAAAATAGTTAAACCCAGAGAAGGCAGAAAAAGAGTGGAAAATGAAAAGAGAAACGAAGAACAAGGACCATGACCAGAAAAATGTAGCAACTATGGTAGGCATTAATACAACTATATCAATAATCACTATAAATGTCAATGGTATAAATACACCAATGAAAATACACAGACTGTCAGAGAGTATTATAAAACAAAACTTAATTATATATTATCTACAAGAAACCAACTTCAAATATATAGAGACATATAGATTAAAAAAGGGATGGAGAATGATATACCATGCTAACATTAATCAAAAACAAAGCTGAGGTAGCTCTATTCATTTCAAACAAAGAAGACTTCAGATCAAGGAAATTATCAGGGACAAAGAGGGCCATTAAATAGAAGAATTAATTCTCCAAGAATACATACATATCCTTAAAAGATATGCATCCAACAAGAAAGCACTGAAACGTGCTTTTCAACACCCCTTTATTGGTAATTGACAAATACAACAGGTAAAAAATCAGTAAGTAATTGAACTGAACAGCATCATCAACCAGCTGGATTTAACTGACATTTATAGACTACTTCATCCAACAAAAGTGGATACACATTCTTCTAAAGTTCATATAGAACATTCATTAAGATAGACCACATTCTGGGCCATAAAACAGACCTTAATAAATTCAAAAGAATAAAACCTTACACCAATATGAAATTAAACTAGAAAGAAATAACAGTAATATAAGTAATATTCAATGAAATCCCTATCAAAATACAAATGACATTTTCCACAAAAGTAGAACAAATAATTCTAAAACTTGTATGGAAACACAAGACCCCAGATAGCCAAAACAATCTTGAGAAAGAAGTACAGAAGTAGACATATCACATGTCCTGACTTCAAACTATACTACAAAGCTACAGTAATAAAAATAGTATGGTACTGGCACAAAAACAGTCCCATATATCAATGGAACAGCATAGAGAGTCCAGAAATAAACCCATGCTTATATAGTCAATTAACCTATAACAAAGGAGGTAAGAATATACCATGCGGAGAAGACCCTCTTTCCAGTAAATGGTTTGGGAAAACTGGACAGCTAGCTACATGCAGAAGAATCAAACTGGACTACTTTCTCATGCCATTTACAAAAATAAACTCAAAATTAATTAAAGGCTTAAATATAAGACTTGAAACCATAAAACATCTAGAAGAAAACATAAGCAGTAGGCTCTTTGATATCAGTCTTAGTAATATTTTTTGGAATATGTCTCCTCAGGCAAGGAAAATAAAAGCAAAAAAAAAGTGAGACTACATCAACTCACAAAGCTTTTGCACAGCAAAGGAAACTATCAACAAAATGAAAAGCCACCTTACTGAATGTAAGATATTTGCAAATGATATATCCGACAAGAATGTATACACACACACACACACAAGGATATATACAAGGATTATATATATATATATATTTTATAATTTAATTTTTTTTTAATTTCTGGCTGTGTTGGGTCTTCGTTTCTGTGTGAGGGCTTTCTCTAGTTGCGGCAAGTGGGGGCCACTCTTCATTGTGGTGTGTGAGCCTCTCACTATTGTGGCCTCTCTTGTTGCAGAGCACAGGTTCCAGACGTGCAGGCTCAGCAGTTGCGGCTCACGGGCCCAGCTGCTCCGCGGCATGTGGGATCTTCCCAGACCAGGGCTCAAACCCGTGTCCCCTGCATTGTCAGGCAGACTCTCAACCACTGCACCACCAAGGAAGCCCCTATATATATTTTAATATTCAAAATATAAAAAAGAAATCCTAGAATTCCACTTCAAGAAAACCAACAACACAATTTAAAAAATGACAGAGGACATGAATAGAGAGTTTTCCAAAGAAGATAAACAGATAGCCACAGGCACATGAAAAGATGTTCAAAATCATTTCGGAAATGCAAATCAAAACTACAATGAGCTAACACCTCACATCTGTCAGAATGACTATTATCAAAAAGACAATAAATAATAAGCGTTGGTGAAGATGTGGAGAAAAGAACCCTCATTCACTGTTGGTAGGAATGTACACTGGTGCAGCCCCTATGGAAAACAATATGAAGATTCCTTAAAACAATTGAAAATAAAACTACCATAAAATCCAGAAACTCTACTCTGGGTATTTATGTGAAGAAAATGAAAACACTAATTTGAAAAGATAGATGCACCCATATGTTCATTGAAGCACTATTTACAATAGCCAAGGTAATGAGGTTTAACCTAAGTGTCCATCGACAAATGAATGGATAAGGAATATATGGTATATATACACAGTGGAATATTACTCAGCCATAAAAAAGAATGAAATATTGCTACTTGTCACAGCATGGGTGGACCTAGGGGGTATTATGCTAAGTGAAATAAGTCAGACAGAGAAAGACAAATACTGTAGGATTTCACTTACATGTGGAATCTAAAAAAACAAAACAAACATGAAAACATAACCAAACAGAGTCATAGATAAAGAGAATAAACAGGTGGTTGTCAGTGGAGTAGTGGTTGAGGGGAGGAGAGAAATAGGTTAGGGAGATTAAACTTCTAATTACATTATGAAATGTACAGTGCGGGGAATATAGTCAATAATTATGTAATATCTTTGTAAGGTGATAGATGACAACTATACTTATCATGGTGATCATTTTTAAATGTACAGAAATATTGAATCACTATCTTGTGTACCAGGAACTAACACAGTGTTGTAGGTCAATTATACTTCAATTATACTTCAATTATACTTCAAAAACCAACAAACAAGTTCAGAGAAAAAGAGATCAGCTTTGTGGTTGTCAGAGACAGGGCATGGGGGAAGGCAGTCAAAAGGTACAAGCTTCTAGTTATAAGATCAGTAAGTACTAGATATGTAATTTACAACATGACAAAGATAATTAACACTGCTCTATGTTATATATGAAAGTTGTTAAGAGAGTAAATCTTATTTTCTATTTCTTTTATGCTATATTTATATGAGACTATGGATTTTTACTAAGCTTATTGTGGTAATCATTTCATGATGTATGTAAGTCAAATCATTATTTTGTACACCTTAAACATATATATGTCAATAATATCTCAATAAAAATGGAAGGAAAAATAGTGGTTAATTGGAGTTGAGATATTCTGTAAATATAAAATAGACACCACAGGGCTTCCCTGGTGGCGCAGTGGTTGAGAGTCAGCCTGCCGATGCAGGGGACACGGGTTCATGCCCCGGTCCGGGAATATCCCACATGCCACAGAGTGGCTTGGCCCGTGGGCCATGGCCGCTGAGCCTGCACGTCCAGAGCCTGTGCTCCACAATGGGAGAGGCCACAATAGTGAGAGGCCCGCATACCACAAAAAAAAAAAAAGAAATAGACACTACATTTCAAAGAATTAGTACAAAAAGGAATGTAAAATATCTCATTAATAATTTGTTATATTACATATTAATTGGTAATATTCTTAATATATAGGGTTAAATAAAGTTTATGGTTTAAAAAATTGTCTAATTTCAATGTCTTATCTAAATGTCATCTAAATCAGATACTGGTGAGATAATTCATCCTGAAGCAAACTGCTCTCCAGCTGGCAACCTGTGAAATCAAGCACGTTGGGTGCTTCCAAAATACAAATATGGGACAGGCATAGAACAAACACTCCCATTCCAAAAGGAATAAATAGGAAAATAGAAAGGGGCACTGGTACTGAGAAAGTCCCAAATCTTAAGGCCAGTTTGGGTGGGGATCCTGCCTTCTAGACACACTGGGGTAGTGGTCCTGTCCCCAAGGCTTTAGGTGGCCCTGCTCCCATGACTTGGTCGGCACAGCACATTCTGCAGCTCACCTGGGTCAGAGTTCACTGGGGGTGACTCTCCCAGGCTGGAACTGCATACATGTGGTTCTACTA
Source organism: Mesoplodon bidens (assembly GCF_964165515.1). Classification (NCBI taxonomy): domain Eukaryota; kingdom Metazoa; phylum Chordata; class Mammalia; order Artiodactyla; family Ziphiidae; genus Mesoplodon; species Mesoplodon bidens. The sequence continues at coordinate 84,892,476 of NC_138163.1, read as the reverse complement.
GTCTGGGGTAATGGAGGCAGCCCCATTCCCACAGCTCCATTGGGCATTGCACCAGTGGGGATTCTCTGTGGTGGCCATGGCTTACAACAGCCCTTTGCCTCCACCCATCAAAATACATGTGGAAGTAGTCACACCTCCATAGCTCTTGCATTCTGCATGCTGGCATAGAAGGTGCTGCAGTGATGCCAACAAGGTTTAGTGCCTATGCCCTCCACAGGGGCAACCACTTTAAGCCTGTGCCTGTGCTTCCCCTTATATTATCCTTTTCTCTCAGAAGAGTGTCTGGCATACAGTAGGCAAGCTTCATCCTTTTGCACTAAGTAAAGGCAAAAGATTCCCAGCTATAGAATCAACACTTCAATTGCTTGAATGAGAATAATATCATCCTATATAAATTGGTAATTGGTATATTCTGAAGCTTACTGCAGCCTTATTTGTGTAAAATCTTGGCCCTGCCCAAGGCCTATCCATTCTCAGTGAAAGTAAAGTGGCAATCAATTTAGCCATGTGTTGCATTTAGGCTTTTTAATCTTCAAAAGAATCTATCTAACCCAAATTTCAGCTCATTTGATTGTAAAACATATGGGTCTGCATGTAACTGACATGACTATGATTTCTGAATTCCAAATACTTCTCAGAGAATGCCAATTTCAGCTTTATATTGCCTAATCCTTATGCACATCTTTATGACAAGATAGTATTTATAGAGAATTATTGGAGAAACACGCAGTCAAGATATTCCTCTAAGTTAGTGACTGAGATTTTCTTTTCCACCCAAACGAACTACCCTCTGAATCTGAGGTTTACCACAGCACTGATTGTTGGAGTAATGTTTCACTTTTCTACTCAGTTGGACCTAAAAGTTTTGAGCAAGAACTCAAACCAATATCTTACAAACCCAAATTCGACTCCTCCTTGTCTATAATGTAATAGAAACAACAAACTGAAAAGTTATTAGGGCCAGGAAAAGTCAGTGTAGCTCAAAAAAAGGGAAACACTCTGAAAAATCAGAATACAGGCATCCCTCTGAAAAAAAATTACTGCAAGAAATAAAAGTTTTAAAACTTTGGTGATAAGTTGTCAATATGATGAAAGGTGGCTTCAGTAAAACTCAAATATTAATGAAGATAAAAGTTATCCTTAGACTAGGAATAGAAGGAAATATTTACAATGGTATGCTGGGAGAGGAGGGGAGCCTTGATTTGCAGCATTTGCCAAATTCTGTGGAGTGGGGCCAATTCCAAGCTACCACATGATGTCTATAAACTTGAAGTTGGGAAAAGATGTGCAAAGTCAGGTCTCATGAGCCAATATGAGAGCATCCAGTACACCACCGAATCTGTCTCAAATGATCAGTTGATATCATAGTTAAAGCTTAAGATCAGAAGCCAGTAAGGAATCCTTCTTTCACCACTACTACTTATCATTGGATCAGAGTGTTTTGAACAATGATTCTCAAACCTAACTTCTAGAAATCTCTGAGAAACTTTGAAAATAACAATGCCCAGGCTCCTCTCTATGTAAAGTAAATCAGAACCTCTGGAGGTGAGTCTTGGTTGTTTTTTAAATTCTCCAGATGATTTTAATGAATGGCAAAGGCATTGAACAGCTAGAACATTTAATGTAATTAAACAAGGAATAGGAAACTTAGAGCTGTTGGAAAGGATATAGAGTAAGAATTATTTATCAATGATGTAACTGTCCATCCAAAAAACCCAAGATAAACAATTAAAAAATTGTTAAAACTCACAGGAAAGCTTGTTAAAATTCTTGGTCAGAAAATAAAGATACAAAAATCATAAGCATCTTATACACTAGCAATAATCAGTTCAAAAATTTATTGATAATAGGAAAAAATGGCACTCTGTGCATGTGTGTGTGTATATGTTATTTTTATAATCAAACCTAGGAATAAATATGTGTAAACATTTAGGACTTATCTAGAAAAAAATATAAGATACAAAAAGAAAACTGCATAAATGAAAACATATACTGTGATTCTGTACAGAAAGACTAAATACTGAAAAGTTATCAACTTGACTCCAATTAAGTTTTAGATTTAATAGGATTCAAATTAAAATGTCAGAAAGCTTATGTTTTCTGAAACATGATAAAAAGTTTACATGGGACAATGAGTTGGCAAAAATGGTTTAAACATATTTTTAAAGAAGAATAATTGGGGAGAATTTGTGTTACTTGATAGGAAAAGTGATTAAAGATGCTACAACAGTAACAAGGTCATACTAGTACAAGAATAACAAGTGGAAAAAGTGAAGAGCTCATGAAAAGATCATCATGTAAATATAAGAACTTAATATACAATAAAAGCAGCATTATAAATTAGTGAAAAAAGAAGACATTCAATAAATGGAGCATAGAAAATTAACAATTTGGAAAAAATTCAGTTAGATCCCTATTTCACAACCAAACATATTCAATTTCAAATTAACAGAAGAATTAAAATGTAAAAAAATAACCACTCAATTCACAGAAAACCAAATGAATTTTTATAGGCTCTTGGTCTGGGAATGACATTCTGAGCATATTAGAAAATGAAGTTCTGTATGCACCCTGGAGCACGTTATGAATATATAGCAAGGTTAACAAGTTCTAGAAAATGGAACAGAGATGACCATTTGATAGCTCTATTGGGGTCATCGTTTGATGTAGAATATGAACTGAAGCTATGCATCCCCAAAATGAGCCTATAGTCAGGTGACAAACGGCACGAGAGACATTAGGGAAGCTTTGTGAAATACAGATTCCTGGATCCCAAGACAAGATACTGTTTCATTGGGTCCAGGGTTAGGCCTGGGAAGTTTTGTTTTGTTTTGTTTTGTTTCTGAATAACAACTTCTCAAATGTGATTCTAGGGTGAGGCTGTTTTCCTGTTGTGTTTTGTTATGTGATAGATAATAAGATTGGGCATAAAAATAATCATAGGAATATCTTGGTCAAAGTTCTAACCACCACTCCTAATGAGGGCACAATGTCTATTTCCCTCACATTTAGAGGCAGAAAAACAAAAACAAAACACAACAACAAAAATACCCCACAATAGCAAGAAGGTCATCGTGGCTCCTCTAAAACACACGAGTCATGTCAGAGTGTACCAACTAATGAAGAAAACATGAGTAATATGATATTACTGTGAAAATTCTGGTTGCATTAATAGTAAGATAAGCTTTGATTACTTGCAGTTGATAAAACTGATCAACTGAGAGGAAGAAAGAGAAGTCACTAACAGAAAGTGGAGGAAAAATGAGACTATCAGTTTCTGACACAAGTCGTGAAGGCAGTAATGATTAATGTGAGGATTGATCAGTTTCACCATGTTACAGCCTTGCCAGCTCAGTCTCTTGCTTATCTCCCTTCTTCACTTATAAAACCCAGGTATGGCAGACTAAAGGAGAGCTGAAATAAAGGTCACTTGCCCTTTTGTTGTTGCTGTATATGTATGTGTCCCAAGTAGAGTGACAAAAGACAATACACTCATAGGAAAACAAGTATTATAAACTACGGCTGCAGGAGATCTTCAAATATTTAATAACCAATAATGGCACATGGTTCCATCAATAAGCTGAGATACTGGTTGTAAGCACCAGAAATAGCCACACTGATGCCTCCCAGCTATTTCAGGCCTGGTTCCTGCTATATATGTAGAAGACAGGGGTGCTACCTGAAAAAAAGGTGGAAGCAACCTTAGTTAGCTGATTAAAATAAATCCATATGTGATCTACTGGTTCTCCCTGGATTCAAATTATATCAAGATTATTAATAATATTTATAACCTTGAGACAATAATTCTACTTCAGCAAATCTATGCAAAGTAAACATTAGAATGAATTCATCCACAAATTATGTAATCACAAAAAAGGAGACAAATAAAATGCTCAATAAGAAGGAAATTATCTGATAAACTTTGGTTCTTTTGTCTATCATAATATTATGTAGCCATTAAAATATTTGCAAAGCATTTTTAATCATATGGGAAATGCTTATGTTGAGGTAATTGTGGCCATGTAAAATCTAAATCTCCCTACACATCCTCCAGAAAACAACACAGAACCACTAGAAACACATAAAAGTACACAAAGCCATGCCGTCCACGTGAAAACACAGAGAACACCCAAATTCCAAATTAATTGTAAGTAGGAAAATAAACACCAAATCCCAGTGACGCATCACTCATAGTCCGCCTCCACAAACCTTCGCAGGAAGCAAGGGCAATGCTGGGAAAAGTTCATTCATGAGAAACAAAGAGGACTAGAGGTCTAAGGTTAATCTAAACCTAGCATCAGAAAGACAAAGTCTACACAAAGTATAAAAATACTGAAAGACAGTCAGGGTAGATCAGAGCACTTAGGAAAAGGTGTTCTAAGTAGTCTTCAAAGGGCAGTCTTTAGAGAGACCTTCAAGATGGATGGAGGAGTAAGACGTAGAGATCACCTTCCTCCCCACAAATACATCAGAAATACATCTACTTGTGGAACAACTCCTACAGAACACGTACTGAACGCTGGCAGAAGATCTCAGACTTCCCAAAAGGCAAGAAACTCCCCACGTACCTGGGTAGGGCAAAAAAAAAAAAAATGAAAGAAAAAACAGAGACAAAAGAATAGGGACAGGACCTGCACCTGTTGGAGGGAGCTGTGAAGGAGGAAAAGTTTCCACACACTAGGAAGCCCCTTCACTGGCAGTGACAGAGGGGTGGTGGTGGGGAAGCTTTGGAGCCACGGAGGAGAGGACAAAAAGGCGTTCAGAGGGCAAAGCAGACAGATTCCTGCACAGAGGATCAGTGCCGACCAGCATTCACCAGCTTGAGAGGCTTGTCTGCTCACCCGACAGGGCAGGTGGAGGCTGGGAGCTGAGGCTTGGGCTTCAGAGGTCAGATCCCAGGGAGAGGACTGGGGTTGCCTGTGTGAACACAGCCTGAATGGGGCTAGTGTGCCACAGCTAGCTGGGAGGGAGTCCAGGAAAGGGTCTGCAACTGCCTAAGAGGCAAGAGACCAGTTTCAGGGTGCGCAAGGAGAGGGCATTCAGAGCACCGCCTAAATGAGCATCCAGAGGCAGGCGCAATCTGTGGCTATCAGTGCGGACACCAGAGACGGGCATGATATGCTAAGGCTGCTGCTGCAGCCACCAAGAAGCCTGTGTGCAAGCACAGGTCACTAACCACACCTCCCCAGGAGCCTGTGCAGCCCGCCACTGCCAGGGTTCTGTGATCCACGGACAACTTCCCTGAGAGAACACACGGAATGCTTCAGGCTGTTGCAACATCACACCAGCCTCTGCCACTGCTGGCTCACCCCGTATTCTGTACCCCTCCCTTCCCCGGTCTGAGTGAGGCAGAGCCCCCTAATCAGCTGCTACTTTAACCCTGTCCTGCGTGGGCGGGGAACAGATGCCCTCAGGCGACCTACAAGCAGAGGTGGGGCCAGATCCAAAGCGGAACACCAGGAGCTCTGTGAACAAAGCTCAGTGCTTTGTGACCACCTGGAGTGGTGGGATGGGGAGGGTGGGAGGGAGGGAGATGCATGAGGGAAGGGATGTGGGAACAGATGTATATGTATGACTGATTCACTTTGTTATAAAGCAGAAACTAATAAAATAAAATAAAATAAAATAAAATAAAAAAAAGAAGAGAAAGGGAAATCATTCTCAGCAGCCTCAGGAGCAGCGGATTAAACCGCCACAATCAACTTCATTTACCTGCATCTCTGGAACACCTGAATAGACAATGAATCATCCCAAAATTGAGGAAGTGGACTTTAGGAGCAACTGTAGACTTTGGGTTTGCTTTCTCCATCTAATTTGTGTCTGGTCTTATGTTTATCTTAGTTTAGAATTTAGAGTTTATTATCATTGGATGATTCGTTTATTGATATGGTTACTCTCTTCCATTATATATATATATATATATATATATATACATATAGATAGATAGATAGATAGATAGATAGATAGATAGATAGATAGATACTTTTTTTTTTTGTACATGGGCCTCTCACTGTTGTGGCCTCCCCCGTTGCAGAGCACAGACTCCAGACGTGCAGGCTCAGTGGCCGTGGCTCACAGGCCTAGACGCTCTGCGGCATGTGCGATCCTCCCAGGCCGGGGCACAAACCCGTGGCCCCTGCATCGGCAGGCAGACTCTCAACCACTGCACCACCAGGGAAGCCTGATATAGATATTTTTATCCTTTTTCTCTTTTTCTGAGTGTGTATGTGTACGCTTCTTTGTGTAATTTTGTCTGTATAGCTTTGCTTTAACCAATTGTCCTAGGGTTATGTCTTTCCATATTTTTTTGATGTTGTTTGATTGGGTTTTATTTGTATAGTTTTTAGTGCTTGTTATCATTAGTGGATTTGTTTTTCCGTTTAGTTGCTTTCTTCTTTCTTTCTTTTCTTTCCTTACTAGTATTTAATTTTTTTTTACTTTTAATAATTAAAAAAATTATTTTAATAACTTTATTTTATTTTTTCCTTTTTCTCTTCTTGCCTTTTCTTTTGAGCCGTGTGGCTGTCAGGGTGTTGGTGCTGTGGCCAGCTGTCAGGCCTGTACCTCTTAGGTGGGAGACCCGAGCTCAGGACCCTGGTCCACCAGAGACCTCCCACCTCCACATAATATCAACTGGAAAAAGATCTCCCAGAGATCTCCATCTCAACACTAAGACCCAGTTCCACTCAATGACCAGCAAGATACAGTGCTGGACGAACTATGCCAAACAACAAGCAAGACAGGAACAAAACCCCACCCACTAGCACAAAGGATGTCTAATATCATAATAAGGTCACAGACACCCCAAAACACACCACCAGATGAAGTCCTGCCACCAGAAAGACAAGACCGAGCCTCATCCACCAGAACACAGGCACCAGTCCCCTCAACAAGGAAGCCTACAAAACCCACTGAACCAACTTTAGCCACTAGGGACAGAGACCAAAAACAACGGGAACTACAAACGTGCAGCCTGCAAAAACGAGATCGCAAATACAGTAAGTGAAGCAAAATGAGAAGAAAGAGAAGCAAACAGTAGATGAAGGAGCAAGGTAAAAACCCACCAGACCAAACAAATTAAGAGGAAATAGGCAGTCGACCTGAAAAATAATTCAGAGTAATGATAGTAAAGATGATCCTAAATCTCGGAAATCGAACAGAGAAAATAAAAGGAACATTTAACAAGAACTTAGAAGAACTAAAGAGAAAACAAACAGTGATGAACAACACAAGAAATGATATTAAAAATTCTCTAGAAGGAATCAATAGCAGAATAACTGAGGCAGAAGAACGGATAAGTGACCTCGAAGATAAAATAGTGGAAATAACTACCACAGAGCAGAATAAAGAAAAAACAATGAAAAGAATTGAGGACAGTCTCAGAGATCTCTGGGAACAATAAATGCACCAATATTCGAACTATACGTTCCCAGAAGAAAAAGAGAAAAACAAAGGGACTGAGAAAATATTTGAAGAGATTATAGTTGAAAACTTCCCTAACATAGGAAAGGAAATAGTCAATCAAATCCAGGAAGTGCAGAGAGTCCCATACAGGATAAGTCCAAGGAAAAACACACCAAGACGCATAGTAATCAAACTATCAAAGACTAGATACAAAGAAAAAATAGTAAAAGCAGCAAGGGAAAAACAACATATACCTTACAAGAGAAACTCCATAAGGTTAACCACTGATCTTTCAGCAGAAACACTGCAAAACAGAAGGGAGTGGCAGGACATATTTAAAGTGATGAAAGGGAAAAACCTACAACCAAGATTGCTCTACCCAGCAAGGATCTCACTCACATTCGAGGGAGAACTTAATACTTTACAGACAAACAAAAGCTAAGAGAATCCAGCACTAGCAAACCATCTTTATAACAAATGCTAAAGGAACTTCTCTAGGGAGGAAACACAAGAGAAGGAAAAACCCTACAATAAAAAACTCAAAACAATTAAGAAAATGGTAATAGGAATACACATATCCATAACTACCTTAAATGTAAATGGAAAAAATGCTCCAACCAAAAGACATATACTGGCTAAATGGACATCACAACAAGACCAGTATACATGCAGTCTACAAGAGACCCATTTCAGACCTAGGGACACATACAGACTGTAAGTGAAGGGATGGAAAAAGATATTCCATGCAAAAGGAAATCAAAAGAAAGCTGGAGTAGCAATTCTCATATCAGACAAAATAGACTTAAAAATAAAGACTATTATGAGAGACAAAGAAGGACACTACATAATGATCAAGGGATCAATCCAAGAAGAAGATATAACAACTGAAATATTGATGAACCCAAAATAGGGAAACCTCAATACATAAGGCAAATGCTAACAGCAAAGGGGAAATCGGCAGTAACACAATCATAGTAGGGCACTTTAACACCCCACTTTCACCAATTGACAGCTGATCAAAAATGAAAAGAAATCAGGAAACAGAAGCTTTAAATGATACATTAAACAAGAGGGACTTAATTAATACTTATAGGACATAAAAACAACAGAGTATACTTTCTTCTCAAGTGCTCATGGAACATTCTCCAGGATAGATCATATCTTGGGTCACAAATCAAGCCTTGGTAAATTTAAGAAAACTGAAATCATATCAAGTATCTTTTTGCAACAGAACGCTAGGAGACCAGAAAACAATTAAAGGAAAAACTCTGTAAAAACTACAAACACATGGAAGCTAAACAATACATTACTAAATAACCAAGAGATCACTGAAGAATTCAAAGAGGAAATTTAAAAAAAAATCATAGAAACAAATGACTTTGAAAACATGATGACCCAAAACCTATGGGATGCAACAAAAGCAGTTCTAAGAGGGAAGTTTATAGAAATACCATACTACCTCAAAAAACAAGAAACATCTCAAATAAACAACCTAACTTTACACCTAAAGCAACTAGAGAAAGAAGAACAGAAAACCCCCAAAGTGAGCAGAAGGAAAGAAATCATAAAAATCAGATCAGAAATAAATGAAAAAGAAATGAAGGAAACGATAGCAAAGACCAACAAAACTAAAAGCTGGTTCTTTTAGAAGATAAACAAAATTGATAAAACATTACCCAGACTCATCGAGAAAAAAAGGGAGAAGACTCAAATCAATAGAATTAGAAATGGAAAAGGAGCAGTAACAATGGACACTGCAGAAATACAAAGGAAAATAAGAGATTACTACAAGCAACTCTATGCCAATAAAATGAACAAGCTGGAAGAAATTCTTAGAAAAGCACAACCGTCTGAGACTGAACCAGGAAGAAATAGAAAATATATACAGACCAATCACAAGCACTGAAATTGAGACTGTGATTAAAAATCTTTGAACAAACAAAAGCCCAGGACCAGATGGCTTCCCAGGAGAATTCTATCAAACATTTAGAGAAGAGCTAACACCTATCCTTCTCAAACTCTTCCAATATATAGCAGAGGGAGGAACACTCCCAAACTCATTCTAAGAGGCCACCATTACCCTGATACAAAAAACCAGGCAAAGATGTCACAAAGAAAGAAAACTACAGGTCAATATCATTGATGAACATAGACGCAAAAATCCACAACAAAATACTAGCAAACAAAATCCAACAGCATATTAAAAAGTTCATACACCATGATCAAGTGTGGTTTATCCCAGGAATGCAAGGATTCTTCAATATACGCATATCAATCAATGTGATACACCATACTAACAAATTGAGGGAGAAAAACCATATGATTATCATAATAGATGCACAAAAAGCTTTTTACAGAATTGAAAACCCATTTATGATAAAAACCCTCCAGAAAGTAGGCATAGAGGGAACATACCTGAACATAATACAGGCCATGTATGACAAATGCACAGACAACATCATTGTCAGTGGTGAAAAATGAAAGCATTTCCACTAAGATCAGGAACAAGACAAGCTTGTCCACTCTCACCATTATTATTCACCACAGATTTGGAAGTTTTAGCCCCAGCAATCAGAGAAGAAAAATAAATAAAAGGAATCGAAATTGGTAAAGAAGAAGTAAAGCTGTCACTGTTTGCAGAGGACATGATACTATACATAGAGAATCCTAAAGATGCTACAAGAAAACTATTACTCATCAGTGAATTTGGTAAAGTAGCAGGACACAAAATTAATACACATAAATCTCTTGCTTTCCTACACACTAATGATGAAAAATATGAAAGAGAAATTAAGGAAACACTCCCATTTAATATCACAACAAAAAGAATAAAATACCAGGAATAAACCTACCGAAGGAGACAAAAGACCTGTATGCAGAAAACTATAAGACACTGATGAAAGAAATTAAAGATGATACAAACAGATGGAGAGATATACTATGTACTTGGATTGTAAGAATCAACATTGTGAAAATGACTATACTACTCAAAGCAATCTACAGATTCAATGCAATTCCTATGAAACTATCAATGGCATTTTTCACAGAAAAATAACAAAAAAAATCACAATTTGTATGGAAACACAAATAACCCCAAATAGCCAAAGCAGTCTTGAGAAATAAAAATGGAGCTGATGTAATAAGGCTACCGGACTTCAGCCTATACTACAAAGCTACAGTAATCAAGACAGTATGGTAATGGCACAAAAACAGAAATATCGATCAATGGAACAGGATAAAAAGCCCAGAGATAAACCCACACACATATTGTCACCTTATTTTTCATAAAGAAGGCAATAATATACAATGAAGAAAAGAGAGCCTCTTCAATGAATGATGCTGGGAAAGTGGACAGGTACATGGAAAAGAATGAAATTAGAACACTCCCTAACAACATACACAAAATTATACTCAAAATGGATTAAAGACCTAAATGTAAGGCCAGACACTATAAAACTCTTAGTGGAAAATATAGGCAGAACACTGTATGACATAAATCACAGCAAGATTCTTTTTGACCCTCCTCCTAGAGAAATGGAAATAAAGACGAAAATAAACAATGGGGACCTAATGAAACTTAAAAGCTTTTGCACAGCAAAGTAAACCATAAATGAGACAAAAAGACAACTCTCACAATGGGGAAAAATATTTGCAAATGAAGCAACTGACAAGGAATTGATCTGCAAAATTTACAAGCATCTCATGCAGGTCAATATAAAAAAACCAAACAGCCCAATCCAAAAATGGGCAGAAGACCTAAATAGACATTTCTCCAAAGAAGACATACAGATTGCCAACAAACACATGAAAGGATGCTCAACATCACTGATCATTAGAGAAATGCAAATCAAAACTACAGTGAGGTATCAACTCACACCAGTCAGAATGGCCGTCATCAAAAAATCTACAAAGAATAAATGCTGGAGAGGGTGTGGGGAAAGGGAACCCTCTTGCACTCTTGGTGGGAATGTAAGTGTATGTATGAATGTATGTATCACCACTATGGAGATACGAAAAGAATGTATTACCACTATGGAGAACAGTATGGAGTTTTCTTAAAAAAACTAAAAATAGTACTATCATACGACCCAGCAATCCCACTACTGGGCATATACCCTGAGAAAACCATAATTCAAAAAGAGCCATGTACCACAATGTTCACTGCAGCTCTATTTACAACAGACAGGACATGGAAGCAACCTAAGTGTCCATCGACAGATGAATGGATAAAGATGATGTGGCACATATATACATTGGAATATTACTCAGCCATAAAAAGAAATGAAATTGAGTTATTTGTAGTGAGTTAGATGGACCTAGACTCTGTCATTCAGCGTGAAATAAGTCAAAGGAAAAACCCAAATACCATGTCCTCACACATATATATGGAATCTAAAAAAAAAAAAAAAGGTAATGAAGAACCTAAGGACAAGACAGGAATAAAGACGCAGATGTAGTGAATGGAATTGAGGACACGGGGTGGGAGGAAGGGTAAGCTGGGACGAAGCGAAAGAGTGGCATCGACTAATATATACTACCAAATCTAAAATAGATAGCTGGTGGGAAGCAGCCCCATAGCACAGGGAGATCATCTCAGTGTTTTGTGACCACCTAGAGGGGTGGGATAGGGAGGGGGGGAGGGAGACACAAGAGGGAGGGGATATGGGGATATATGTATATGTATAGCTGATTTAGTTTGTTATAAAGCAGAAACTAACCCACCATTGTGAAGCAATTATACTCCAATAAGGATGTTCAAAAAATAAAAATAAAAACTTATGTCAAAAGACATGAACAGACAATTCTCATACATAGTATGTATACATCTGTGTATATGTGTGTGTACCATTAAGCATACGAAAAGAACACCAATCTCCCTCATAGTAAGAAAATGCAATTTAAAACTGCAAGACTGGGCTTCCCTGATGGTGCAGTGATTGAGAATCTGCCTGCCAATGCAGGGGACACGGGCTCGAGCCCTGGTCTGGGAAGATCCCACATGCCGCGGAGCAACTGGGCCTGTGAGCCACAGCTACTGAGACTGCGCATCTGGAGCCTGTGCTCCACAACAAGAGAGGCCACGACAGTGAGAGGCCCGCGCACCATGATGAAGAGTGGTCCCCGCTCGCCACAACTAGAGAAAGCCCTCGCACAGAAACGAAGACCCAACATAGCCAAAAATAAATAAATAAATAAGCAAATAAATAAATAAATAAAATTTAAAAAACAAAACAAAACAAAAATCCCTGCAAGACCTAACTGTAAGACCAGATACTATAAACCTTAGAGGAAAACATAGACATAGCATTCTTTGACACAAATTGCAGCAATATCTTTTTCAATCTATCTCCCAGAGTAATTGTTATATAAAAACAAAAATAAACAAATGGGACCTAATTAAATTGAAAAGCTTTTGCACAGCAAATGAAAGCACAAACAAAATGAAAAGAAAACCAACAGAATGGGAGAAAATACTTGCAAATGATGCGACCGACAAGGGATTCATCTCCAAAATTTACAAAGAGCTCATGTGGCTTGATATCAAAAAACAAACAACCCAATCAAAAAATGGGCAGAAGACTTAATAGCCATTTCTCCAAAGAAGCCATACAGATGGCCAAGAGGCCCAAGAAAAGATGCTCAAAATCACTAATTATCAGAGAAATGCAAATCAAAAATACAAGATATTACCTCACACCAGTCAGTATGGCCATCAGCAAATAATCTACAAAAAATAAATGCTGGAGAGGGTGTGGAGAAAAGGGAACTCTCTTGCATTATTGGTGGGAATGTAAATTGATACAGCCACTATGGAGAACAAACAGTATGGAGGTTCTTTAAAAAACTAAAAATTGAGCTACCATATGACCCAGCAATCCCACTACTGGGCATATACCCTGAGGAAACCATAATTCAAATAGATACATATAGCCCAATGTTCATTGCAGCAGTATTTACAATAGTCAGGACATGGAAGCAACCTAAATGTCCATTGACAGATGAATGGAAAAAGATGTGGTACAATTTTACAATGGAATATCATTCAGCCTTAAAAAAAGAATGAAATAGTGCCATTTGCAGCAACATGGATGGACCTGGAAATTATCATACTATCATAATTTGCATTTACTATCATAAACTATCATACTGTCTGAAGTAAGTCAGACAAAGACAAATATCATATATTGCTTATATGCAGAGTCTAAAAAAATGATACAAATGAACTTATTTACAAAAAAGAGAAACAGACTCAGACTTATAAGATGAACTTATGGTTACTAGGGAAAAAAAAGGGGCAGGGATAGATTGGGAATTTGGGATTGACAGGTACACATTGCTATATTTAAAATAGATAACCAACAAGGACCTACTGTATAGCATAGGGAATGCTGCTCAATATTCTATAATAACCTAAATGGGAAAAGAATTTGAAAAAAAATAAGTATATATATATATATATATATGACTAAATCACTTTGCTGTACACCTGAAACTATCACAGCATTGTTAATCAACTGTGCTCCAATATAAAAACAAACAAACAAAAAATACCCATACAGATTTAGAGGAGACCAAGATGGTGACATAGGAGTCTACTAAATGTCCCTCCTCCCACAGACACACAAAGCAATTCCCTCTGAGAGAAATCCAGAAACTAGCTGAGTGACTCCTACATATTGGGCAAATGAGAAAATACCCACATGGAATATGGTAGGAAAGATGGAGACATACTCTCACTGTAAACCAGTCACCCCACCCAGCATAATACCGTATAGTCAGGAGGGAACCCTGAACTCTGGCGTGAACCTTCTCCTGAAGAGTGAAGGCTTTGGATCACACATCTAGCATCCCAACTTTTATTCATTCCCTTCCTTGTTACAAAAAGGATTTAAGATATTGTACCATTTAACTGTGGATATAAAGGGAGATAAGCAAGAAAGATTAAATTATTTAGTTTAATGCATGATTGAAGGCAATCTGCTGATGTGCTTTTAATATCAATGTGAGCAGTGATTTTAATCTAATGTAGGTTTGAGTCTATTAACTCCATAAATAAGATTACAATTACTAATCTAAAAATAATTAAATGCAAACCTATACAACAATGAATATGAACAAACTATTGCAATTCACACAACATGGCTAAATCTCAGAAACATAATACTGAGAAAAAGAAGCCAGACATAAAAGAATACATACTGTAATTCCGTCTATTTAAAATTCTAAAAGAGTCTAAACTAGTCTAGAAGTCAGGTTAGTGATTACCTTTGGAGAGAATGAATGGGAATAATGATTGGGGGAGGCCCCAAAGAGTGTTTTTCCAAGAATTGTTCTATTTCTTCACCTGGGTGGTGGTTATACAGCTATGATCAACTTTAAAAATTCATTGCATGTTACACATAAGATTTGTACACTTTTCTGTACGTATGTTATATTGCAATAAAAAGTTTAATTTAAAAAGTTAAAAAAATTAAAAAAGTTTACTACAGAAAAGTAATGTGACAATCAAAGGTAACAGATGATCTAAGATTCCCTTTCAGTTAGCTGAATAATAAGATCTGTATATTAGATAATAGTATCACATCAGTGTTAATTTCATTGTTTTAAGAATGATACTGTGGCTATGCAAGATCATTTCCTTGTTTTTAGAAAACTCTCAAATGCTTCAGAAAAAAAGTGCATATATTGTATGTCCCAAAAGTCTTAGTATAATTTTAAGCTTCAGTATCATCAGAAGTTTAAGTGTTACAAATTTACAAAAAGCATTATTTGAAAGCTTATATAAATTCCTTTAATATTTATTTGTGTGAATTTTAATTTTTGTTACAGTTCCTCTGATTCAAGATAGCAAATGCTGAGGCATGGGAAATCCCAGGCAAAGAAACCTAGCCTGTTCTGAATATCTTGGCACCCTTTGGAATCATAATCATGAATACTCACATATATGAGTATGTATGGATATATGTATATATGGGAATTTGGGTATATAGGTATGTGTATGTGACTGCCAAAGTGGTTGAAACTGGCTGAAGTAGTGACTGGAATCTCCCAGGATTTTCTGACCAATAATCTAATCATCATTTTAAACAACAGTTTCTAAAAGAATGACTATATATAATGGAATTGAAATTATCTGGAGAATGTTAAAAAATAAAGATTCTCAGACTCTGCCTCAGAGAGACTGAATCAGAATCTCTAGGGATGGGACCAGGGAATCTGTATTTTTACAGGACTCTCTAAGTTATTCTAACACACAGTCAGCAAACACTGATTTTCAACACCTTCCACTTGCTTGTCATTCCTTAGGTGGGAATAATTTTACTGAGAGATAAGAGGGGGGAAATGGTGGACATTCAGTCAGCTGAAAGATAGGAATTAAAACCAGAACTCAATTCTAGAGTATGTGGCTCTCTACATTAATTCCAAGAAGACAGATATGCTGGAAACATTGCAAAACCAGATTACATAAAATGTCAAGGAAGGGAGAACTTCCTTAAGGAAGGCGAAAGAAATGGTAACTCCAAGAGAAGATGAAGCAACTAAGAGGCTTCATTTCCCCATGCATAGAGTTGTCCATCAATCCATACACACCGCCTCTAGATGATAATATCTGAGGGAATGTGGGTAACATTCAAAAAAGCATTCATAGTTAAAAGGGGTCAATAAAGGTTTGCATTATTATTTTAGTGAAATTTGCCAGTTGCTATATGCCAGACTGACCAAAATATTTTACTTGCATTATTGCATTTAACCTTTACCACAGTCCTATGATTTCCTATTTATTACCTTCCTCATTTTGCAAATGGGAAAACAAAGGCCCAGAGAGGTTAAGAAAAATGCCCAAAGAGGCACCACTAATTAGTAATGGGGTCAGGATTTAAAGACAAGCAGTATGTCACCAGAATGTGAACACTCTACTCCATATTCTGCCTCATTCAAAAAAAAAAAAAAAGATATCTGAGAGGGGAACCTGGAAAATAAAAGAAGTGAACTGGAATAAGCTGTGCTGTCTAATGAAGAGAAAACATTGCCTGTAATAATCTTTCTTTTCCTTTTTCTGATTAATGCCTTTTGATGGATAGTCCCTTCCATCAAGATGAGGTTAGTCGGTGGCATTTTACATTCTAACTTTTATTTTATTATAATTATTATTTTTTAAAGACACCAATTGTACTTGAACATTTGTTACTTTTTAAAAAATTTATTTATTTACTTTTGGCTGTGTTGGGTCTTCGTTTCTGTTCGAGGGCTTTCTGTAGTTGCAGCAAGCAGGGGCCACTCCTCATCGCGGTGCGCTGGCCTCTCACTATTGCGGCCTCTCCTGTTGCAGAGCACAGGCTCCAGATGCGCAGGCTCAGTAGTTGTGGCTCACGGGTCCAGTCACTCCACGGCATGTGGGATCCTCCCAGACCAGGGCTCGAACCCGTGTCCCCTGCACTAGCAGGCAGACTCTCAACCACCGTGCCACCAGGGAAGCCCTATTTTAATATTTATTGGAGTATAGTTGATATACAATGTTGTGTTACTTTGTGATTTACAGCAAAGGGAGTCAGTTATACATATACATATATCCACTATTTTTTAGATTCTTTTCCCATATAGATCATTACAGAGTATTGAGTAGAGTCCCCTGTGCTATACAATAGGTCCTTATTAGTTATCTATTTTATATATAGTAGTGTGTATATGTCAACCCCAATCTCCAATTTTCCCTCCCCTTATTCACCCCTGGTAACCATAAGATTGTTTTCTACATCTATAAATCTATTACTGTGTTATAAATAAGCTCATTTATAATATTTTTTAGATTCCACATATGAGTGATACCATATGATATATTTGTCCTTCTCTGTATGACTGACTTACTATGAAAATCTCTAGGTCCATCCATGTTGCTGCAAATGGCATTATTTCATTCTTTTTTATGGATGAATAATATTACATTGTATATATGTATCAACTGTTTTTTATCCATTCATCTGTCAGTGGACATTTAGGTTGTTTCCCTGTCCTGGCTAGTGTAAATAGTGCTGCAATGAATATAGGGGTGCATGTATCTTTTGAACTACGGTTTTCACTGTGTATATAACCAGGAGTAGGATTCCTGGGTCATATGTTAGCTCTATTTTCAGTTGTCTCCATACTGTTCCCCATAGTGGCTGTACCAATTTCACTCCCACCAACACTGTAGGAGGGTTCCCTTTTCACCACACCCTCTCCAGCATTTATTGTTTGATTTTTTTGATGATGGCCTTTCTGACATGTGTCAGGTGATATCTCATTGTACTTTTGATTTGCATTTCTCTGATAGTGATGCTAAGCATTTTCTTGTACTTTGAATATGTGCAGTTTATTGTATGTTAATTATACCCAATTAATACATTAAATAATTTTGAAACAAAAAATGCATTATAAAATTTAAGAATGATAAATAAAACAAAAGGAATAAAATGTATATCTTCCAAACTGGTGAAGGGAAAGTAGTAAATTCTTCTATTTTTAAAAAAAAATTATTGGAGTATGATTGCTTTACAATGTGTTAGCCTCCACTGCACAACAAAATTAATCAGCCATACACATACAGATATCCCTTGATTTTTGGACTTCCCTCCCATTTAGGTTATCACACTGCATTAGGTAGAGTTTCCTGGTTTTACAGTACGTTCCCATCAGTTGTCACTTTTATATATAGTATCAATAATGTATATGTGTCAATTCCAGTCCCCCAATTCCTCCCTCCACACCCTCTTCCCCCTTGGTATCCAAACATTTGTTCTCTACATCTATCTCTCTATTTCTGCTTTGCAAATAAGATCATCTATACCATTTTCCTGGATTCCACAGATATGCGTTATTATACGATATTTGCTTTTCTCTTTCTGACATACTTCACTCAGTATGACACTCTCTAGGTCCATGCACATCTCTAGAGATGACCTAATTTTGTTCCTTTCTATGGCTGACTAATATTGCATTGTATATATGTACCATATCTTCTTTATCCATTCCTCTGTTGATGGACATTTAAGTTGCTTCCATGTCCTGGCTATTGTAAATAGTGCTGCTTTGAACACAAGGGTACATGTGTTTTTTGAATTACGGTTTTCTTGGGGTATATGCCCAGTAGTGGGATTGTTGTGTCATACAGTAATTTTATTTTTAGTATTTTAAGAAACCTCCATACCGTTTTCCATAGTGGCTGTTTCAATTTACATTCCCACGGACAGTGTATGAGGGTTCCCTTTTCTCCACACCCACTCCAGCATTTATTGTTTGTAGATTTTTTGATGATGGCCATTCTAACTGGTAGGAGGTGATACCTCATTGTAGTTTTGATTTGCACTTCTCTAATAATCAGTGATGTTGAGCATCTTTTCATATGTTTGTTGGCCACCTATATGTCTTCTTTGGAAAAATGTTTAGTTAGGTCCTCCAGCCATTTTTTGATTGGGTTGTTGGTTCTTTCGTTATTGAGTTGAATTAGCTGTTTGTATATATTGGAGATAAATCCCTTGCCAGATGCTTCATTTGAAAATATTTCTTCCCATTCTGATGGCTCACTTTTTGTTTTCTCTATGGTTTTCTTTGCAGTGCAAAAGCTTTTGAGTTTAATTAGGTCCCGTTTTTTTCTTTTTGTTTTTATCTCCATTACTCTATGAGGTGGGTCAAAGAAGATCTTGCAGTGATTTATGTCAGAAAGTGTTCTGCCTGTATTTTCCTCTATCAGTTTGATAGTATCCAGCCTCATATTTAGGTTTTTAAACCACTTCGAGTTTACTTTCCTGTATGTGCTAGGGAATATTCTAATTTCATTTTTAACATGTAGCTGTCCAATTTCCCCAGCACCAGTTACTGAAGAGACAGTCTTTTACCTATTGTACATTCTTGCATTCTTTGTCATAGATTAGTTGAGCATAGGTGCGTGGGTTTATCCCTGGACATTCTCTCCTATTCCATTGATCCATATTTCTGTTTTAGGGCCAAGACCATACTGTTCTGATTACTATAGCTTTGTAGCATATTCTGAAGCCAGGAAGGCTGATTCCTCCAGATCCATCTTTCTTTTGCAAGATTGCTTCAGCTATTCAGGGTCCTTTGTGTTTCCATAGAAATTGTAAATGTTTTTGCTCTAATCCTGTGAAAAATACCTTTGGTAATTTGATAGGGATTGCATTGAATCTGTAGACAGCTTTGGGTAGTATGTTTATTTTCATAATATTGATTCTTCTAATCCAAGCACATGATATATCTTTCCATCTGTTTGTGTCATCTTTGACTTCTTTAATCAGTATCTTATAGTCTTCTAAGTAAGGTATTTTCCGTACTTAGGCAGAGTTATCCTAGGTATTTTATTCTTGTTTTATAAACATATTTATTGGAGTATAATTGCTTCACAATGCTGTGTTAGTTTCTGCTGCATAACAAAGTGAATCAGCTATACATATACATATATCCCAATATCCCCTCCCTCGTGAATTTCCCTCCCACCCTCCCTATCCCACCCCTCAAGGTGGTCACAAAGCACAGAGCTGATCTCCCTGTGCTATGTGGCTGCTTCACACTACCTGTTTATTTTACATTTGGTAGTGTATATATGTCAATGCCATGCTCAAACTTCATCGCAGCTTACCCTTCCCCTCCCCATGTCCTCAAGTCCATTCTCAACGCCAGTGTCTTTATTCCTGTCCTACCCCTGGGTTCTTCAGAACAATATATATATATATATATATATATATATGTTTATTTTCATAATATTGATTTTTCTAATCCAAGCACATGGTATATCTTTCCATCTTTCCATATAATATATATATATATATATTTTTTAGATTCCATATATATGTGTTAGCATACGGTATTTGTTTTACTCTAAGTTACTTCATTCTGTATGACAGACTCTAGGCTCATCCACCTCACTACAAATAACTCATTTTCACTTCTTTTTATGACTGAGTAATATTCAATTGCATATATGTGCCACATCTTCTTTATCCATTAATCTAGTAATGGATACTTAGGTTGCTTCCATGTCCTGGCTATTGTAAATACTGCTGCAATGTATATTGTGGTACATGACTCTTTTTGAATTATGGTTTACTCAAGATATACGCCCATTAGTGGGATTGCTGGGACATATGGTAGTTTTATTTATAGTTTTTTAAGGTACCTCCATTCTGTTCTCCATAGTGGCTGTATCAATTTACATTCCCACCAACAGTGCAAGAGGGTTCCCTTTTCTCCACACCCTCTCCAGAATTTATTGTTTGTAGATTGTTTGATGATGGACATTCTGACCAGTGTGAGGTGATACCTCATTGTGGTTTTGATTTGCATTTCTCTAATGATTAGAGATATTGAGCATCCTTTCATGTGTTTGTTGTTGATATGTATATTTTCTTTGGAGAAATGACTATTTAGGTCTTCTGCCCTTTTTTGGATTCGATTATTATTATTATTTTTATTTTTATTTTTATATTGACCGGCATGAGCTGCTTGTATATTTGGAGATTAATCCTTTGCCAATTGTTTTGTTTGCAAATAGTTTCTCCCATTCTGAGGGTTGTCTTTTCATATTGAGTATGGTTTCCTTTGCTGTGCAAATGCCTTTAAGTTTCATTAGATCCAAGTTGTTTATTTTTGTTTTTATTTCCATTTCTCTAGGAGGTGGGTCAAAAAGGATCTTGCTGTGGTTTATGTCATAGAGTGTTCTGCCTACGTTTTCCTCTAAGAGTTTTATAGTTGCTGGCCTTACATTTATATCTTTAATCCATTCTGAGTTTACCTTTGTATACAGTGTTATGGAGTACTCTGATTTCATTCTTTTACATATAGCTGTCTAGTTTTCCAAGCACCACTTAATGAAGAGGCTGTCTTTTCTCCATTGTATATTCTTGCCTCCTTTACCAAAGATAAGGTGACCATATGTGCGTGCACTTATCTCTGGGCTTTATATCCCATTATATGGATCTCTATTTTTGTTTTTGTGCCAGTACTATACTGTGTTGATTGCTGTAGCTTTGTAGTATAGTCTGAAGTCAAGGAGCCCGATTCCTCCAGCTCCTCTTTTCTTTTTCAAGATTTCTTTGGCTTTTGGGGTCTTCTGTCATTACATAAAATTTGTGCAATTTTTTGTTGCAGATCTGTGCAAAACGCCATTGGTAGTTTGATAGGGATTGCACTGAATCTGTCGATTGCTTTGGGTAATATAGTCATTTTCTCAATGTTGTTTCTTCCAATCCAAGAACATGGTACATCTCTCCATCTATTTGTATCATCTTTAATTTCTTTCATCAGTGTCTTATAGTTTTCTGCATACAGCTCTTTTGTCTCCTTAGGAAAGTTTATTACTAGGTATCTTATTCTTTTTGTTGCAGTGGTAAATGGGAGAGTTTCCTTAATTTCCCTTTAAGATTTTCCATCATTAGGGTATAAGAATGCAAGAGATTTCTGTGCATTAATTTTGTGTCCTGCTACTTTACCAGATTCATTGCTGAGCTCTAGTAGTTTTCTGGTAGAATCTTTAGGATTCTCTATGTATAGTACCATGTCATGTGCAAACAGTGACAATTTTATTCCTTCTTTTCCGAACTGGATTCCTTTTATTGCTTTTTCTTTTCTGATTGCTGTGGCTAAAACTTCCAAAATAAAGTTAAATTTGTGGTGAGAGTGGGCAACCTTGTCTTTCTCCTGATCTTAGTGGAAATGGTTTCATTTTTCACCACTGAGAATGATGTTGGCTGTGGGTTTATCATATATGGCCTTTATTATGTTGAGGTATGTTCCCTCTATGCCTACTTTCTGGAGAGTTTTTATCATAAATGGGTGTTGAATTTTGTCAAAATATTTTTCTGCATCTATTGAGATGATCATATGTTTTTTCTCCTTCAATTGGTTAATATAGTGTATCACATTGTTTAATTTGCATATATTGAAGAATCCTTGCATTCCTGGGATAAACCCCACTTGATCATGGTGTATGATCCTTTTAATGTGCTGTTGGATTCTGTTGGCTAGTATTTTGTGAGGATTTTTGCATCTATGTTCATCAGTGATATTGGCCTGTAGCTTTCATGTGACATCCTTGTCTGGGTTTGGCATCAGGGTCATGGTGGCCTCGTACAATGAGTTTGGGAGCGTTTCACTGTCTGCTACATTTTGGAAGAGTTGGAGAGGTATAGGTGTTAGCTCTTCTCTTTATGTTTTGTAGAATTCAACTGTGAAGCCCTTGGTCCATGGCTTTTGTTTGTTCAAAGATTTTTAATTACAGTTTCAATTTCAGGGCTTGTGATTGGTCTGTTTATATTTTGTTTCTTCCTGGCTCAGTATCGAAAGGTTATTCTTTTCTAAGAATTTGTCCATTTCTTCCAGGTTGTCCATTTTATTGGCACATACTTGCTTTTAGTAATCATTCATGATCCTTTGTAATTCTGCAGTGTCCGTTGTTACTTCTTTTTCATTTCTAATTCTAATGATTTGAGTCTTCTTCCTTTTTTTTTCTTGATGAGTCTGGCTTTTGGTTTATTAATTTTGTTTATCTTATCAGAGAACCAGCTTTTAGTTTTATTGATCTTTGCTATCATTTCCATCATTGCTTTTTCATTTTTTTCTGATCTGAATTTTATGATTTCTTTCTTTCTGCTAACTTTGGGTTTTCTTTGTTCTTCTTTTTCTAATTGCTTTAGGTGTAAATTTATGTTGTTTATTTGCAGTTCTTCTTATTTCTTGAGGTAGGATTGTACTGCTATATGGTTCCATTTTAGAACTGCTTTTGCTGAATCTCATAGGTTTTGGGTCGTCATGTATTCATTGTCATTTGTTTCTAGGTATTTTTTGATTTCCTCTTTGATTCCTTCAGGGGTCTCTTGGTTATTTAGTAGTGTATTGTTTAGACTCCATGTGTTTGTATTTTTTACAGTTATTTCCCTGTAATTGATATATAGGCTCATAGCATTGTGGTTGGAAAAGATCCTTGAAATGATTTCAATTTTCTTAAATTTACCAAGGCTCGATTTGTGAACTAAGAAATGATCTATCCTAGAGAACATTCCATGAGCACTTGAGAAGAAAATGCATTCTGTATTTTAGGATGGAATATCCTATAAATATTAATTGATTCCATCTTTTTTTAATGCAATATTTAAAGCTTGTGTTTCCTTATTTATTTTCAGTTTGGATGATCTGTCCATTGTTGAAAGTGAGGTGTAAAGTGCCCGACTATTATTGTGTTACTGTTGATTTTCCCTTTTATGGCTGTTAGCATTTGCATTATGTATTGAGGTGCTCCTATGTTGGGTGCATCAATATTTCCAATTGTTATATCTTCTTCTTGGACTGATCCCTTGATCGTTATGTAGTGTCCTTCTTTGTCTGTTGTAATAGTTTTTATTTTAAGGTCTATTTTTTTTTGATATTAGAATTCCTATTCCAGCTTTCTTTTGATTTCCATTTGCATTGAATATCTTTTTCCATCCCCTCACTTTCAGTCTGTATGTGTCCCTAGGTCTGAAGCAGGTCTCTTATAGACACCATATATATGGGCCTTGTTTTTGTATCCATTTAGCCAGTCTATGTTTTTTGGTTGCAGCACTTAATCCATTTACATTTAAGGTAGCTATGGTTATGTATGTTCCTATTACCATTTTCTTAATTGTTTTGCATTTGGTATTGTAGATCCTTTCCTTCTCTTGTGTTTCCTGCCTAGAGAAGTTCCTTTAACCTTTGTCGTAAAGTTGGTTTGGTGGTGCTGAATTGTCTTAGCTTTTGCTTCTCTGTAAAGATTTTAATTTTTCTGTCTAATCTGAATGAGATCCTTGCTGCATAGAGTAATCTTGGTTGTACGCTGTTCCCTATCATCAGTTTAAATATGTCCTGCCTCTCCATTCTGGCTTGCAGAGTTTCTGCTGAAACATCAGCTGTTAACCTTATGGGGATTCCCTTGTATGTTATTTGTTGTATTTCCCTTGCTGCTTTTACTATTTTTTCTTTGTATTTAATTTTTGATAGTTTGATTAATATGTGTCTTGGCATGTTTCTCCTTGGATTTATCCTGTATGGGACTCTCTGCACTTCCTGGAGTTGACTATTTCCTTTCCCATATTAGGGAAGTTTTCAACTATAATCTCTTCAAATATTTTCTCACTCCCTTTCTCTTTCATTTTTTCTTCTAGGACCCATACAATTCGAATGTTGGTGAATTTAATATTGTCCCAGAGGTCTCTGAGACTGTCCTCAATTCTTTTCATTCTTTTTTCTTTATTCTGCTCTGTGATAGCTATTTCCACTATTTTATCTTCCAGGTCACGTATCCGTTCTTCTGCCTCAGTTATTCTGCTATTGATTCCTTCTAGTGAATTTTTAACTTCATTTATTGTGTTGTTCATCATTGTTTGTTTGTTCTTTAGTTCTTCTAGTTCCTTGTTAAACGTTTCTTGTATTTCCTCCATTCTGTTCCCACGATTTTGGATCAACTTTACTATCATTACTCTGAATTATTTTTCAGGTAGACTGCCTATTTCTTCTTCATTTGTTTGGTCTGGTGGATTTTTACATTGCTCCTTCTTCTGCTGTGTATTTCTCTGTCTTCTCATTTTGCTTAAGTTACTCTGTTTGGGGTCTCCTTTTCACAGGTGTAGGTTCATAGTTCCCTTTGTTTTTGGTGTCTTCCCCCAGTGGGTAAAGTTGTTTCAGTTGCTTGTGTAGGCTTCCTCGTGGAAGGGACTGGTGCCTTTTTTCTGGTCGATGTGGCTGGATCTTGACTTTCTTGTGGGCAGGACTGTGTCTGGTGATGTGTCTTGGGATGTCTGTGAGCTTATTATGGTTTTAGGCAGCTTTTTGCTTGTGGGTGGGGTTGTGTTCCTGTCCTGCTAATTGTTTGGCATGGAATGTCCAGCACTGGAGCTTGCTGGTCATTGAGTGGAGCTGGGTCTTAGCATTGAGATGCAGATCTCTGGGAGAGCTTTCACCAATTGATATTACATGGGGCCAGGGGCTCTCTCATGGTCCAGCGTCCTGAACTCGGATCTCCCACCTCAGAGGCTCAGGCCTGACACCCAGCCAGAACACCAACACCCTGTCAGCAACACAGCAGCAGCTCTATCCCTCACTGCACCTCCTAGATCATGACCTGTTGGCTGCTGCTTAGCCCATCTCCTTCTTCCACCCATGGTTACTCAACAGGAGCAAGGACAAGTATACACTCTTGAAATGGTCTGGTGCTGAATGGTGGCCAGCCTCATTCTCGTCCCTCAGCCTTGCAGCAATCCAGCAGTTGCAGTCAGGTCTTCTTTCTAACAAATCCTAAAGGCCTGCCATCTTGCTTCCTTCCTATTTTATTCTTTTTGATTCAATTGTAAATGGGACTGTTCCCTTAATTTTCTAATCCTTCATTGCTAGTGTATGGGAATGCAAGAGATTTCTGTTTATTAATTTTGTATCCTGCAACTTTATCAAATTCATTTATAATCTCTAGTAGTTTCCTTTAGGTAGCCATCTTTAGGATTTTCTATGTATAATGTCATGTCATCTGCAAACAGTGACAGCTTCACTTCTTTTCCAATTTGGGTTTCTCTTCTCTAATTGCTGTGGCTAGGACTTCCAAAACTATGTTGAATAAAAGTGGACATCCTTTTTTTCCTGATCTTAGAAGAAATGCTTTCAGTTTTTCATTATTGAGAATGATGTTTGCTGTGGGTTTGTTGTATAGGTATGGCCCTTATTATGTTGACGTAGGCTCCCTCTATGTCCACTTTCTGGAGAATTTTTATCATTAATGCATGTTGAATTTTGTCAGAAGCTTTTTCTTCATCTATTGAGATAATCAAATAGATGGTTGATTATCTCAATATGTTCATCATTGATATTGGCCTGTAATTTTCTTTTTTTGTGATATCTTTGTCTGGTTTTGTTATCAGGGTGATGGTGGCCTTGTTGAATGAGCTTGGGAGTGATCCTTCCTCTGCATTTTTTTGGAAGAGTTTCAGAAGGGTATTTGTTAACTCTTCTCTAAATGTTTGATAGAATTCGCCTGTGAAGCCATCTGGTCCTGGACTTTTGTATGTCAGGTTTTTAATCACAGTTTCAATTTCAGTACATGTGATTGGTCTGTTCATATCTTCTGTTTATTCATGGTTCAGTCTTGTAAGGTTGTACCTTTCTAAGAATTTGTCCATTTCTTCTCGGTTGTCCATTTCTCTGGCATACAGTTGCTTGTAGTATTCTTTTATGATCCTTTAAATTTCTGTGGTGTCAGTTGTAACTTCTCCTTTTCCATTTCTATTTTTATTAATTTGAGTCCTCTCACTTTTTTTCTTGATGAGTTTGGCTAAAATTTTATCAATGTTGTTTATCTTCTCAAAGAACCAGCTTTCAGTTTCATTGATCTTTGCTATTGTTTTTCCATCTATATTTCATTTATTTCTGCTCTGATCTCTGTGATTTCTTTCCTTCAACTAACTTTGGATTTTGTTTCTTCTTGTTCCTCTAGTTGCTTTAGGTGCAAGGTTAGGTTGTTTAATTGATATTTTTGTTGTTTCCTGAGTTAAGACTGTATTATTATAAACTTCCCTTTTAGCACTGCTTTTGCTATGTCCCATAGGTTTTGGATTATTGTGTTTTCATTGTCATTTTCCTCTAGGTATTTTTTCATTTCTGCTTTGATTTCTGCAGTGATCCACTGATTGTTTAGTAACATATTTAGACTCCATGCACTTGTGTTTTTTACAGTTTTTTTCTTGTAATTGATTTTTAATGTCATAGTGTTGTGATCAGAAAAGATGCTTGATATGATTTCAATTTTCTTAAGTTTACCAATGCTTGATTTTTGGACCAAAATGTGATCTATGATGGAGAATGTTCCGTGTGCACTTGAGAAGTGTTTTCTATTGCTTTCAGGTGGAATGTCCTATAAATATCAATTAACTCTCTCTTTTCTAATGTGTCATTTTAAGGCTTGTGTTTCTTTATTGATTTTCTTTCTGGATGATCTGTCAATTGGTGTAACTGGGGTGTTAAAGTCCACCCCAATATTATTGTGTTACTGTCAATTTCCTGTTTTATGACTCTTAGCATATGCCTTATATACTGAGGTGCTCCATGTTGGGTTCATATATATTTATACTTGTTATATTTTCTTCTTGGTTTGATTCCTTGATCATTATGTGGTGTCCTTTCTTATCTCTTGTAACAGTCTTTATTTTGACATCTATTTTGTCTGACGTGAGTATTGTTACTCAAGCTTTCATTTGGTTTCCATTTGCATGGCATAACATTTTCCATCCCCATATTTTCAGTCTGTATCTGTCCCTAGATATGAAGTGTGTCTCTTGTATACAGCATATATATGGATCTTGTTTTTGTATCCATTCAGCCAGTCCATGTCTTTTGGTTGGAGCATTTAATCCATTTACATTTAAGGTAGTTATCAATATGTATGATCCTACCGACATTTCCTTAATTGTTTTGCATTTGTCTTTGCGGGTCTTTTTTCTTCTTTTCCCCTTTTGTTCTCTTCTTTAGTGATTTCATAACTATCTTTGGTGTTGTGTCTGGGTTGCTTTTTCTTTTATGTATGTGTATCCATTGAGTTCTTTGGTTTGCTTTCCCCATGAGGTTTTGATATAGCAGTTTGTAAATGTACAAGGTTGTTTTCAATTGCTGCTCTCTTTCCCACCTAGAGAAGTTCTGTTAGCGTTTTTTGTAAAACTGGTTTGCTGGTGCTGAATTCTCTTAGATTTTGCTTGTCTGTAAAGCTTTTGATTTCTCCATCAAATCAGTATGAGAGCCTTGCTGGGTAGAGTATTCTGGGTTGTAGGTTTTTCCCTTTCATGACTTTAAATATATCATGTCACTACCTTTTTGCTTGCAGAGTTTCTGCTAAAAAAAATCTGCTGATAACTTTATGGGGATTATCTTGTATATTATTTGTTTTTAATATTTTTTCTTTGTCTTTAATTTTTGTTGGTTTGACTAATGTGTCTTGGCATGTTCCTGCTTGGGTTTATTCTGTATAGGATTCTCTGTGCTTCCTGGACTTGAGTGTTTCCTTTCTCATGTTAGGGAATTTTTTGGCTATAATATCTTCAAATATTTTCTCAGCCTCTTTTTTTTTTCTTTTTTTCTCATCTTCTTCTGGGACCCGTATAATGTGAATGTTGGTGTGTGTAATGTTGTATCAGAGGTCTCTTAGACTGTCCTCATTTCTTTTCATTCTTGTTTTCTTTATTCTGTTCTGTGGCAGTGATTTCCACAACTCTGTCTTCTAGCTCGCTTATTCATTCCTCTACCTCAGTTATTCTGCTACTGATTCCTTTTAGTGTATTTTTCATTTCAGTTACTGTATTGTTCATTTCTGTTTGCTTGTTCTTTAAATCTTCTAGCTGCTTGTTAAAAATTTCTTGTATCTTCTCCATTCATACCTCTATTGTTTTTCTGAGATTTTGGGTCATCTTTACTCTCATTACTCTGAATTCTTTTCAGGTAGATTGCCTATCTCCTCCTCATTTAGTTGTTCTTGTGAGTTTTTATCTTGTTCCTTCATTTCCAACATATTTATCTGTCATCTCATTTTGTGTCACTTTCTGTGTTTGTGGTCTCCTTTCCACAGGCTGCAGGATTGTAGTTCCTCTTGCTTCTGGTGTCTACCCCCTGTTGGGTGAGGTTGGTCATGGGGCTTTCCAGGCTTCCTGATGGGAGGGACTGGTGCCTTCCCTCTGGTGGGTGGACCTGGGTCTTGTCCCTCTCGTGGGCAGGGCTGTATCAAGATGTATGGTTTGCAGAAATTGTTAGCTCAGTATCACTTTAGGCAGCCTTCCTGCTGTTGGGTGGGGATGTGTTTCTATCATGCTGGTTGTTTGGCCTAAGGCGTTCCAACTCTGAAGCCTGCAGGCTATTAGGTACGGCTTGGTCTTGGTGTCAAAATAGGGGCCTCTGGGAGAGCTTATGCTGATCAGTATTCTCTGGGGCTTCTGCCACCAGTGTCCTTGCCTCCACAGTGAGCTACAGTCTACCCCCACTTCCCCAAGGACCCTCCTAGGCCCCCAGTTAGGTCTGTTCCCGGATCCTACAGAGGTAATTCTTTGTGCTGGGTCCTAATGTGTGTGAGGTTTTATGTGCCCCTTCCAAGACTGGAGTCTCTGTTTATCCCAGCCCTTCAGAGCTCCTGCACTCAGGCCCCACTGACCTTCAAAGCACATGCTCTGGGGCTCTTTCTCCCCATGCCTGACCCTCAGACTGTCTTAGAGGGATATTTTTATGTGATAACATCACTGTGTAGTCCTTGGGTGTTTTATATTTTTGGTACAAGGGCTCTTTTTAGTATGGATGTCTGACCCTCTTCAGTGTATGCTGGACGTTATACCCTTGATTGGAGGTGTGACTGATCATGTGGTGACCTAAGCCTGCCCTGGATATTGAACAGGACCTCCCCTTTGTTATGTGGTCATTACAGCCCTGTCAGGGCAGGGTCTGTTCCCTGGTGTAGAGGCCCCCAGATCTGTTTCAGAGCTGTGTTTCTGCTCTGTGGTGTGAGGTAGGCGGTACTGGAGCACTCCCACTGAGAGAAGCCACTGAGTTTTCCTCCTCTGGAGCTGTTCACCTGTGACTGTGCTCTCTTGTGTCACTTTACACCCATTGTGCTGGCTCACAAATTACACTGTTGTTGGAACTGCTCTCAGCTCCACCTTAGCTGTGGGTATGCTGGTAATTGCCCATGGTGTCTCTACAAAAGTCAGGTCTCAGGACTGCAGTAATCGTGTACCTGAACTCCCTGTGTGAGCTATGGAGGAAGCTCAATTCTGACCTAGTTCAATCCCCACCTGTGCATGCCCATAAAGTCCACAACTGTTAAAGCTAGACCCATCTCAGCTGTGGGAGCACTCATCAATTCAGATGTTCTGCAGGTGCTGATTTTACAAAGCCAGCATTTGGGGTGTGAATCCGTGGTTCCCCCAGTCATGAGGAGAGATTTCAGCTCTTCTTCCTTATTTGCATGGCCCTCTGCTGTGGTTTCAGCCCCACCTTTCCAGGTATTCCTCCCACTCACGTCTTCTCTGGAGCACAGGTGACCACCCAGGCTGGTGGGGGTAAAGGTGGTGATGGGTGTGGTGCATGGGCACCCCCAGGGCCAGCGTGGCTAGAGGAGGCTTTGGCAGGGAGTGCTGCATGGGCACCTCAGCCAGCCTGGGTGGAGGAGGCTTTGGAGGGGCAGGTGAGCCTGCTCAGGTGGGTGCCCCTCTTAGTGCCCTCGGAGGCAAGGGCTGGCACATAGGGAAGGGGGCTGCAATGGTGGCCCTGCACCTTTTGTGCCACTCCACAATGGCACCCTGCTTCTATTGTGGCCTGGGCTTCTTCCACAATCTTTCCCATTTGTGGAGCTCCTTAGTCTCGTCCCTTCAGGCTGTCTCTTTGCAGTAAACAGCTGTCCCCTCCCTGGGTCCATGTTCCAAAATCCACGTTCCAGCACCCAACCTCCCTCTGCAACAGGAGACACATGACTCAGGCTGGGGTGCACAGGGGTGTGGCACAGACCATCCACGTAGGTCTTACTCTGTCTTGCCTGGCACAGAGCAGTTGCTGCACTCTCCTCCAATGCCCT
Source organism: Mesoplodon bidens (assembly GCF_964165515.1). Classification (NCBI taxonomy): domain Eukaryota; kingdom Metazoa; phylum Chordata; class Mammalia; order Artiodactyla; family Ziphiidae; genus Mesoplodon; species Mesoplodon bidens. The sequence continues at coordinate 84,861,482 of NC_138163.1, read as the reverse complement.
GAAGATCCCTCTCTATCCCAGCCAATCTTCCAGTTGGTGAGGGGGTTTCCTTGTGTGCAGGAACCTCTCCTCTCTCTTCAGCTCCCCCCACCAGGGGTACAGGTCCTGTCCCATTTCCTCTTTTCTTTTTTTCTTTCTTTCATCCTACTTGGTTCAAGGGAATTTTTCTTGTCCTTTTAGGTGTCCAAGGTCCTCTGCTAGTGTTCAGTAGGTGCTCTGTGAGAATTGTTCCATTTGTAGATGTATTCTTGATGTATTCGTGTGGAGAGGCAAACTCCATGTCCTCCTATTCTGCCATCTTGACCTTACATTCTATCTTGCCTTAGCATATCTTTTCAGGCTCCTCATTTGATTCTACTTAGATAGTTAACCTAGTTAGCTCTTTCACTAATTTCTCAGAAGAATTCCTGTCACTTGGCACTCCTCATTCTGATATCTGCATGCAGGACAGATATGAATCTAAGTAACATCCTTAGGAACTTAGATTGAGAAGCATTCAGTTCTATCTGTTAGTGTTAACTGCAGATGACTTACATCACAAGATAGAAGAAGTCTATAAGATAAGAGGAATCTCGAGAAAGATGTCAACCTCTCTCCATCACCATTTATTTTGCTACTCTTATGATGCCAGATGGGGTTGAATTGGGAGAGAATTGAAAAAGTTATTGTAATAAACACAGAGGTATAAGCTCTATAAACCTTTCTGTAAGACATGCAGGAAGTCAGTAATTTTGTCTAAGAAACTAAAAAGCAGACTAGTCTTGTCTATATCACCCAGGATCCTAGGGAGGCTATAAGAGTTAGTACTGGAGTTAGCAACAGAATCTTAACACTTCAATATTTATATTATATTCTGGATCACTAGAATGAATCAGAGGATAAAGAAGCTCAAAATATTTAAGAGACATGTCTATGACCTAAAACAGAAAGAAAAGGTAAATGAGTCTCTAAGAAAAAAAAAAAATATATATATATATATATATATACCTGTTCTCGGAAAGGAAAGGTTATAAACAAGCCAGGGAAGATCAGGAGGGAGTTACAATGTTCATTATAATCCAAATCATAATGCTAATAACTAATTATTTTTAATAGCTGACAGGTATTGAGAGTTTAACTATAAGATAGAAAATTTGCTGAGTATTTTACATGTTACCTTATTAAATCATTGAAACTCTATGAAACAAGTAATCTTAAATGTCCCATTTTACACATAAAGAAACCAGGGCTCTGAGAAATTATGTTACTTGTTATGAACACACAACTAGTAAGTAGAGGAACTATGATTTGAAAATATCTGCACCCTCAATCATTATGGTATACTGCTGACTTAAGGGATACCTATTAGAAAAGTAAAAGAAAAAACATATCTCCATGTAACCAAGGAGCCAACAGCTCACAGGTGAAGTTTACTGACTCCTTAGGAAGAAGTTAATTTTTAAATATGAGCAATTGAGTAATTTAGATAAAAAGACTTAGTATTCTTTGAAACCTATCAAAAATATAAGTTTAAGTAAGTGGGTTAAGAATATGAGTACCACCCCCAATATAGTAATTGATTAAGGCAAGCCAGGATCATGAGTGATAGTAAGGCTATTGGGAATAAGGTTGTTGGGAAGCAGACTATTCATATGATGCCAGAGTATCACCTGATAAATTAATTACCAACTACAAAAGGGAAATGCACTTTTACAATGGAGATATCTGGCAATCACTACCTCATGCAGGAGATCAAACTGCATCACTAATACAGGTAAAAGGTTTCTCTTGATATGATACAATGAGAAGTATACAGTCTCACCCATTAAGCATTCCTGCCAAAAACGTTTATGCTGATATATTCAGTCTTTTAGACCTGACTTCCAATTTGCAGGAAACATGGGTGATACAAGAACAAGTTATATAAAATGATGAAGTAATCAGAAAAATCTAGAACATGGGACATTCTCCAAGAAAACTGGCTAGGACTCTGCCAAAAGTCAGTCATAGAAAAAAAGGTAAAGGGACTGTTCTAGATTAAAAGAGATACAGATGTAACAAAAATTTTTGTGCAACTGGGTAAATCTGATTACAAACTTGATATTGGATTATCTTCTGGAAATAATTTTTTCAGTTAATGATATTATGGTTATGTAAGCGAATTATTCTTCGGAGTTCCATGCTGAAGTATTTGAGAGTGAAGTGTGTGTGTGTGTGTGTGTGTATGCATATATGTTATATCTCCCACTAATATAAAATAAGATATAGATGTATAAATATATAAATAATATAGATAGATAGCATGACAGAAATAGAGACAGCACTTGCAAATGTGGCAAAATATCAACCAATATAATAAAAATTGGGGAAAATATAAGGGTTCCCACTAACAAAATAGAATATTATGTAAATTTTTCAAACCTTTAGTGGAAAAAATAATGGAACACAGAAGACAATGAAACCATCAAAGGTGAGAAAAAGGAAAAGAATACAAGAAAGCAATTTATTGAAAAAATAAAATGGTAGAACTTTTCAGTAATCACAATACATGTGAATGGAATAAATTCACCTAGTGAAGAATACTATGCTTATTATTCAAAATTAAGCTCAATATTTTAACCATCTATATATCAGGTAGAAATTACTTAATCAATTAAGGTTATTAAATTAAGGATTCCTTTAAAACACATAAAAGAATCATGTATCAATTTTCAGGAAAAAATGTAGATTGTTTTTGAAATCTATACTTTTTCAAGTTTAAAAAAAATTAAATATATTTTTAAGTAAAAAGTGACTATTAAACTGAAAAAAAATTAAGAAATCAATTCAATTTACAATAACATCAAAAAGAATATAATCCTTAGGAATGAATTTAATATAAAAAAGTACCAAACTTATTTCTGAAAACTGCAAAGCATTGTCAGAAGGGAATACCCAAACGAATGGAAAGACAGGCCATGTTCATCAATTGGAAAACTTAATATTGTTAATATGACATCACTTCACAAATTGATCTACAGATTCAATGTGATCTCTTTCAAACTCACAGCAGGCTTCATAGCAGCACTGTTCACAATAGCTAAAATGTGGAAACAAATCGGATGTCCCTCAACTGATGAGTAGATAAAATGTGGGTATATGATGGAATATTATTCAGCCATACAAAAGTGGAGGTGCTTAGAAGTGGTAAGATTATAGAGAAATTTTGAAGAGCTGCAGAATTTGTTCATGGATTAGACGTGAGAAGAAGAAAAAGAGAAGTCAAAGACAACTCTAAAGATTTTAGCTTGAGCGAGTAAATAAATTGAAATAGAGAAAACTGTGGAAAGAACAGATTTGGAGGGGTAAATCTGTAGTTAACTTGAGACATGATAAGCTTGGAAGTGTTTAATAGAAACTCAGGGAAGATGCCAAATAGGAAATTTGATACATGAGTATGAATTTCAGGGGAGAGATCTGGGCTGGAGAAATAGATCTTGGAGTCATTCCTTCATTCAACAAATGCTTATTGCATGTCATCTGTATGCCAGGTATTGTGCTAAAACCTGTGCTGTCCAATATGGTCACCACTAGCCACATATGGCATGTTAAATGTTCAGTTGTTTATTCTCACCAGCCATATATCAAATGCTCAATAGCGTCATGTGTCTAGTGGCTTCCATATTGGACAGAACAGATAAAAAACATTTCCATCTGCACAGAAAGTTCTTTTGGACCATGCTGCACTAGGTCCTATTGGCCAAGATGTAATAGAAATAAATAAAGGCAAGCCTAACAAGTCACAATTTTAGAAGTAAAAGCGGCAGTATATTATATAAGGTAGTGTTGAATGCATGTACACTAGACTCAGAAAGACTGGGTTCAAATCCTGGTTCTAACTTCTGGAACCTACTTAAACTTTGTGCCTTAGTTACTTCATCTACAAAATGGGATAATAATAAAATCTGATTCGTTGACATGATGTGAGGTTTAAATGAGTTTACATTTACAAAATGCTTAGCACAGATCATTGCATACAGTAAGTGCTAAAGCAGTGTCATTTCTTTGTGTTGTTAAACTACAGTGGCAAATTGGTTGATTATATTTTGAATATGTCACTAGATGCCAACAACTGAACCTGACTCAGGGAAAAGAGTATGAATAAATAAAAAGAAATAAATGTTTTACAAAAAGTTTCTGAGAACCATGTGCTTGGAAGATTTCAAGCCAGTGTCTTGAAGAAGGCTCCGAATTTTTCAGTATATTGTCTATGTGTGTACCAGTGCCACTGCTATGATGGATGAGTAAATATGTATAAAAATTTTATGCTGTAGAAAACTTCTTGAATAATAATATATCTACTATGAATATCAGGTATGTTATTTGGAGGAGGGTGATAAAATATGAGGCAGGATGGGTCAAGACATTACAGTGATTTCTATATTTGCCAGGGCTAAGTCAGTCAATTTCCATTGTATTGACAAAGCACAACAGCAAATGTTTGGTAGATTGAATGGTTATAGGTAATATTCAATACTAACTAAGCCTATATCACTAAAAAATGAATTAAATCATGGGAAAGGAAGACAAGAGGGGCTGATTTATAAAGAATATCTTAGAATTTGAATTTGCATTTGTTTACCTGGATAAGCTTGGGTAAAGAGTTGATTGGTTCATGACCCACGAGCAGACCTCAGTCAACAGTATGGTGACCTTAGAGAATACAGATTAACAAATACAACGCCTACTTCAAGATCAAGCATATTCTGGTCCAATCTGACACTGATTGATGGTTAATGTTAATTAGACAGAATAGGATAATTAAATTACCAGAGAGGTTTCTTGGGCTCTTCCTAAAGGCTCTGTGTAATCGGACCTTTCTAGGCACATTCCATCTAAACCACCCTATAAGCTAAATCTTCTATTAGCTCAACTAAGACCACAGCTGACTTTTTTTTTTAATTGGGGTATAGTTGCTTTACAATGCTGTGTCAGTTTCTGCTGTACAATGAAGCAAATCAACTATATGTATACATATACCCCCTCCATCTTGGACCTCCATCCCAACCACCCCCCATCCCACCCACCTAGGTCATCACAGAGCACCGAGCTGACCTCCCTGTGCTATACAGCAGATTCCCACTAGCTATATGTTTTACACATGGTAGTGTATATATGTCAATCCCAATCTCCCAGTTCATCCCCCTTTTCCCCACTGTATCCATACGTCCGTTTTCTACATCTGCGTCTCTGTTCCTGCCCTGAATATTGGTTCATCTGTACTATTTATGAAAGGATTATTGTAACTATGTATTATTTGGGTAGTTGGGCATGTATGTATGTATGTGTGTGTACATGAGGAATTAGTTGTGAATTAGAAAACTTCAAAAATCAGGATTCTGTATTCCTTAATTCTTTGGTGTCACATCTATGGAAATTATATTGCCTTTTTATTAAATTAGAAAGGATATGACTAACATTTTATTAGTGAATAATTCCTTCTCCCCTATCACCTGCCCTCTTGAGAGCAATCTATAAGGATATACGTTTCCATTCATGGCTTCCATGCCAGATCTGAGGAAAAACAAAAAAGGAAATTGTTCCCAGAGAAACTATTAAGATTGGCAACAATTAAGAAGTCCAGATTTTTATAGGCCACTCCACAGGGTGTTCATTCTGAAGGCATCTATCTTGTATTGTTTAAAATATAAGCACCCTTGGCCAGATTCCAAGGACAGATACAGAAAAAAAATCATGAGATTGCTGAACATGCCTACATGGCCCCCAGGAATAAAGCTACTTGATTGACTTCTGGTTTGTGGGTATCTGACTGAGATCCTCAACTCCCCATGGATGTGTACTATGGAGTGCTAAGTGGCATACACCAAAAGACATTTGATCTTAATATCACTAGACTTGGAGAGAGGTTGTATGAGGACTACTGTTTAGCTCTGACCTTAAAGGTGTATGTGATATGTATCTGTGGGTGCATACACATGCACATTTCAGGGAAGAGGAGGAGAGAAACAAAAAGGTAGTTGATATACATGCTTACTAACAGGAAATCCAGATGGAGACTAAATCCTGTTTACAAAATCTTGCTACCAAAAAACATAAAATAGCTGAAAGATGTGAGGCTACACCTAGGGCTGCCACATATGGCCACACAGACTGTGCAATGTACTCCACCAGGATGACCATCATTCACAATGCCCAAGACATAAATGGTGATCACTGGAGTGTGGCAATATGGAAGTCCTGGCTATACCATATCAGATTATAACGAAATAAAGATATAATAACTTAATAGTCAATATGCATTAAACACCGATCCTGTGGCAAGGCACTATTCTAAATGCAGTACACATATTTAACTTCATTATTCCTCACAATAACACTATGAATTAGGTACTATTACTATCCTCAATCTACAAATGAGGAAAAGTGCAATGAGAGGTGGAATTACTTGCCCAAGATTATACAGTCACTAAGCTGTGGAACTGGGATACAAACCCAGGCAGTTTGGTCACAGAGCCCATGTATTTAACCAATATGTTATAATAAATAAATAAATAAATAAATAAATAAATAAAAATAAAACAAAAACAGGGAATTTGCCTGGTTTATCTATAATATTAAAACTGAATACAGACACCTATAAAGAATATGTCATAAATTGAACCTACCACACTGATCAAACCTCTAAATCAAAATACCAGTTTATAGAACACAGGTTGTATTTGGTTATAAACACACTGTATTTGGTGATGAAATTTGAAGAATATGGAATATTCTACAGGATAAATGGCCCAGTTATTTCCACAATAAATGGAAAGAAAGAAAAAAGAGCTGGGGGTGGGGGAGCTATGGGTTAAAAGAGGCGAGTTTTAACCAAATGCAATGATGCAATATGTGGACCTGATTTGGATCTTGATTCAAGCAATCAAACTGTAAAAAAGAAAATGGGACAACAGGGACATTTTTGAATGTGATGATATTAAGAAATTATTGTTGCTTTTTAAGTGTGAAATTGGTATTGTGGCTATGTTAAAATTCCTTATCTTTTAGTGATAGAGACATATTTATGGATCAAATAATAGGACATCTAAAATCTGTTTCAAAATAATCCAGTGAGTGGAAGAGAAAATGGGTGAGGATATAGATGAAACAAGGCTGGCCACTTGGTGATACTTGTTGAAGAAAGGTGCTGGATACAGGGAGGTTCAATATACCGTACTTTTTACTTCCATATATGTTTGAAATTTTCCATATTGTTTAAAAATAACTGAGAGGTAGAGAAATCAGTAACTGTACTTGCTTCCTGGGATGGAAATTAGGTGGCTGGAGACTGGGGTGAAACTTCCTTTACACAGTTTATCTTTTGTAGTTTTTAAAAGAAAAACATATTCAGTGTTTTTAGATTCTGCATATAAGTGATATACAGTATTTGTCCTTCTCTGTCTGACTTATCTCACTTAGCATAGTGCTTTCAAGTTCCATCCATGTTGTCACAAATGACAGGATTTCCTTCTTTCTCATGACTGAATTATACATATCTCACATCTTTATCCAGTCACCTGTTGACGACACTTAGGTTGTTTCTATGTCTCAGCTATACTGAATAATGCTGCAATGAACATGGGTGTGCAGATATCCCTTCAGGATACTGATTTCAATTTCTTTGATATATACACAGGAGTGGGGGAGCTGGATCACATAGTCGTTCAATTTTTAATTTTTTGAGGAACTGCCATACTGCTTTTCCACAATACCTATACCAATTTACACTCCCATTGACAGTGTATAAAGTTTCCACTTTCTCCATATCCTCACTAGCATTTATCTCTTGCCTTTTTGATAAAAGCCATCCTAACAGGAATCTAAAAAAACGGAACCTATAAAAACAGAGAGTAGAATGACAGTTACCAGGGGCTGGAGGGTGGAGGAACTGGAGAGATGTTTAAGGGTACAAATTTACAACTAGTAGATAAATAAGTTTTGGAGCTCTAATGCACAACATAGTGATTATAATCAACAATACAGTATTATAAACTTCAGTGTTGCTAAGAGACTAAATCTTAACTGTTCTCAACAACAACAAAAAGAAATGATAAATGTGACACAATAAAGTTGTTACCTAATGTTACTGTAGTAATCATATTGTGATACATAAATGTATGAAAACAATGAATGTACACCTTAAACTTAACACAATGTTATGTTAATTATATCTCAATTAAAAAGATGAAAAAGAAAAGACAAAACCTCATCGAGGGTAAGGCCATAGCAAGATAGTGCATATTGGCTACTTGTTGTCTCAAGAGGAGGTGGTTATATAAATACATTCAAGCATAGAAATCTAAGAAAACAGGTAGGGCACTGAGGTATATCTATACAGACACCAACCTCTTGAGGACAACTTAACTACAAAGGAGGAAGTAACAGGTTTCCTGTAGGGCAGAGCAAGTGCCAGCTGACATATTCTCAGTGCAATCTTCCTTGGGACTATTTAAAATAATTATTATGCATAAACAGAAAAAATTAAACCCTGAGCAAATTCCATTTGAACACGTTATATTTCCTTTGGAAGTTTAACAAAGACACATGAAACAGATTGTATCTGCACACTAGGAAGAAAACTTTAGAGAGGTAACTGATGATGCCACGGAAGAGATAAATCAGCTTGAAGTGGTCAGCCCAAACTGTTGCTGTATCTTTACAGGTTCATTGGACACAAGTCCAAAATGATCACCCAGAATAGTTCCTTCCTTATGAAAGATGGAAAAATTGATGAATCTAGACACCACAGGAACAACTGAATGATCTGGCCTATGATCAGACCAATTTATAACGCTAATGGATAACACCATCTTAAAAGACCCTATAATCAAAAAAGCAAAAACTATGTCTGATTTTTCTCATCTTTCTCGCCCTAGCACTTACCACCATGCTTGGCACGTAGTAGATATGCAATAAACATTAAACTGGAGGACTCAAGAGAGACCTATATAACAGGGAACACTCAGAGACCAGAATGAAGGCTATTTGTCATTCTGATTTAACAGGCCAGCATGAAGCAATGTGGTGAGGTCAGGGAAGAAAACAGAAACTACATGCAAACAAAATTTGTGTGTATAGGTTACCAGTATGACTTTGTATACTTTCTTAAATCACTGCTACTTCAAATCTAAGATGCTTCTAATTGCAATTTCCACCATCATTTTTATACTATTAAGAAAAAAAAAACTGCCAATTATACTGCGACATACATCAAATTATGAGATGAATCCAAATTTAAAATGTGAAAAAAGTGTGATTTTTACACTCAATGAAATATGATGTTTATGTTTGTTTTGACTGATTCTTTCCCACTGGGGATATAGTATCTCATAAAGAGGGTCAGAGGCTGAGAGTTATGGACAAGAGAGTCCATAGAAGAAACCAGAAGAACATACTGGCCCGGAAAGGAAAAGCCAAAAGAGGGAGAGAAGATGAAGTTGGTGACAATTTAATAGCAGAAAACACGGTGCTGCTCAGAAAAAAGGAATTAGAGAGGCAAGCTCGGAAGAGTTAAAAATGGCAGAGAGTTGCCTGTGAGTGTGGATAGTCCTGGAGACGATGCCCACAACTTGGCCCCTGGCAAACAGGACCTCAAGTCCTGACATTGTCCGCTGCCCCTAGTTCTCTTCCATGGTTTTTCAAATGTTGATTAAACATCTATTCAGCTGACTGAAGTCTAAGTGTGCCTAGTCCATGTTTTAGATGGTGCTAACACAGGATTTAGGACACAAACAGCCATCTTCCAGGTCACGAATACCCTGGGAAATTCTTGTAAAAACATGCTGACTTTTGCACAGGTGTTTAGGTGTTACACAAATGAAAATGAGAAAGGATTATTCAAAACTTCATTCAAAAACTTGGATGAAGAGTTAGGCCCTGTTCTTGGTACACATTCTCCTGTAAGGATCTTTCTGTCTTGCCAGATTTCAATTGCTTAGTTTCCCCATATTATTTAATGGACATGGTTTGAGGCCTGTTATCCTCTATATTAAGACCCCTATAGAACAAGCCTTCTCTGTAAGTTCCTTTATCTTGGATCCAAACTTGAAAAACCTCCTCTTTTGCTCAGGAAATCTGGGCTATCAATGAAGATTCTGGAAGCCCCAAGAGTACCTACAGAAAACAAGATATGTTAATATTTTTTGGAATCGTACCCTATCTCTGGTACATAACCAGAGTGCAGAGAGAAACTGCTCAATGCTGGGCCTCAGTGGAAACTTTCTAAATAACATATTGTATATGTAATGATGTACTAAATATAAAACCAACAAGCTGCATTCTGGGACAGGAGGTAGGAAAAAGAATCTTCATATTAGTTAAAGAGAGAAGCTCATTAGAGGAAGTTTGAAGTTATGCTTCAGGGTAAAGGCATAGAGCTGAAGCTATCCGGGTGTGGGGTGGGGGGGAAGGAAAAGACACTAAGTGACAACAAAATGAAATTGGATTTCTTCATCTTTGTGAAACTGGTGCTTGGTGATGACAAGGGCCCATATGCAGCTGAGAAAGGTCAGGAAATGTACCATTGCTGGGATCATACTGACAACACCTAAATGGGAGAATCAGTGTAGTCTAAATTAAAGTATACCTACATCTTCAGCTACTGGAAGCTGACAGATAATCACCACTTCTGAAATTTTATTTATTTTTAAAATGAAAGTTCCTGGAGTACACCTCAACTCTGTATTTTCAAAGTCTTTATTGAATTTGTTACAATACTGCTTCTGTTTCATGTTTTGGTTATTTGGACATGAGGGATGTGGGATCTTACACCCCCTGCATTGGAAGGTGAAGTCTTAAACACTGGACCACCAGGGAAGTCCCTGAAATTTTAAAACATGGGAAAAAGGGCCTGGATAGATTCATAATCCAACAAACCAATCAATGCTATTTAATATTCATTTACCTTACAAACATTTTTGTGTGTTATGAATTTCTATCTTCTCCCTTTCACTTATCGTCCCAAGAATGCTGGGGTAGGTAGTATGCCAAAATAGCTTTATTCTATTATGCTAGTCACCTAGGGAAACCCATATAGAATTGTATTCATATGGTGTCCAGAAAGAAGTTAACATAGCAGGCCTGAGACTGCTATCCTTAGAAAGCCCTGCTCACAAGGTATGTCCTTGGCTGGTGTCTGGGAACTTGGAATTTTGGAAGTGTTCCCATCATTTCCAGAACAGATAAAAGTGGCTCATTGTGCCTAGACCGCCAGTACAATGACTGTGCTTTACGCTGAACACCTGCTTTCCTCTGGGAATCTAGAATTCTGGTACATGCTGGGCAGAGGTTGCCTTCATGATCAGCCACCGATAAAAACCTTAGGCACTCAGTCTCTAATGAACTACTGTGGTAGACAACACTTTACATGTATTGTCACAATTCAACACTGGAGGAATTAAGTGCACACTGTGTGACTATACTGGGAGAGAACTCTTGGAACCTTGGGCCAAGTTTCCTCCAGACGTTAACCCATGTGCCTTTTCCCTTTGCTAATTTTGCTTTATATCCTTTGACTATAATAAATCATATCTATGAGTATGCCTGTATGCTGAATTCTTCTAGCAAATGACCAAACCGGGGGTAGTTTTTGAGACCCCCAATGCATATAGGTGGTACATTTTCAGGACTTGTTCAGGGAGAGATAGAATTTCCTTTTTAGTCTTTAGGTAACTCAACTGACACTGACTAGGTGCACTGTACCATAATGGGTGGCAACTGTAGAAAGTAATGTACTAAAACGATACTGAAATGACAATATCACAGATATAAGCATTAAGTATAAAAAAAGTTCACGTAGTCACACAAGCAAGTTTCAGTTAAGTAAAGAAACCACAAGTTGGCATTTACATGTTAAGGTTTATAAAACATATTCAATACATGAAATTGGGTGAAGTAACACATAGCATACTATATATAATCTGATATATGCATGTTGTATATGAAGAAAAGTAAAAAGGAAACATTGGGGTATTAGAAATAAAACTATACTAAAATAAGAAGTAAAAAGCTAGGGAACTGGGGTGAAACTGAAGTTAATCAATCACAAATTCAGGACTTTGAAAGGTTCCCTCTTCCACTGTGGTATCTAAAGCTGACTTTGGAATAGCCCCACATCCCACCAGAACCCATGTAGAACTATATCCTCTGAAAGGAATAACATCATTAATTTTTTTCATTCAACACATGTTTATTGAATACCTATTCTGTGCCAAATACTGTTTCAAAGTGCTAAGAAGATAGCAGGAAATAAAGAAAAATCTCTGCCCTCATAGAGCTCAAAATATGGATCATTTCATGACTATTTACTTAATGAGTTCAAGGTCGACAAAAAAGCATGTCAGCCTTGATCTTGGAACAAGAAAAAGAAAGTTTATAGAGTATCATATTGTTAAAAAGGCACAGTGCTTTCCAAGTTTTCTAGGATAGTGCTGGGATGTCTAGAGGCAAGCCTGAAGAAAGGCTTCCATGATAAGGAGAGTTGGTCAATTGGATTATGAAATAATTAGTTCTGATTGGAACAAGCTGAATCTAAGAGTCCACAAAATGACACAGGAAATGGAAAGCTAATAATAATTATCCTAGAGAACAAGATCATAAAAAAAGGAATTATTGTATATATATGGTCAAGAAGTTATGCAATGATTTTGCAAAGAAAGAGAAAGGTTATATTGATGTTGAGGAAAAGCAGCTTACATGCTGGTTAATATCCAGATCACCTATCATGAAATGCTATTTCATTAAAAGCCTCCATATATATATGGAATAGATTCCAAGTTGTTAACATAAAGACTCATCATTCTCTACCATGTTGACTTCTTTAGAACGCTTGGATGCATAAATAGCAGAGGTGGTAAAGTGATGGAATCTCCGTCAAATTCAGCCTGAAAACATGTTTTGATTGGCTTTGCCAGTGTTGTTTTATAATTGTAAAATATTTCAAACGTGAAGACACAAAGAAAAAATAAAGCAAACACCCATGTACTAATCATATTTTAATATTATACTATATTTCCATCAGATAGCTTTTATAAAGAAATTATTTAAACTGACTCACTCTATTTACTAAATAACAGCTATCATGAATACAATGGTCATCATCCCCATGCACATGCACATGCGTGCACACACAAGTGCATGCATACAAGCAGTCACACACACACATCCATAAACATAATATTTTGCAGGTCTTTAAACTTTATCCAAATGGCAACAAAATATATGAATCCTTCTACAACTTACTTTGTTTACTCAAATTACAGTTCTGATATTTGTACATGTTGATATATCCTGCTTTAATTTAAGGGTCAGCAAATTATTATCCTTTGGCCAAAACCAGCCTGCTGCTTGTTTTTGTAAATAATGTTTTATTGGAACACAGCCACTCTCATTAGCTGACATATTGTTTACGGCTGCTTTCTAACTACATCAGCACAGCTGAGTAGTTGAGACAGAGATGATATGGCTGTAACTAACTAAACTATTACTCTCTGGCCCTTTATAGAGTTTGTCAACTCTTATAACAGTTCATTCACTGTAATCACTGCATAGTATTTCATTATGTGAATTTATAACATGCTGATAGACATGTTTATTTCTTCCATTTTTTCACTATTTTAAAAAACCTTGTGTGAATTTTTCTTTTCCAGCCTGTGTTGTCATGTCTCCTCAGTGCTGCCAGTGGACATCAAATGAACACTGAACTTAATCCTTTGAAATATATTTAACCAAAAAGTAATATGCTAACCCAAAGGCCTGATCTGAGAAGGTCTTCCCAACATCTGAGAGCTCAAATGGTGACAAGCAGGGTATTAAATAGAAAATGAAAATGAAATGGAACAAGCTGAGACTGTAAAATAGTTTTGAGTCCATGATGAAACTGATGAAAAAAGGCAAGTTTAATATGACCTATATAAGGTAGACAATTCAAAGTAGTTGTAAAGAATATTATTACGAGGAAGTAATCACTGTAACTGTTAAGATTTCATAAGTAAATGACAATAAAAATCTGAAAGGGCTATAAAATATCCTAAGGAATGTGTCCAAATACCCAGGGCTGACATCAACTACTCACAGTAAGCATTATGTCTAGGGCTCATGATACTGTTGGAGGCTCATGAAATGTTTTAATTTCTTTTAAAATGAAAATAAAACATTAATATAATCCAGTCTGTATAATATTTGTCTTGATACTAAAACAGTCATAAAATAGAACTTTTAATATTTGTATGGAAGAAGTGGCTTATTAAAGCAAAAGTACATACGGCCATTGGAAGCCATAATTTGGCCCTGCAGATACTTTGTAAAAATTCCCAAATTTAGGAATATTATTATGAAGATTAACAAAACCACATTTGAGATTGATGATTAAGACACTGCCAGACTCACACCACTAAATAATTCCTTGCTCCTACAGCTTCAGCCTTGGAACCCATACAATTGAAATAACTGATTCAGCCAAATGAAAAATCACCACATATGCTTAGCTTTCCAAATCCCTTGCAAATAGTCAAAATAATTATTATTATATCCTTGAGTGGTAGGCTCTAATGAATGTAGAAGAAACCAACTTATGAGAAGCTATACGAAAATTGTAGCCAACATGCATGAAATTAACCTCCAGGCATATTGTTCATGGCAGGTATGAAGCCAGTGAACTGAAGGCTCAGAAATTTCGACCAGTATAATTTTTCTTATAATCTCTTTATGTGAATGTACCTTGCTCCCTTCAGTTGTGATGGACATGGAACTTATCCTTGGGATGCAAGGATGGTTCAATATACACAAATCAATAAATGTGATACACCATGTTAACAAAATAAAAGATGAAAATCATATGATCATTTCAATACATGCAGAGAAAAAGCACTGGACAAAATTCAACACACTTTCATGATTAAAAACTCTCAACAAACTAGGTATAGAAAGTAACTCAACATAATAAAGGCCATAAAGGAAAATCCCACAGCTAACATCATACTCAATGCTGAAAATCTGAAAGTTTTTTCTCTAAGATCTGGAAAATCACAAGGATGCCAACTCTTACCACTTCTATTCAAAATAGTACTCTAAGTCCTAGAAGAGCAATTAGGCAAGAAAAAGAAATTCATAGCATCCAAAACAGATAGGAAGTAGAAAAACTGTCTCTGCAGATGACATCTTCTTATGTGCAGAAAACCTAAAGACTCCACCAAAAAACTGTTAGAACTGATAAACTAATTCAGTGAAGTTGCCAGATACAAAATCAACATACAAATAAACATATCAGCTGAATTTCTCTACACTAACAAGGAACTATCTGATAAGGAAATTAATAAAATGATCTCCTTTAATCCAAATTGGAAAGCAAGAAGTAAAACTGTCACTGTTTACAGTGACATGATACTATACATAGAAAATCCTAAAGATGCTGCCAGAAAACTACTAGAGCTCATCAATGAATTCTGTAAGGTTGCAAGATGCAAAATTAATGTACAGAAATCTGTTGTATTCCTATACACTATCAATGAAAGATCAGAAAGAGAAATTAAGGAAACAATCTCATTTACCATCACATCAAAATGAATAAAATACCTAGGAATAAACCTATCTAAGGAGGCAAAAAACCCAAGCAGATGGAAAGATATACCATGTTCTTGGATTGGAAGAGTGAATAATGTTAAAATGACTATACTGCCCAAGGAAATCTATAGATTCAATGCAGTCCCTATCAGAATACAAATGGCATTTTTCACAGAACTAGAACAAATAATTTTAAATTTGTATGGAAACACAAAAGAACCTGAATAGCCAAAAAAAAAAAAAAAAACACTTGAGAAAGAAGAACAGAGCTGGAGGAATCATGCTCCCTGACTTCAGACTATACTACAACACTACAGTAATCAGAACAGTACGGTACTGACACAAAAACAGAAATATAGATCAATGGAACAAGATAGAAAGTCCAGAGATAAACCCATGCAATTCTGGTCAATTAATCTAAGATGAAGGAGGCGAGAATACACAATGCAGAAAACACAGTCTCTTCAATAAGTGGTGCTGGGAAAATTGGACAGCTACATGTAAAAGGATGAAATTAGAACATTCTCTAACACTATATACAAAAATAAACTCAAAATGGATTAAGGACCTAAATATAAGACTGGATACTATAAAACTCCAAGAGGAAAACAGGCAGAACACTCTATGACATAAATCACAACACTATTTTTTTTGGATCTATCTCCTAAAGTAAAGGAAATTAAAGCAAAAATAAACAAATGGGACCAAAATAAACTTAAAAGCTTTTGCACAACAAAATAATCCACTGAAAAAATGAAAAGACAACCTACTGAATGGGAGAAAATATTTACAAATGATATGACTGATAAGGGATTAATATCCAATATATATAAACAGCTCACAGAACTCAACATCAAAAAACCCCACACAACCCAATTTAAAAATGGACAGAATAACTAAATAGACATTTGTCCAAAGAGGAAATGCAGATGGCTGACAGGCACATGAAAAGATGCTCAACATCACTAATCATCAGGAAAATGTAAATCAAAACCACAATGAGGTACCACCTCCCACCTGTCAGAAAGGCTGTCACCAAAAAGAACACAAATAATAAATGTTGGCGAGAATGTGGTGAACAGAGAATCATTGTACACTGTTGGTGGAAATGTAAATTGGTCTGCAGCCACTGTGGAAAACAGGATGGAGGTTTCTCATAAAGCTAAAAATAGAACTACCATATTACCCAGCAATTCTACTCCTCAGTATATTCCAAAAAAACAAAACCCACTAATTTGAAAACTTACATGTACCCTAATGTTCATAGCAGCATTGTTTACAATTGCCAGGATATGGAAGCAACCTAAGTGTCCATCAACAGATGAATAGATAAAGAAGATGTGAGATACACACACAGACACACACACACACAATAAAATGCTACCCACCCATAAAAAACGAAATTTTGCCATTTGCAGCAACATGGATGGAATTGGAGGGCATTATGCTAAGTGCAATAAGTCAGACAGAGAAAAACAAATACTGTATGATATCACTTATATGTGGAATCTACAAAATACAACAAACTAGTGAATATAACAAAATGAAGCTGAATCACAGATATAGAGAACAAACTAGTGGTTACCAGTGGGGAGAGGGAAGTGGGAGGGGCAATATAGTGGTAGGGGAGTAAGAGGTACAAACTATTAGGTATAAAATAAATAAGCTACAAGGAGATATTGTACAACATGGGGAATATAGCCAATATTTTATAATAACTATAAATGGAGCATAACCTTTAAAAATTGAGTCACTATATTGTGCATCTCTAACTTATATAATATTGTACAGTTACTATACTTCAAAAAATAAAGAAAACAATCTCCTTTACTATACCACCAAAAAGAATAAAGTATTTAAAGTACTTAGGGGTAAACTTAACAAAAGAGGTAAAAGACTTGAACACGGAAAATTACAAAACAGTAATAAAAAAAAAATAAAGCCACAAATATGTGGAAAGACATTTTTTTCATGGATTTGAAGACTTAATATTGTTAAAATGTCCATAATACCCGAAGTGATCTACAGATTCAATGTTATCCTCATTAAAGACCCAGTGGCAGTTTTTAAAGAAACAGAAAAAAAATCTTAAAATTCAAATGGAACCATAAAAGCCCCAAATAGCCAAAGAAATCTTGAGAAAGAACAAAGCTGGAGGCATTATACTTTCTGATTTCAAAATATATTACAAATCTACAGTAATTAAAACAGTATGGTGCTGACATAAAGATAGACATAGAGACTAATGGAACAAAATAGAGAGCTCAGAAATAAACCCACATATATATATAGTCAACTGATCTTCAACGAATGAGCCAAGAATACACAACAGGCAAGGAACTGTCTCCACATAGCACAGGGAGATCAGCTCGGTGCTTTGTGACCACCTAGAGGGGTGGGATAGGGAGGGTGGGAGGGAGATGCAAGAGGAAGGAGATATGGGGATATATGTATATGTATGGCTGATTCACTTTGTTATAAAGCAGAAACTAACACATCATTGTAAAGCAATTATACTCCAATGAAGATGTTAAAAAAATAAAATAAAATACACAGATTATTTCAAATTTGAAAAAAAAATTGCAATAGAGACTTAAACCAAAGACCTGAAATTTTAAAACTTCTAGAAGAAGACATAAGGGAAAAGCTTCTTGACATTAGTATTGGCAATGATTGTATGAATATAACACCAGAAGCACAAGTAATGAAAACAGAAATAGATAAGTGGGACTACATCAAACTAAAATGCTTGTTCACAGCAAAGGAAAAAAAAAATCAACAAAATGAAAAGGGAACCTATGAAATGGGAGAATATATTTGCAAACCCTATACCTGATAAGGGGTTAATATCCAAAATAATAAGGAAGTCCTCTGAGTCCATAGCAAAAACCATATAACCTAATTAAAAAATGGGCAACAGGCTTGACTGGACATTTTCCCAAAGAATATATATAAACGGCCAAGAAGTATATAAAAGGTGCTCAACATGATTAATTCTCAGGAAAATGCAAATCAAAACCACAATGAGATATCACTTCACACGTGTTGAGATGACTATTACCAAAAAAAAAATGATTACAAATGTTGGTAAGGATGTGGAGAAATTGTAACCCTTATATAGTATTGGTGAGAATATAAAATGATTAAGCCACTATGGAAGACAATATGGAGGTTCCACAAAAAATTAAAAATAGAACTTCCATAGGATCCAGCAATCCAACTTATAGATATATATCCCAAAGATTTGAATCAGGAGCTCAAAGAGATTTTGTGTGTGTGTGTGTGTGGCTGCACTGCATGGCTTGTGGGATCTCAGTTCCCCAACCAGGGACTGAACCTGGGCCATGGCAGTGAAAGCACAGAATCCTAACCACGCGGCCACCAGGGAACTCTCAAAGAGATATTTTTATTTCCATTTTCATTGCTGTATTATTCACAGTATCCAAGATACGGAAACAGCCTAAATGTACATTAACAGATGAATGAGTTAAGAAAATGTGGTACATACTCACAGTGGGATATTATTTGGCCTTTAAAAAAAAAGAAGGAAATCCCACCATAAGTGACAACATGGATGAACCTAGAGCACATTTTGCAAAATGAAATAAGCTATACACAGAAAGACAAACACTGCATGATCCTTCTTATATAAGGTATCTAAAAGTATCAAACTCATAGAAGCAGAAAGTAGAATGGTGGTTGCCCGGGGCTAGGAAGAAGTGGAAATGAGGAGTTATTGTTCAATGGCTATAGAGTTTCAACTTTACATGATGAATATGTGTTTAAAATCTGCTTGTACAGCAAAGTATTTATAATTAACAGTACTGCACCGTACACCTAAAAATTTAAGTCGATGGATCACATGTGAAGTGTTCATACCACAATAAAAAAATTAATTAAAAAATGATTTGATCTCAGGATAGTATTGTAAATTATGACAAAATGTTTCACTATTCCCAGTTTTACTTTTTATTTAATTTTATTATTTCATTGTGCTAGCTAGTAGTCAAGCTCACTGTTCTTTCCAGGGCACAATCCTCCATTACCTAATGTGCTTTGTCATCTCTAACTTCATACAGATAATTGGAGATAATAGGGTTTATATCCTTACTAGCTAATATCTAATGTTATAACTAAAATGTGTTATGAAGTGAGTGTTTATTCACACACCACAGGTTTATTCATTAAACCTGGTGTCAAGCTATAATAATGTTTAAAAGCACAGGATTTTCGAGGAGTTGCCAAGATGGCAAAGTAGGAAGATGCTGAGCTCACTTTGTCCCACAGGCACATCAAAATTACAGCTATTTACAGAGCAACTATGGATGAGAAAGATAGGAATAGCAGAAAATATTTTTCTACAACTAAAGATATAAAGAAGGAACCACAACAAGATGGGCAGGCAGGATAGAGATGTGGCAGAGTCAAGATCTATACCCCTGGGTGGGCAACCCACTAACAGGAGGATAATTACAGTTGAAGATGTTCTTCCCCAAAAGCAAGGAATCTCAAGCCCACACTTGGCTCCACAGCTTGGATATCCTGTACTGGAAAGATAAACCCCCAGAACATTTGGCTTTGAAGGTGAACGGGGCTTACTTTCAGGGGAACCAGAGGGCTCTGGGAAATAGAGACTCCACTCTTAAAGGGTGCACACAAAATCCCACATGCTCCAGAATATAGGGCAGAAGCAGTAATTTGATAGGAACCTGGGTCAGACTCACCTGCTGATATTGAAGAGCCTTCTGGAGAGGCAAGAGGCAACTGGACCTCATGCTAGGGACATGGACAATGACAGCAGCCATTTTGGAGACCTCATACCAGGAGAAGACGGGTGCTGACAAGCTTCATTTTGGTATCCTTCCTCTAGCTTATTAGCGCTGCAACCCAGCCCTACCCAACAGACTGTTGGCACCAGTACTGGGATGTCTCAGGCCAAGCAGGTAGGCTTAAGACGCCCTGAGCCCACAGCTGCCCTGGGACCAGCCTGTCTACCAGAGGGCCCAGAACTTGGCTTTGAAAACCAGTGCACTAACACCAGCCCCAGGACACCCTGGGATACTGCAGCCAGACATTGTTATCCAGCCCTGCCCACCAGTGGGCTGACACCAACTCCATGAGCCCCAGGGCCCTGCAGCCAGAGACCCCAGGACATGGATCTGCCCACCAGTGAGCAGGCACTAGTGCCAGAACCAATGGGAAATTAATCTATGACAAAGGAGGTGAGAATATACAGTGGGGAAAAATCAGCCTTTTTTTCATAACTGGTGTTGGAAAGACTGGACAGTTAACTACATGCAATAGAATCAAACTGGACCACTCTCTAACATCATGCAGAAAAATAAATTCAAAATGAATTAAATGCTTAAATTTAAGATCTGAAACCACAAAACTTCTAGCAGAAAACTGAGTCAGTATATTCTTTCACATCAGTCTTAGTAATATATGTGTTTTAATATGTCTCCTCAAGCAAAAGAAACAAAGAAAAGCAAACATAAACAAATTGGAATACATCAAACTAAAAACCTTTTACACAGTGAAGGAAACTATCAACAAAATGAAAGGGGCACCTATTGAATGGGAGAAAATATTTGCAAACAGTATATCTGATAAGGTGTTAATGTCCGAAAGATACAAAGGACTCATACAACACAACATCAAAAGAAAAAACAACCTGATTTTAAAATGGACAGAGGATCTGAATAGACATTTTTCCAAGAACACACACAGATGGCTAAGAGGCATATGAAAAGATGCTCAACATTGTTAATTATTAGAGAAATGCAAGTCAAAACCGCAATGGGATATCACCTCACACCTGTCAGAATGGCTATCATCAAAAAGTCTACAAATAACAAAGGTTGGCAAGGATGCCAAGAAAAGAGAACCCTTGTACACTGTTGGCGTGAATGTAAATTGGTTCAGCCACTGTGTAAAACAATGAGAATTCCTCAAAAGAACTAAAAATAGACCTATCATATGATCCAGCAATTCCACTCCTGGTTACTATCCTAAGAAATCAGAAATACTAAGTAGAACAGGTATATGCAATCTTATGTTCATTGCAGCTGTACGTATTGATACAATAGCCAAGATATGGAAGCAACCTAAGTTCCTATCAATAACTGAATGAATAAAGAAGATGGGATACACACACACACACACACACACACACACACAATGGAATATTACTGAGCCATAAAAGATGAAATCTTCACATATGCAACAACATGAATGGACCTAGAGTGTATTATGATAAGTGAAGTAAGTCAGACAGAGAAAAACAATACTACATTATTTCACTTATATGTAGAATCCAAAAAACAAATAAACAAACATAACAAAATAGAAAGAGTCATAGATACAGATAACAGTTGATGGCCTGAGGGGAAGGATGGGGGTGGAAGAGAAATAGGTGAGGGAGTTTAAGAGGTGTAAGCTTCAAGTTACAAAATAAATACTTCATGGGTATGAAAAATACAGTGTGAAGAATATAGTCAGTATTTATGTATTATCTTTGTATGGTGACGTATGTTAACTGACTTTCCATGGTGATCATTTTAAAATGTAAAGAAATATCAAATCACTATGTTGTACCAGTAACTAACATAGTGTTATAGGTCATTATACTTCAAAAACATATAAACAAATAAACTCATAGTAAAAGTGATTACATTTTCGGTTACCAGAGGTGGGAGGTTGGGGGAAGGGGAATTGGATGAAGGCAGTCAAAAGGTACAAACTTCCAGTTATGGAATAAATAAGTAATAGGGATGTAATGTACAACATGATAAATGTAATTAACATGGTGGTATTTTATAGATGAA
Source organism: Mesoplodon bidens (assembly GCF_964165515.1). NCBI lineage: Eukaryota > Metazoa > Chordata > Mammalia > Artiodactyla > Ziphiidae > Mesoplodon > Mesoplodon bidens. The sequence goes on along the minus strand of NC_138163.1, from coordinate 84,839,079 downwards.
AGATATGAAGAGAATAAACCCTAAAAGTTCTCATCAGAAGGAAAATATTTTTTCTATTTCTTAAATTTTGTATCTGTATGAGATGATGGATGTTCAACAAACTTATTGTGATAATCACGTCATGATGTACTTAAGTCAAATCATTACATTATACACCTTAAACTTATACAGTGCTGTATGTCAATTATATCTCAATAAAACCGGAAAAAGAAAACAGCACAGGATTTTAAGGCAAACCAGGTGCTTGATGCCTGCACTGCCACTTACTACCTATTAATCTTTGTCAAGTTATGTAATCATTCTGAAGCTTGGTGTCCTTGTCTATAAAATTGATATGATTAATGAATTTCTGATGATTAAATGAGATGCTATGTTAAGTGATTATAAAATCCCTTCACTCATAGAATCACTTCATGAATGATTATTATTATTTTAATAACAATAAATAAAAATAGCATCCAAATAAATATAACAACTAAAGGACAGTACACCATTGTTAGGAGCAATAAACCGTTATATTAGTATACTCTACAGGTTAAAATTATATCAATTCTTTTTCATCTCTTTTAGGGCAATTTTCTCATACTTAACATTTGATAGAGAATGCACATAGTGTGCCCATAATTATGAAGCCTATCTTTTCAGAGTGTACATTTTGTAATCAGTCTATTACAATTCTTATTTTGAAATCACAGCTCTTAGTCACTGCTTTACTAATACAATAAAAAGTCCCATACCTTTTCAGATTCTTGGGAATTGTCAGAATTCATAGCAATATAGATATGCTCAGGTCAGTATTACTATAACTTGCACATAGTCTATGAAAGACCAGATACTACAGATTCTTAAAATTCTAATATTGCTAACCCTATAGTTTTAGGGCTTTTCAGGAACAATCAAAGATGAGTAAAAATTTAGCAGCAACAATAGTGCACACAAACACACACACACACTATAGACTTTTTGTCCATAGAACAAGATGAATTACATACTGACCAAGTTAATCAGGGTGGAAATCAGGGCAAGGGAGTGGGAAGGACCAAAAGCATAGCTAGACAGTGCAAAGTACAGTTTTTATTAAAACAGAAAGATCAAGTCGAAAAAAAAAAAAAAAACCCAGGAGTTTCAAGTGTGGAAGCAAAATCCTAACCTTCCCAGGAATAACAAATATAATAAATAATATAAGAAAAATTAGAAGAAATTTAAAACTCTTCTCAAGTTGTATATTAGAAAATTCAAAGACAAAGATCACTGCCTAAGTCAGTGGTTCTCAAACTTTAGTATGCATAATATTCATCCAGATTCTTAGGCTCCACATTCAGAGACTTTGAAGCTTGGGACCCAGGAAGTTTAACAAACATCCCAGATGATTCAGACACAGGTTACCTACCGCCACATGTAGACATACACTGGCCTATGTAGGCTATAATTCAAATATTTCATTAGATAAGCCAACCAACCATCTGAGATATATATCATGAAAGAAGAAGAGTAGGATAATGTAGAGAAAGGTTTTACAATTACTTTGAAACCTATGGCAGAGAGAACACTATGGAAAATACCAATTCTATTTTTGAAAAAAAATGCAAAAAAAAATTAACTGAGAAGATAAAGCCATCTGAGTACCCCACTGCAACTGTCATAATCTGCCTAAAGTAGCAATGGCCTGTCATACAAAGAAAATGCGTCAATATTACCCAGATCTGAAAGTTTTAGCTCAAAATATAACCATGGTATAAAGGAGGCCAAGGTATTAGCATATACCTAGGATAAAGATACGCATCCTCCATACTTCATCACAAATTTCTTGAAGAAAGTAAAATAAGGAATACAATCTTGCCTAAGACAGTGTCTCTCAAATAATAATTTGTGGCCACCTGCATTAGAATCGAATTGGTTCCTTGTTTAAAATGCAGACTCCCATCTTAAGTCCTACTAAATCAGAATATCTGAGGGAAGAAGCCAAGAAAAAAAACATCCAGAAGTACTTGCATGCACACACATATATAAATATTTAACTGTACAATTCAGTGGCTTTTAGTTGATTCACAAATTTGTACAACCATCACCACAATTAATTATGCAATATTTTTATTATTCGTAGAAGAAATCCCATACCCTTTAGTAGTCACACCCCAATTCCTTCTTTCCCCTTCCTCCCACCACCATAGGCAAATGCTAATCTACTTTCTTTCTCTATGGATTGGGTTATTACAGAAATTCTATATAAAATCAAACATATACATATGGCATTTTATTACTATCTTCTTTAAATTAGTATTTTATTTTTAACATCTTTATTGGAGTATAATTGCTTTACATTGGTGTGTTAGTTTCTGCTTTACAAAAAAGTGAATCAGTTATACATATACAAATATCCCCATAACTCCTCCCTCTCGTGTCTGCCTCCCACCCACCCTACCCCCCCATTTAGATGGTCACAAAGCACCAAGCTGATCTCCCTGCTCTATGTGGTTGCTTCCAACCAGCCATCCATTCTACACTTGGTAGTGTATATATGTCCATGCCATGCTCTCACCTCATCCCAGCCCACCCCTCCACCTCCCCATGTCCTCAAGTCCACTCTCCACGTCTATGACTTTATTCCTGTCCTGTCCCTAGGTTCTTCAGAACTTTATTATTATTATTTTTAGATTCCATATATATGTGTTAGCAATGGTATTTCTTTTTCTCTTTCTGACTTACTTCACTCTGTATGACAGTCTCTAGGTCCATCCACCTCACTACAAATAACTCAATTTTGTTTCCTTTTATGGCTGAGTAATATTCCATTGTATATATGTGCCACATCTTCTTTATCCATTCATCTCTCCATGGAAACAGGTTGCTTCCATATCCTGGCTACTGTAAATAGAGCTGCAATGAACATTGTGGTACATGACTCTTTTTGAATTATGGTTTTCCCAGGGTATATGTCCAGTAATGGGATTGCTGGGTCATATGGTAGTTCTATTTTTAGATTTTAAGGAAGTTCCATACTGTTCTCCATAGTGGCGGTATCAATTTACATTCCTACCAACAGTGCAAGATGGTTCCATTTTCTCCACACTGTCTACAGCATTTATTGTTTGTAGATTTTTCAATGATGGCCATTCTGACAGATGTGAGGTGATACTTCATTATAGTGTTGATTTGCATCTCTCTAATGATTAGTGATGTTGAGCATTCCTTCATGTGTTTGTTGGAAAACTGTGTATCTTCATTGCAGAAATGTCTATTTAGGTCTTCTGCTCATTTATGAATTGGGTTGTTTGTTTTTTTGATATTGAGTTACATTAGCTGCTTATAAATTTTGGAGATTAATCCCTTGTCAGATGCTTCATTTGCAAATATTTTCTCCCATTGTGAAGGCTGTCTTTTCGTCTTGTTTATGGTTTGCTTTGCTGTGCAAAAAAAAATTAAGTTTCATTAGGTCTCATTTCTTTGTTTTTGCTTTTATTTCCATTTCTCTAGGAGGTGGGTCAAAAAGGATCTTGCTGTGATTTATCTCATAGATATTCTGCCTATGTTTTCCGCTAAGAGTTTTAGTGTCTGGCCCTACATGTATGTCTTTAACCCATTTTGAGTTTAGTTTTGTGTATGGTGTTAGGGAGTGTTCTAATTTCATTCTTTTACACATAGCTGTCCACTTTTCCCACAACCACTTATTGAAGAGGCTGTCTTTTCTCCATTGTATATTCTTGCCTCCTTTATCAAAGATAAAGTGACAATATGTGTGTGTGATTATCTCTGGGCTTTCTATCCTGTTCCAGTGATGTACATTTCTGGTTTTGTGTCAGTACCATACTGTATTGGTTACTGTAGCTTTGTAGTATAGTCTGAACTCTGGGAACCTTATTGCTCCAGCCCAGTTTTTCTTTCTCAAGATTGCCTTGGCTATTTGGGGTCTTTTGTGTTTCCATACAAATTGTGAAATTTTGGGTTCTAGTTCTGTGAAAAATGCCATTGGTAGTTCGATAGGGATTGCACTGAATCTGTAGATTACTTTGGGTAGTATAGTTATTTTCACAATGTTGATTCTTCCAATCCAAGAACATGGTATATCTCTCCATCTGTTTGTATCACCTTTAATTTCTTTCATTAATGTCTTATAGTTTTCTGCATACAGGTCTTTGGTCTCCTTAGGCAGGTTTATTCCAAGGTTTTTTTTTTTTTTTTCATTTTGTTGCACTGGTAAATGGGAGAGTTTCCTTAATTTCTCTTGCAGATTTTTCATCATTAGTGTATAGGAATGCAAGAGATTTCTATGCATTAATTTTGTGTCCTGCTACTTTACCTAATTCATTAAGAAGCTCTAGTAGTTTTCTGGTAGCATCTTGAGGATTCTCTATGTATAGAATCATGTCATCTGCCAAGAGTGACAGTTTATTTCTTCTTTCTGATTTGGATTCCTTTTATTTCTTTTTCTTCTCTGATTGCTGAGGTTAAAACTTTCAAAACTATGTTGAATAATAGTGGTGAGAGTGGACAACCGTGTGTTGTTCCTGATCTTAGTGGGAATGGTTTCAATTTTTCACCATTGAGAAAGATGTTGGCTGTGGGTTTGTTATATATGGCCTTATTATGTTGAGGTAAGTTCCCTTTATGCCTACTTTCTGGAGGGTTTTTATCATAAATGGGTGTTGAATTTTGTCAAAATTTTTTTCTGCATCTTTTGAAATGATCATAAGGTTTTTATCCTTCAATTTGTTATTATGGTGTATAATGTTGATTGATTTGCATATAATGAAGAATACTTGCATTCCTGGAATAAATCCCACTTCATCATGCTGTATGATCCTTTTAATGTGCTGTTGCATTGTGTTTGCTAGTATTTTGTTGAGGATTTTTGCATCTATGTTCATCAGTGATATTAGCCTGTAGTTTTCTTTCTTTATGACATCTTTGTCTGGTTTTGATATCAGGGTGATGGTGGCCATGTAGAATGAGTTTGGGAGTGTTCCTCCCCCTACTATATTTTAGAAGATTTTGAGAAGGATAGGTGTTACCTCTTCTCTAAATGTTTGATAGAATTCGCCTCTGAAGCCATCTGGTCCTGGGCTGTTATTTGTTGGAAAATTCTTAATCACAGTCTCAATTTCAGTGCTTGTGGTTGGTTTGTTTATATTTTCTATTTCTTCCTGGTTCAGATTAGGAAGGTTGTGATTTTCTAAGAACTTGTTCTTTTCTTCCAGGTTGTGCATTTTACTGGCATATACCTGCTTGTCCAAATCTCTCATAATCCTTTGTATTTCTGCAGTGTCAGTTGTCACTTCTTTTTCATTTTTAGTTCTATTGATTTGCGTCTTCTTACATTTTTTCTTGATGAGTCTGGCTAATGCTTTATCAATTCTTCTTATCTTCTCAAAGAACCAGTTTTAGTTTTACTGATCTTTGCTATTGTTTCCTTCATTTCTTTTTTATTTATTACTGATCTGATCATTTTGATTACTTTTCTTCTGCTAACTTTGGGGGGGGGTTTGTTCTTCTCTAATTGCTTTAGGTGTAAGGTGAGCTTGTTTACTTGAGATGTTTCTTGTTTCTTGAGTTAGGATTGTATTGCTATAAACTTCCCTCTGAGAACTGCTTTTGCTGCATCCTATAGGTTTTGGGTCGTCATGTTTTCATTGTCATTTGTTTCTAGGTATTTTCTGATTTCCTCTTTGATTTCTTCAGTGATCTCTTGCTTATTAAGTAGTGTATTGTTTAACCTCCATGTGATTTTATTTTTTACAAAATTTTTTCTTGTAACTCATATCTATTCTCATAGAGCTGTGGTCGGAAAAGATACTTGACGTTACTTCAATTTTCTTAAATTTACCAAGGCTTCATTTGTGACCCAAGATATGATTTATCCTGCAGAATGTTCCATGAGCACTTAAGAAGAAAGTGTATTCTGTTGGTTTTGGATGGAATGTCCTAAATATATCAATTAAGTCCATCTTGTTTAATGCATCATTTAAAGCTTGTGTTTCCTTATTTATTTTCATTTTGGATGATCTGTCCATAGTTGAAAGTGAGGTGTTAAAGTCCCCTACTATGATTGTGTTACTGTCGATTTCCCCTTTTATGGCAGTTAGCATTTGCCTTATGCATTGAGGTGCTCTTTTGTTGGGTGCATAAATAATTACAATTGTTATATCATTTTGTTGGATTGATCCCTTGATCATTATGTCGTGTCCTTCTTTGTCTCTTGTGGTAGTTTTTATTTTAAAGTCTATTTTGTCTGATATGAGAATTCCTACTCCAGCTTTCTTTGGATTTCCATTTGCATGGAATATCTTTTTCCATCCCCTCACTTTCAGTCTGTATGTGTCCCTAGGTCTGAAGTGGGTGTCTTGTAGAGAGCATATATATGGGTCTTGATTTGTATCCATTCAGCCAGTATATGTCTTTTCATGGGAGCATTTAATCCATTTACATTTAAGGTAATTATCAATATGTATGTTCCTATTTCCATTTTCTTAATTGTTTTGGGTTTGTTATTGTAGGCCTTTTCCTTCTCTTGTGTCTCCTGCCTAGAGAAGTTCCTTTAGCATTTGTTGTCAATTCTGTTTGGTGCTGCTGAATTCTCTTAGCTTTTGCTTGTCTGTAAAGGTTTTAATTTCTCCATCATATCTGAATGAGATCCTGAATGAGTGATTTAGATTGTAGGTTTTTCCCTTTCGTCACTTTAAATATGTCCTGCCACTGCCTTCTGTCTTGCAGAGTTTCTGCTGAAACATAAGCTGTTAACCTTATGGGCATTCTCTTGTATGTTATTTGTTGTTTTTCCCTTGCTGCTTTTAATATTTTTTCATCGTGTTTAGTCTTGATAGTTTGATTAATATGTGTTGTGGTGTGTTTCTCCTTGGATTTATCTTGTATGGGACTCTCTGAACCTCCTGGAAATGGTTGACTATTTCCTTTCCCATATTAATGAAGTTTTCAAATATAATATCTTCAAATATTTCCTCAGTCCCTTTCTTTTTCTCTTCTACTTCTGGGACCCCTATAATTTGAATGTTGGTGTGCTTAATGTTGTCCCAGATGTCTCTGAAACTGTGCTCAATTATTTTCATTCTTTTTTCTTTATTCTGCTCTGCAGTAGTTACTTCCATTCTTTTATCTTCCAGGTCACTTATCCGTTCTTCTGCCTCAGTTCTTCTGCTATTGATTCCTTCTAGAGAATTTTAAATTTCATTTATTGTGTTGTTCATTATTGTTTGTTTGCTCTTTAGTTCTTCTCTGTCCTTGTTAAACATTTCTTGTATTTTCTCCATTATATTTCCAAGATTTTGGATCATCTTTGCTATCATTATTGTGAATTCTTTTTCGGGTAGACTGCCTATTTCCTCTTCATTTGTTTGGTCTGGTGGGTTTTTACATTGCTCCTTCATCTGCTGTGTTTCTCTGTCTTCTCATTTTGCTTAACTTATTGTGTTTGAGGTCTCCTTTTTGCAGCCTGCATGTTCTTAGTTCCCATTGTTTTTGGTGTCTGCCCCCAATGGCTGAGGTTAGTTCAGTGGGTTGTGTAGGCTTCCTTGTGGAAGGGACTGGTGCCTGTGTTCTGGTGGATTAGGCTGGATCTTTTCTTTTGTTGGGCAGGACCATGTCTGTTGGTGTGTTTTGGGGTGTCTGTGACCGTATTATGATTTTTGGCATCCTCTCTACTAATGGGTGGGGTTGTGTTCCTGTCTTACTAGTTGTTTGGCATAGGGTGTCCAGCACTGCAGCTTGCTGGTCATTGTGTGGAGCTGGGTCTTAGCATGGAGATGGAGATCTCTGGGAGAACTTTCACCATTTGATATTATGTGGAGCTGGGAGGTCTCTGGTGGACCAATGTCCTGAACTCGGCTCTCACACCTCAGAGGCGCAGGCCTGATACCCGGCTGGATTACCAAGACCCTGTCAGACACACAGCACTGAAGAACTTCCTTCTTCTCTCTTGGAAGATCTAGCTTTTTAGTTATATATTCATTATACACAGGAGCAGTCCCACAAGGAATGTAAATTGTGTGTGGTCTTCCATCAATTTAGAGTTGATTTTCTTTGAGGTACTTGATAGTTCTAAAACAGCTTTAATCAACTTAGAAGAAGTATATGCACATCTGAGCACACAGCACAGATTATCTGGACCTGTTTCTCACATCCAGGGCATTTTACTCCCCCACACTGAGGAACCTCTTAGAGCATCTCCCTCTCTGCCTCCCAGGAAGTGTGTTCCCAGTCAATTAGTATGTTTTTGAGGCTTATCCATGTAGTAACATGTATCAGTAATTTATCCCATTTAATTGCAGAAAATATGACATTGAATGTGTATACAAAACTGTGCATCTTAAATAATTATTTCATATGAAAAAAGCAATGAGGAGAAAATTAGATGCTCATTTCCAAAATCAAGCAGAACTGAGGCCTTGATTTCATTTGTAGACAATTTTACAGAATTCCCACCCTTGTTTATTAACAGCTATTATAACAGTATGTAGGATAAATGATAACAGTATCAGGAATGGTGGAATTAACACTATGAATGAAAACAGAAGATTAAGAATAAGACTTGCAAAGACCCCATAGCAAGGCATATAACTCTCTGGACCTGGGCTGGCAAGCACCTATACCCACATTTGGCTATTTTAATCTAATTTTAAATTAACTAAAATTTAAAACATAGTTCTACAGTTGCACTGGCCACATTTCAAATCATAAATGGCCAAATGTAGCTAGCAGTTATCATATTGGACAGTGCAAACAGAGAACATTTCCATCATTGCAGAAAATTCTATTAGACAATGCTGCTCTAGAGATAGATAAAACTGTCATAGTATGACCCATTCATTCCTTCAAACAATAATAATGAATAGTGTACTATGTGCAATTATTGGAAAGAGAGGATAAACAAATAAATAAAATATATTACACAGGATATATTAAATCGTGATAAAATGGAAAATTGTGAGGGAACAAGAAGAGGAAATGGTATTTTAGATACAATGGTCTGGGAAGATCTCAATGATTAAGTGATGCTTGTATAGAGATCTGAAGAAAATGCCGGGTGAGCCTTATGAATATAAAAGCATTGCAGAAATAGAAAATAGCTAGAGCAAAGGCTTGATGCAAGTATAGGCTAAGCATGCTTCAGCTATGTACTACCATGAGGACAAATGTCATTCTGAGGGCAACAGTCATTACAAACCTGCTCTCAGCAATCCCATACATTGGCACCACTCTTGTTGAATGGATCTGAGGTGGCTTTTCCATAAACAAAGCAACACTCACATGATTATTAGCTTTTCATTTTATTCTCCCCTTCATCATTACAGCACTAGCAGCTGTCTACCTATTATTTCTCCACAAAACAGGATCCAACAGCCCCACAGGAAACCCATCTGACACGGACAAAATTTCACTCCACCCCTATTACACAATCAAAGACATTCTAGGTGCTGTACTACTAATCCTAGCCTCAATAATACTAGTCCTATTTTTACCTGACTTGCTAGGAGACCCTGACAACTACACCTCAGCAAACTCACTCAACACACCACCATATATTAAACCAGAGTGATATTTTCTATTCGCATATGCAATTCTGCGATCAATCCTCAACAAAATAGGAGGATACTTAGCCCTATTACTCTCAATCCTAAATCTAGCATTTATCCCAGTACTCCACACATCCAAACAACAAAGCATAACATTCCGACTCCTTAGCCAGTTCTTATTTTGAGTGTTAGTGGCAGACCTACTAACACTAACATGGACTGGAGGACAACCTGTAGAATTTTCCGTCATCATTATCAGACAACTAGCATCTATTTTATACTTTCTTTTGATTCTAGTGCTCATACCAGTAACTAGCATCATTGAAAACAATATCCTGAAATGAAGAGTCTTAGTAGTGTTTCACATTATCCTGGTCTTGTAAACCAGAAGACGAGAACAATACACTTCCCTAAGAATCAAGGAAGAAGCCCCAAGCTTCACCACCAGCACCCAAAGCTGAAATTCTACTTAAACTATTCCCTGAAATTATATTATAAGACATTTACAGAATTATTAAGTATTATGTCAGTATCAAAACAAAACATTTTATCACAAACTACTATGTACATCGTGCATATTTGTATTACCACATTAATAAGTACATACATCTTATACATACACATTATATTATATGTATAATCGTGCATTACATTATCTACCCAATGCTTATAAGCATGTAAATCTTATTATAAATATTGCATAGTACATATAGATTATTAATTGTACATAGTACATTAAGTCAAATCAGTCCTAGTCAACATGCATATCCTGTCCATTAGACCACGAACTTAATCACCAGGCCACGTGAAACCATCAACCAACTCAGCAGGTACCCCTCTTCTCACTCCAGGCCCAAAACTTGTGGGGATTTCTACTGATGAACTTTATCACACATCTGGTTCTTACTTCATGGCAGCGCATGTGACTAAAGGACAGTGACATATAAAAGAGCAAGACCAAAATATAGCGTAGGAAATATAGATTTAGGGGAAAAAGGCTTAATGGTGTTTAGAAAGTTTGGTTAGATTGTTATTAATACAGTATATTTTTTATATGTCAAATGATTCTCTGAGTTAGGAGAGAGATGTGAAATCAGAGCAAGAGGCACTCCATGGATCCTCTCCCTAGCAAACAACCATAAATAGAGAAAATCATTGAAACCAAAACAGATCCACTTATGTCATAGATGGATAAACACATTTAGTAAAATCTAATAAATGTCAGTGAGAACAGTGAAAGTCTAGGGCATTTGAGCCATAATCTGCCACTTTGCATCTTTTCTTGCCAATTCAGCAAGATAGAAGCCCTGCTACTGCCAGATTCAGCCAAGAAGATAGGTCTCTCTCTCCCCAAGAAGGTCTTCAGCATTTCTTATCCCACACTCAGCACCAGGTTGCAGAAGCTCTATCCAGGAAAGCATGCCGAAGAGTTCTGGAGCTCTCTCTCTCTCAACAGAGTCCCTACTCATACAGCAGAATCTCGACTCTAGAAACAGCAGGACTAGAATAATGGTCACAAAGTATCTCTGTGCCTGCTCACACATAGTGCAATCGTTCCATGCAGGGACAGAAAAGCTGAGAAGACCAGGGGATTCTGAGTCCACTGAATGCCCTGTTCATAGGGCATGGGTGTGATTCTGAGAGAAGAATGTCACTGACCCCATCCCCAGCTCCCAGGTCATTTGTGCAGAGGTTCTACAGAAGGGCAGGAGCAGGCCATAAGAGCAGAGCTCCAAATCTATCCCCAAAGGAACTGACTTTATTTAAAAGAGAGTATGAGAAACTTCAAGCCTAAGGATAGTCTCAAATATAATTGAGCTTTTGACGGTAACCAATTAAGAGGAAGGTGGTATCTTCGTAAGCTCTCTAAACCATAGGACAGACAGTTTAACAGAAAAAAACAAGGAAAGAGGTGTCTAAGAAGAGACCACGGAAGGATGGAACAAGGCTGAAACACTGGCGTCAAAGACTACCACTGAAAGGGACCCAAATTAAATTGAATCACTGTGAAACAAGTTATGTCACTGGGTATTGTTAAAGTCAATATAGCAATCAGCTAACAATTACTCAGGGCTAACAGCTTAGTTTGATATCAAAAGAGGCAGATGATTTAACAGAGAGATCAGGGAAAGAGATAGCTAAAGATAGCCTTGGTACAACTATTATTACTGTCAGGTTGAATGAGCGCATGGCCAAGGCAGTGCCCTTGAGGAGCAACATCAGAGGCTGTACACTAAAGGGGAAATGGCCTTCACTGAAACAGTACAGACAAGTCACTAAACAAACGAATAAACAGAAAAATAAAGCCAGCAAGCTGTGTATGTAGGGAGGGGATAGTAAATCAGAATTCAGAGTTGCTATAATATATTATCTAAATGTCAAGTTATAGACCAAAAAATTATAAGATGCAAAGGAAAAAGAAAGTGTGGCTGATTCACAGGGAAAATAGCCTTTGAAAAGGCCTGGATATTGAATTTGCAGAAAAATATTTTTAATATTTTCAAAGAACTAAAGAAAAGCCTGCTTTAAAAAAAGTAAAGGAAGTTATGACAGCAATGCCTCCTCAAATAGAGAATGTCAATAAAGCAAAATAAATTATTTTTAAAATAATTAAATTCAAACTTGGGAGGTGAAAAGTACCAAAAAATTCACTAGAGGGCTTCAACAGTAGATTTAAGTTGGCAGAAGGAAAAATTAGCACACTTGAAGATAGACTAATAGAAATTATGCAATCTGAAGAAGAGAGAAAAATATAATGAAAAAACATATAAAATATAATAAAGAAAAATAAACAAATTCAAAGAAATGTGAGACACCATTAAGCACATTAACATATATGAAATGGCAGTATCAGAAAAATAAGAGAAAGAGAGGAGTAGGAAAAATATATTAAAAAATAATCCCTGAAAATATCCCATATTTGGTGAAAGCTATTGATCTACATATCCAAGAAGCCCAGTGAATTTGAAGTAGGATAATTTGAAAGAGATCTACACCCAGACACATCACACAGAAAATGTCACAAGACAAAGGCAAAGAGAATCTTGAAAGCCGCAAGAGAAAAGTGACTTATCATGTACAAAGGGACTCTAAAAAGATCAATAGCTCATATCACCTTAGGAACAATGGAGGACAGAAAGCAATGAGATGATATATTTTAAGTGCAGAAAGAAATGTTTTAAAAAACTTCAATCACAAATTTTATACTGAGCAAATCTGTCTTATGAAAATGAAGATGGAATAATGACATTCCAGGATTTTTTAAAAAACTGAAAGAATTCTTTACCAGAAGACTCAATTTGCAAGAAATGGTAAAGAAAGCTCTTGAGACTGATACAAGAGACATAAGACAATAATTTGAATACACACACACACACACACAAACAGCACCAATAAAGGTAATTAGACAGTTATAAAAAGCAGTATAACTGCATTTCTTTGTTTTTCTCATAGCTGATTTAAAAACCAATTGTATAAAATATTATATTTTTATATCTATAACAAATAGAAATGCAGTATATTTCACAACAACAGCACAAGGATGCACTTGGTACAAAGCTGTATTGGATTTAGACTTAAAAGGTATTATAATAATAGAACTAAAAAGGAAGAGGAAATACAAATAGAAGGAATAGGAGTGGCCATTTTTATATCGCACTGGAATTAAGTTAGTATAAATATCAAATACAGTCTGGAAAATTCAGATGTATATTGTAAGCCCTGGAGCAACAACTAATAAAAAATAAAATATATTGAGAAAAAAGTCATTAAAAGATTAAAATGTTACATTAGAAAATATTCACTTAAGGCAAAAGAAAGCAGTAAGAGTAACTGAAAAGCAAAGAAATCAGGTATATAGAAAACAAAAATAAAAATGATAGATATAAACACAACCACATTAGTAGTAACAGTCAATGAGAATTGATTAAACAAATTTATCAAATGGCAAAGATTTTCAGACTGCATTTAAAAAGGATACAATGATATGCTTTTTACAGAACACACTTTAAATTCTAAGATATAATTAGATTAAATGTAAAAAGATGGAAACATATAATGTTATATGCAAATAAAAACTCAATTAGAAATATATATATATGAAATGATGGAAACAGCTATATAATGCAAATAGCAACCAAAAGAAAGTTGCATGCTATGCCAATATCAGACAAAATATATTTTAAAAGAAAAAAAATACTTCTAAAGATTAACAGGGACATTTTATAACAATACAACATCAATCCATCAGGAACATACAAAAATTATAAACATATATGCACCTAATGTCAGAGTGCCAAAATACATAAAGCAAAACTGACAGAACTGAAAGGAGAAATAGATGATTTAACAATAATAGTTGCATACTTCAATACCCCACTTTAAATATTAGATAAAACAGCTAAGCAGAAGATCAACAAGGAAACAGAAGACTTGAACAACATTATAAACCAATCAGACATAAAAGACATCCATAGGACATTCCAGTCAAAAACAACAAAATATGCATTCTTCTCAAACACACCAGGAACATTCACCAGAGTAGACCATATGCCAGGCCATAAAACAAACCTCAATAAACTTTAAAGGATTGGGATCATACAAAGTATGTTCTATGACTTCAATGGAATAAAATTAGAAATCAATATCCAAGAAATTTTGAAACTTCACAAATATGTGTAAATTAAACAACACACTCCTAAACAACCAATGAATCAAACAATAAGTCACACAAAATATTGGAAAATACCTGAAGATGAATGAAAATGAAAACACAACATACAAAAACATCTTGGGTACTGCTAAAGCACTGTTTAGAGCTACGTTTATAGATGTACATGCCAATCTTACAAAAGAAGAAAGATGTCAACTCAATAGCCTAACCTTCTACCTTAAGACACTGGAGAGAGAAAAAATTAAACCCAGATGCAAAGATATGGAAAGAAATAATAAAGATTTTAGAGGAAATTAATGAAATAGAGAATAGAAAAATAGAGATAATCAATGAAATCAAAAGTTTGTTCTTTAAAAATTTCAACAAAATTGACAAACCTCCAGCTGCACTGATCATGAAAAAAGAGACAATTTAGTAAAATGAGAAATGAAAGAGGGGTCATTATTACTGACCTTAGAGAAGTGAAAAGGATTATAAAGGGATACTATGAACAATCATGACACCAAATTAGATAAACTGGATGAAATGGACAATTCCTAGAGAATACACAAACTACTGAAACTGATTACAAACTAAACAGAAAAATCTGAAAAATCACATAATGAGTAAAGAGACTGAATTATTAATTAAAATTAATCATTTGGTGAATTTTACCATATACTTCATGAAGAATGAATACAAATCTTCCACAAACTCTTGAAAAAAAACTGAAAAACAGGAAAAACTTCCCAATTAACTTTATGAAGCCAGTATTACCCTAACACCATATGCAGACAATGAGCAGGTACATCGCAATGTAGGAAAAGTGAATGGAAAATAAATGCACTATAAAGTTTCAATTCATTACTTTGTTAATAATTAGGGACATACAAATTAAAACCTCAAATAGAAAACATGTTATATCCACTAAATGGGGGAAAATTAAAAATCTGAAAATGACAAATAGTGCTGGTAAGGATAGAGTTTAAAGGAACACTTTACACTCTGGTAAGAGTATATTAGTCGTCTATTACTTTGGAAAAAATTACTACTGTCTAGAAAAATTAACTGTATGTATACTCTAATTCTCTGCAACTTCTATATATACTTAACTAGAGAATCTTCTGGGGACATGTGCAAGAATGAGTATAGTAGCATTATTAATGAAAGTAAAAAAAGTCAAAAATTAAAACTCTTAGAAGTGACAATAAATGTACATTAACAAGAGAATGAATAAAGTATGGTGGAACACTCATGTAATGGAATACTATATATCAGCAAAAATGAATTAAAAAGGACTTTTTACAGCAACACGGGTGTATTTAAATATTATATAAAATTGAGGAAAAAAATCAAGTGGAGGGAGAATACTACACAATAACCATTATATAATGTTAAAAAAGAAGCCTCCGTGTGCGTGTATGTGTGTGTGTGTGTGTGTATTCAGTTGAACAACATGAAATGGCTGTACGTGTAGGTCAAAAGAGTTGAGTAGTGGCCATTTCATTTAGTTACCACCTGAAACAATTAATACACATATGAAAAGAAGAAAAAGTAAGAAAATGTTCCCCAGTGTTCACTGCAGCACTATTTACAATATCCAAGACATGGAAGCAACCTAAATGACCATCAACAGATGAACGGATAAAGCAGATGTGGTACAAAGGAATATTACTCAGTCATAACACAGAATGAAAAAATGCCACTTGCTGCAACATGGATGAAACTACAGATTATCATACTAAGTAAAGTAATTCAGACAAAAAAAGAAAAATATCATATGATATCACTTATATGTGGAATCTAAAAAAATGGTACAAATGAACTTATTTACAAAACAGAAACAGAGTCACAGATGTAGGAAACAAACTTATGCTTACCATGGGGGAAAGAAGGGAAGATATATTGGGAGATTGGGATTGACATATACACAATACTATATATAAAATAGATAACTACTAAGAACTTACTGTATAGCAAAGAGAACTCTACTCAAAACTCTGTAATGACCTATATAGGAAAAGAATCTAAAAAAGAGTGAATATATGAATATGTATAATTGATTCACTTTGCTGTTCACCTGAGACTAACACAATATTGTAAATCCACTATACTCCAATAAAAATTATAAAACAAGGAACAAAATGCTATATATGAAATTCCAGATACTGGTTATCTACTAAGGAGTAGGAAATGAATGTGATCTCTGAGGGATATATGGGGAGATTTCACTCTACTTGTAATGTTAATTTTTTAATCTGAGTACTTGAATGCTCACTATTTTATTTATTATACTTTGTATATGTTTCTAAAGTACTTTATAAAAAACAAATTTCATAATAAGTATTAATAATAAAATAAAAAAATAAAATGACATTTTATTCAAGAATATGATTAGGCATTCAATATACATATGTTTAAAAGCCAAACGGTCAAAGCCTCTGGATGGCACAAAAGATATAGATAGGACTGCTAAAAGAGAAAAAAGAAACTAACACAATTTTAGAACATAAGATAAGCAGAATGGAAGAATTATCTTTCTCGTGAAAGAATTACACTTTAATTGCCGAGAATCTTTAAAATATAGCCATATGATTTAAAATTATGCCTTCCAAAGTATAAATTCAATGGTCCTTATATGGAAAATGGTGGGTTTTCAACTTTTCATAGGAAAGGGTTTTAGAAATGTGTTTTATACTGTGAACCTGATAATTAAGTTTCATAACCAAATGAACACTTAGGTCATAAACAATTACTTTAGAATACAAAGGAGTTGATCACATAGTTGATTGTATTTATCAGTCATTTCCCTTGAAAAGAAAACACATGAGGTCATTAAAAAATAAAATTTATTTTTTAAGCTAAAGAATATGTTATTTTTTTTTATTAAGTAACATATAAATACAGCAGAAGCAAGAAGAACTACAATCCTGCAGGCAGTGGAACAAAAACCACATTCACAGAAAGATGGACAAGATGAAAAGGAAGAGGGTTATGTACCAGATGAAAGAAAAAGATAAAACCCCAGAAAAACAACTAAATGAAGTGGAGATAGGCAAACTTCCACATAAAGAATTCAGAATAATGATAGTGAAGATGATCCAGGATCTCGGAAAAAGAAGGGAGGTAAAATCAAGAAGATGCAAGAAATGTTTAACAAAGATCTAGAAGAATTAACGAACAAACAAACAGAGATGAATGATACAATAACTGAAATGAACACTACACTAGAAGGAATCAGTAGCAGAATAACTGAGGAAGAAGAAAGGATAAGTGACCTGGAAGATAAAATAGTGGAAATAACTACTGTGGAGCAGAATAAAGAAAAAAGAATGAAAAGAACCGAGGACAGCCTTAGGGACCTCTGGGACAACATTAAATGCACCAACATTCGAATTATAGGGGTTCCAGAAGAAGAAGAGAAAAAGAAATGGACTGAGAAAATATTTGAAGAGATTATAGTTGAAAACTTCCCTAATATGGGAAAGGAAATAGTTAATCAAGTCCAGGAAGCACAGAGAGTCCCATACAGGGTAAATCCAAGGAGAAACACGCCAAGACACATATTAATCAAACTATCAAAATTAAATACAAAGAAAACATATTAAAAGCAATGAGGGAAAAACAACAAATAACACACAAGGGAATCCCCATAAGGTTAACAGCTGTTCTTTCAGCAGAAACTCTGCAAGCGAGACGGAGTGGCAGGACATAGTTAAAGTGATGAAGGAGAAACACTTACAACCAACATTACTCTATCCAGCAAGGATATTATTCAAATTTGATGGAGAAATTAAAACCTTTACAGACAAGGAAAAGCTGAGAGAGTTCAGCACCACCAAACCAGCTTTACAACAAATGCTAAAGTAAGTTCCCTAGGCAAGAAACACAGGAGAAGAAAAGACCTACAATAACAAACCAAAAACAATTAAGAAAAAGGGAATAGGAACATACATATCAATAATTACGTTAAATGTAAATGGATTAAATGCTTCCACCAAAAGGCACAGACTGGGTGAATAGATACAAAAACAAGACCCATATATATGCTTTCTACAAGAAACCCACTTCAGACCTAGGGACACATACAGACTGAAAGTGAGGGGATGGAAGAAGATATTCCATGCAAATGGACATCAAAAGAAAGCTGGAGTAGCAATTCTCATATCACACAAAATAGACTTTAAAATACAGACTATTAGAAGAGACAAAGAAGGACACTACATAATGATCAAGGAATCGATCCAAGAAGAAGATATAACAATTGTAAATATTTATGCACCCAACATAGAAGCACCTCAATACATAAGGCAAATACTAACAGCCACAAAAGGGGAAATAAACAGTAACACATTCACAGTAGGAGACTTTAACACCCCACTTTCACCAGTGGAGAGATCATCCAAAATGAAAATAAGGAAACACAAACTTTAAATGATACATTAAACAAGATGGACTTAATTTATATTTATAGGACATTCCATGGAAAAACAATAGAATACACATTTTTCTCATGTGCTCATGGAGCATTCTCCAGGATAGATCATATCTTGGGTCACAAATCAAGCCTTTGTAAATTTAAGAAAATTGACATCATATCAAGCATCTTTTCCAACCACAACACTATGAGACTAGATATCAATTCCAGAAAATGGTCTGTAAAAAATACAAACACATGGAGGCTAAACAATACACTACTTAATAATCAAGTGTTCACTGAAGAAATCAAAGAGGAAATCAAAAAATACCTAGAAACAAATGACAATGGAGACAGGCCGACCCAAAACCCATGGGATATAGCAAAAGCAGTTCTAAGGGGGAAGTTTATAGCAGTACAATCCTCCCTTAAGAAACAGGAAATATCTCGAATAAACAACCTAAACTTGCACATAAGGCAATTAGAGAAAGAAGAAGAACAACAACAACAACAAAAAAACCCAAAGTTATCAGAAGGAAAGAAATCATACAGATTAGATCAGAAATAACTGAAAAAGAAATGAAGGAAATTATAGCAAAGATCAATAAAACTAAAAGGTGGTTCTCTGAGAAGATAAACAAAATTGATAAACCATTATCCAAACTCATCAAGAAAAAAAGGGAGAAGACTCGTCAATAGAATTAGAAATGAAAAAGGAGAAGTAACAACTGACACCACAGAAATACAGAAGATCATGAGAGATTACTACAAGCAACTCTATGCCAATAAAATGGACAACCTGGAAGAAATGGACAAATTCTTAGAAAGGCACAACCTGCCAAGACTGTATCAGGAAGAAATAGAAAATATGAACAGACCAATCACAAGCAGTGAAATTGAAACTGTGATTACAACTCTTCCAGCAAACAAAAGCCCAGGACCAGATGGTTTCACAGGTGAATTCTAAAAAACATTTAGAGAAGAGCTTACACCAATTCTTCTCAAACTCTTTCAAAACTAGCAGAGGAAGGAACACTCCCAAACTCATTCTATGAGGCCACCATCACCCTGATACCCAAACCAGACAAAGATACTACAAAAAAGGAAAATTACAGACCAATATCACTCATGAATATAGATGCAAAACTCCTCAACAAAATACAGAATCCAACAACAAATTAAAAGGATCATACAACATGATCGAGTGGGATTTGTCCCACGAATGCAAGGATTCTTCAATACATGCGAATCAATCAATGTGATACACCATATTAACAAACTGAAGAAGAAAAAGCATATGATCTTCTCAATAAATGCAGAAGAAGCTTTTGACAAAATTCAACACCCATTTCTGATAAAAATTCTCTGGAAGGTGGGCATAGAGCGAAGCTAACTCAACATAATAAAAGCCATATATGACAAACTCACAGGAAACATCATTTTCAATGGTGAAAAACTGAAAGCATTTCCTCAAGATCAGGAACAAGACAAGGATGTCTACTCTCACCACTATTTTTCAACATTGCTTTGGAAGTCCTAGCCACAGCAATCTGAGAAGAAAAAGAAATAAAAGGAATACAAATTGGAAAAGAGGTAAAACTGTCACTGTTTGCAGATGATATGATAATATACAAAGAGAATCCTAAAGGTGCTACCAGATAATTACTAGAGCTATTGAATGAATTTGGTAAAGTTTCACGATACAAAATTAATGCACAGAAATCTCTTGCATTCCTATGCATTAATGATGAAATATCTGAAAGATAAATTAAGGAAACACTCCCATTTACCGCTGCAACAAAGAAAATAAAACACCTAGGAATAAACCAACCTAGGAAAAGAAAAGACCTGTATGCAGATAACTATAAGACACTGATGAAAGAAATTAAAGATGACACAAACAGATGGAGAGATATACCATGTTCTTGGATTGGAAGAATCAATATTGTGAAAATGACTATACTACCAAAAGCAACCTACAGATTCAATGCAATCCCTATCTATTTACCAATGGCATTTTTTACAGAACCAGAACAAAAAATCTTAAAATTTGTATGGAGACACAAAAGGCCCTGAATAGCCAAAGCAGTCTTGAGGGAAAAAAACGGAGCTGCAGGAATCAGACTCCCTGACTTCAGACTATACTAAAGTGCTACAGTAATCTAGACAATATTGTACTGGCTCAAAAACAGAAATACAGATCAAAGGAACTGGATATAAAGCCCAGAGATAAACCCAAACAACTACTGTCAACTAATCTCTGACAAAGGATGCAAGTATATACAATGGAGAAAAGATAGTCTCTTCAATAAGTGGTGCTCGGAAAACTGGAAAGCTACATGTAAAAGAATGAAATTAGAACACTCCATAACAGCATACACAAAAATAAACTGAAAATGGATTAGAGACCTAACTGTAAGACCAGACACTATAAAACTGTTAGAGGAAAACACAGGAAGAATACTCTTGGACATAAATCACCGCAAGATCTTTTTAGATCCAATTCCTAGAGTAATGGAAATAAAAACAAAGATAAACAAATGGGACCTAATGAAGCTTAAAAGCTTTTGCACAGCAAAGGAAACTCCAAACAAGATAAAAAGACAACCCTCAGAATGAGAGAAAATATTTGCAAACGAATCAATGGACAAAGGATTAATGTCCAAAATATATAAACAGCTCATGCAGCTCAATATTACAAAAAACAACCCAATCCAAAAATGGGCAGAAGACCTAAATGGACATTTCTCCAAAGAAGACATATAGATGGCCAAGAAGCATATGAAAAGCTGCTCAACATCACTAATTATTAGAGAAATGCAAATGAAAACTACAATGAGGTATCACCTAACACCAGTTAGAATGGGCATCCTCAGAAAATGTACAAACCACAAATGCTGAAGAGGGTGTGGAGAAAAGGGATCCTTCTTGAACTGTTGGTGGGAATGTAAATTGATACAGCCACTATGGAGAACAGTATGGAGGTTCCTTAAAAAAACCAAAAATAGAATTACCACATGACCCAGCAATCCCACTACTGGGCATATACCATGAGAAAACCATAATTCAAAAAGACATATGCACCCCAATGTTCATTGCAGCACTATTTACAATAGCCAGGTCATGAAAGAAACCTAAATTCCCATCGACAGGCCAATGGATAAAGAAGATGTGGTACATATATACAATGGAATATAACTTAGCCATAAAAAGGAATGAAATTGGGTCATTTGTAGAATCGTGGATGAATCTAGAGACTGTCATACAGAGTGAAGTAAGTCAGAAAGAGAAAAACAAATATATTAAAACATATACGTGGAGCCTAGAAAAATGGTACAGATGAACCAGTTGGCAGGGCAGAAATTGAGACACAGTTGTAGAGAACAAATGTATGGACAACAAGCGGGAAAGCTGCAGGGGCGTTGGGGTGCTGTGATGAATTGGGAGATTGGGATTGACATATACACACTAACATGTATAAAATGGATAACTAATAAGAAACTGCAGTATAAAAAATAAATAAAATAATGTTCAAAAATGCAAAAAAAAAATACCCCACATACATATAAATAGTCCTCCTCCCAGGGTAGGCTCATGTACCCCAGTCAAGCTCCACCACCACCCCAGCCCCAAGAGAGCAGGCTTGTGCGCTATGGGGTAGCCTTGGGACCAGATGTTGGTGGGTGGCCCACACGCAGAGATGGGGCTGAAACCACAGCTGAGCCCCTGGTGCTGTGCGACTAAGGAAGAAGAGCTGAAAATCTCTCCTTGCAGCTGTGAATACCCTGGATTTACACACCCACAGCCAGCTTCGTAAATTCAGCATCTATGGAACATCTGAATGGATGAGTTCGCCTGCAGCTGAGGTGAGTCTAGCATTAGCAGCTGTGGGCTTTATGGATACCTACATGTGGGGGTTGGAAAAGGTGAGAGTCTGAGCTGCCCCATATTGCCCACAGCATGTCCAAGTGCATGATTACTGCAGTCCAGGGACCTAACTTCAGTGGATCTACGCTGGTGGCCTGATGAAAACAATTCCTGAGAGGCAAAAGGACCAATTGCCAGCATACCCACAGTTAAGGTGAGGCCGAGAGAAGTGACAACAAAAGTGGAATTTGTGAACCCACACAACTTGTAAAAGATGATACAGCAGAGTACACTCATAGGTGAACAGCTCCAGAGGAAGAATACTCATTGGCTTATTTCCCAGTGGGAGTGATCCAATCCTGCCTACCTCATACCACAGATCAGAAACACA
The DNA here is from genome assembly GCF_964165515.1 of Mesoplodon bidens. NCBI lineage: Eukaryota > Metazoa > Chordata > Mammalia > Artiodactyla > Ziphiidae > Mesoplodon > Mesoplodon bidens. The sequence continues at coordinate 84,816,229 of NC_138163.1, read as the reverse complement.
GCTCATAAACAGATCCCAGGGCCTATATTCCAACAACTAGGGAGCAGACCCCGTGCCTGACAGGGCAGTGACAACCACAGAGCAAAGGGAAAACCCTGCTCAATATCCAGTGCAGGATCTGGTCACAACAACCTCAGTCATACCTCCTATCTAGGAGATAATGGCCAGCATACACTGAGGAAGGAAGTGGTAGACATCCATACTAAAAACAGCACTCCCAGTAAAAAATATTAAAACCATGCATACTATATAGGGATGTTCCCATGTAAAAATAGCACTCCAAGACAGTATGAAGGTATGGAATCGAGAAGAAAAACGCACATAGCATTTATCCTTGAAGGCTAGCGGGGTTTGAATGCAGGAGCTCCACAAGGCTAGGGGAAACAGAGACTCAAACCTTAGAAAGCACATACAAGATCTCACATGCACTGGGACCCAGCACAAAGTAGTACCTCCATAGGAAACTAGGGAAAACCCACCTAGGGGGCTTGAAGGGTCTCCAGGCCAGACGGGGGTCGGCAGTAGCTCACTGTGGGGGAAAGGACATTGATAGCATAGGAATCAGGAAATACTGATTGACATGAGCTCTCCTGGAGGTCCCCATTTCGGCAACAAGACCCAGCCCCACACAACAGCCTGCAGTCTCCAGTGCTGGAATGCCTCAAGACAAACAAGCAGCAAAACAGAAAAACAGCCCCACCCATTGGCAGACAGGCTGCCTAAAGTTGTACTGGGTTCACAGCCACCTCAAAACACACCCCCTGACATGGCCATGGCCATGAGAGGGACCAGACACAGCTCCACCCACCAAAGGGCAGCTACCAGTCCCTCCTGCCAGGAAGCCTACATAAGACCCTGGCCAACCTCACCCAGCAGGAGGCAGACACCAGAAGGAAGATGAATTATGACCCTGAAGCCTGTGGAAAGGTTACCACAAATGCATAAAGTTAGACACAGTGAGATGACAGAGAAATATGCTGCAGATGAAGGAACAAGATAAAAACCCACGAGAACAACTAAATGAAGAGGAGATAGGCAATCTACCTGAAAAAGAATTCAGAGTAATGATAGTAAAGAAGATGCAAAATCTTTGAAAAAGAATTGAGGTACAGACAAAGAAGATACAAAAAATGTTTAACAAAGAGATAGAAGATTTAAAGAAAAAACAGAGATGAACAACACAAAAACTGAAATAAAAAATACACAAGAAGGAATCAATAACAGAGGCAGAAGAATGGACAAGTGAGCTGGAATACAAACTGGGAGAAATCACTGCCATGGAACAGAATAAAGAAAAAAGAATGAAAATTAATGAGGACAATCCCAAAGACATCTGGGACAACATTAAACACACTGACATTTGCATTATAGGGGTCCCAAAAGAAGAAGAGAAAGACAGCCTGAGAAAATATTTGAAGACATTATAACAAAAACTTCACTAACATGGGAACTGAAACAGTCACCAAAGTCAAGTAAGTGCAGAGAGGATACAGGATAAATCCAAGGAGGAACATACTGATACACATATTAATCAAGCTGATGAAAATTAAATACAAATAAAATAACATTAAAAGCAACAAGGGAAAAGCAACAAACAATATACAAGGGGATCCCCATCAGGTTTTCAGCTGACTTTTCATGAGAAACTCTGCAGGTCAGAAGGCAGTGGCACAAAGTATTTAAAGTGATGAAAGGGAAGAACCTACAACCAAGAATACTCTTCCCAGCAAGACACTCATTCAGAATCAGTGAAGACATCAAAAGCTTTACAGACAAGCAAAGGCTAAGAGAATTCAGCACTACCAAACCAGCTTTACAATAAATACTAGAGAAACTTTTCTACGCAAAAAAGAAAAGGCCACAACTAGAATCAACATCCAGAAAATTATTAATGGGAAAGCTCACCAGTAAAGGCAAACATAAATAAAGGTAGGAAATCATCCACATGCAATTAGTATATCAAAGCCAGTGATCACGAGAAGATGAGAGTACAAATACAGGATATTAGAATTGCATTGGAAATTAAGAGACCTCAGCAACTTAAAATAAACTTGTGTATATATATGTACTACTTTATCAAAACCTCATTGGCTATGCAAACCAAAACACTAAAATAGATACAGATACAAAAAAAGAAAAAAAAGCAACCCAATCACAACACTAAAGATAGTCATCAAATCATGAGAAAAGAAGAAAAGACAAAGGGAAGAAAAAAAACCTAAAAAAACAAATCCAAAACAATTAAGAAAATGGCAACAGGAACATATTTAATGATAACTACCTTACATAAAAATGTATTAAATGATCCAACCAAAATACAAAGAATATCTGAATGGATACAAAAAGAAGACCCATATATATGCTGTCTACAAGACACCCACTTCAGATCTAGGGACACATACAGACTGAAAGTGAGAGCATGGAAAAAGATATTCCCTGCAAATGGAAATCAAAAGAAATCTGGAGTAGCAATACTCATATCAGAGAAAGTAGACTATAAAATAGAGACTGTCATGAGAGACAAGGAAGGACAGTACTTAATGACTGAGGAATCAATCCAAGAAGACGATATAACATTGTAAATATATATGCACCCAACACAGGAACAGCTTAATATATAAGGCAAATAATGACAGGCATAAAGGGGGTACATCAACAGTAAGACAATAATAGTTGGGGACTTTAACAGCCCACTTACACCAATGGACAAAACATCCAAAAAGAAAATCAATAAGGAAACACACACCTTAATTGACACATTAGGTCAGATGGACTTAATTGATACGTACAAAACATTCCACCCACAGGCAGCAGAATACTCAGTTTTCTCAAGTGCAAGTGGAATATTCTCGAGGGTAGGTCACATCTTAGGCTAAAAATCAAGGCTTGGTAAATTTAAGAAAATCGAAATCATATCAAGCATCTTTTCTAACCACAACACTATGAGATTAGAAATTACAGAAAAAAAACTGTAAAAATCACAAACACATGAAGGCTAAACAATACATTACTAAACAACAAATGGGTCCCTGAATAAATCAAAGAGGAAATTAAAAAATACCTAAAGACAAATGAAAATGACAACATGACAATCCAAAACCTATGGAACAAAGCAAAAATATTCTAAGAGGGAAGTTTATAGCAATACAATCTTAACTCAGGAAAAAAGAAAAATCTCAAGTAAACAACCTAACCTTACACCTAAAGCAACTAGAGAAACAAGAACAAACAAAACCCAAAGTTACTAGAAGGAAAAAATTCATAAAGATCAAATCAGAAATAAATGAAATAGGGAAGAAGAAAACAACAGAAAAGATCAATGAAACTAAAAGCTGTTTCTTTGAAAAATTAAACAAAATTGATAAACCTTTAGGGAGACTCATCAAGAAAAAGAGGAAGATGATGCAAATCTTAAAATTAGGAATGAAAAAGAAGTTACAACTGACACCACAGAAATACAAAGGATTATAACAGACTACCACAAGCAACTATATGCCATTGAATTGGACAATGAAGAAGAAATGGGCAAATGCTTAGAAAGGTACAATCTCCCAAGCCTGAAGCAGGAAGAAATAGAAAATACGAACAGATCAATCACAAAGTACTGAAATTGAAACTGTGATTTAAAAACTTCCAGCAAAGAAAAGTCCAGGACCAGATGGCTTCATAGGCGAATTCTATCAAATATTTAGAGAAGAGTTAACACCTACCCTTCTGAAACTCTTCAAAAAAATTGCAGAGGAAGGAACACTCCCAAGCTCTTTCCACAACGCCACCATCACCCTGATACCAAAATGAGAAAAAGATACCACAAAAAAAGAAAATTACAGACCAATAACAGTGATGAACATAGACACAAAAATCCTCAGGAAAATAATAGCAAACTGAATGCAACAATACATTAAAAGAATCATAAACCATGATCAAATGGGATTTATCCCAGGGATGCAATAATTCTTGGATATAAGCAAATCAATCAATGTGATACACCACATTAACAAACTGAAAAATAAAAATCATATGATTATCTCAATAGTGCAGAAGAAGCTTTTTTACAAATTTCAACACCCATTTAGCACAAAAACTCTACAGAAAGTGGGAATAGTAGGAACATACCTCAACATAATAAAGGCCATATATGACAAACCCACAGGTAACATCAAAGTCAATGGTGAAAAACTGAAAGCATTTCCTCTAAGATCAGGAACAAGACAAGGATGTCCATTTTTTCTGTTTTTATTCAACATAGTTTTGAAGTCTTAGCCACAGCAATCAGAGAAGAAAAAGGAATAAAAGAAGTACAAATTGTAAAAGAAGAAGTAAAACTGTCATTATTTCAGATGACATGATACTATACATAGAGAATCCTAAAGATGCTACCATAAAAGAACAGCTCATCAATAAATTCAGTAAAGTTGCAGAATACAAAATTAATACACAGAAATCTCTTCCATATCTATACACTAACAATGAAAGATGAAAGAGGGAAATTAAGGAAACAATCCCATTGACCATCGCATCAAAAAGAATAAAATAACTAGGAATAAACCTACCTAAGGAGGCAAAAGACCTGCACTCCAAAAATTATAAGGGACTGATGAAAGAAATCAAAGAGGACAAAAACAGATGGAGAGATATACCATGTTCTTGGAATGGAAGAATAAATATTGTCAAAATGATGATACCACCCAAAGGAATCTACAGTTTCAATGCAATCCATATCAAATTACCAATGGCATTTTTCACAGATTTAGGAAAAAAAGTTTTACAATTTGCATGGTAACACAAAAGACCATGAATAGCCAAAGTAATCTTGAGAAAGAAAAACGGAGCTGGAGGAATCAGGCTCCCTGATTTCAGACTCTATTACAAAGCTACAGTAATCAAACCAGTATGGTACTGGCAAAAAAAAAAAAAAACACACACACACACACACATAAAAAGAAATATAGATCAATGGAACATAATAGAAAGTTCAGACATAAACCCGCACATCTAATTTGTGAGAAAGGATGCCAGAATACACAATGAAGAAAAGATAGTCTTCTCAATAAGTGGTTCTGGGAAAACTCAACAGCTAAATGTAAAAGAATGAAATTAGAACACTCCCCAACACCATACACACAAAAACTCAAAATGGAATAAAGACCTAAATGTAAAGCTGGATATTATAAAACTTTGAGAGGAAAACACAGGCAGAACACCAGCTCACATAAATCGCAGCAAAATCTTTTTTGAACAACCTCCTAGAGTCATGAAAATAAAAATTAAAAAATGGGATCTCATTAAACTTTAAAGCTTTTGCACAGCAAAGGAAACCATAAACCAAATGAAAAGAGATAATAAGAACCTACTGTAGAGCACAGGGAATTCTACTCAATACTCAGTAATGGCTTACATGGAAAAATAAGTTTAAAAATGGTTGGATATATGTACATGTATAACTGATTCACCTTGCTGTACACCTGAAACTAACACAACATTATAAATCAATGATACTCTAATAAAAATTAAAACAAACAAATGAAAAGACAACCCTCAGAATGGGAGAATATATTTGGTACTGAAGCAACCAAAAAGGCACTAACCTTCAAAATATACAAAGAGTTCATTCATCTCAGTATCAAAAAACCCCCAAATAACCCAATCAAAAAATGGGCATATATACATAAACATATATCCACTCTATTTAAAATTATTTTTTTCCCACATAGGCCATTACAGAGTACTGAGTAGAGTTCCGTGGGCAATATATTGGGTCCTTATTTGTTATCTAGTTTTTATATAATAGTATGTATATGTCAATCTTAATAGTACAATTTATCTCCCCATTCCTCCCTGGTAGCCATTAGTTTGTTTTCTACATCTGTAACTCTATTTCTGTTTTGTAGATAAGTTAACTTGTACCTTTTTTTAAACAATTCCACCAGTAAGCAGTATCATATGATATTTGTCTTTCTCTGTCTGACGTATTTCACTCTATACACCTGAAGCTAACACAACATTGTAAATCAACTATACTCCAATATTTTTTAATTGAAACAGAAATAATTAATTAAGTAATTAATTTAAAAATGTGAAGGAAAAGGGCAAAATATTTAACTAGACATTTCTCCAAAGAAGACATACAGAAGGGCAAGATGCACATGAAAAGATGCTCAATATCACTAATTATTAGAGAACTGCAAATCAAAACTATAATGAGGTATATCACCTCACACCATTCAGAATGGCCACCATCAAAAATTCTACAAACAATAAATACTGGAGAGGGTGTGGAGAAAAGGGAACCCTCCTACACTGTTGGTGTCAATGTAAATTGGTACAGCAACTAAAGAAAACAATATGGAGGTCCTTAAAAAACTAAAAATAGAATTATCATATGATCCAGCAATACCACTCCTGGGCATATATACAGAGAAAACTATAATTCGAAAACATACATGCACCCCAATGTTAATTGCAGCACTACTTACAATAGCCAAGACATGGAAGCAACCTCAACGTCCATTGACAGAGGAGTGGATAAAGAAGATATGGTGTATATATATATATATATATATATATATATATATATATATATATATATATATATATATATATATTAGAATGAAATAATGCGATTTCCAGCAATAGGACCTAGATATTATCCTAGATATTGTCATACCGAGTGAAGTAAGTCAGACAAAGACAAATAACATACGATATTGCTTATATGTGGAATCAAAAAAAGGGTACAAATGAACTTATTTACAAAACAGAAATTTGAGTCACAGATGTAGAAAATAAACTTATGGTTACCAAAGGTGAAAGAGCGGGAGAGGGCAAAATTGGGAGATTGAGATAAACATATCTACACTACTATATATAAAATAGCCAACTAATAAGGACCTACTTTAAAGCACAGGGAAATCTACTGAATATACTGTAGTAGCCAATACAGGAAAATGATCTGAAAAAGAATGTATATATATATGTGTAACTGATTCCCTTTGCTGTACACCTGAAACTAACACAACATTGTGAATTGATGATACTCCAATAAAAAAACATATAAGTAGAAAAGACAATAAATCATGTATTGTTTAAAACCTGCTAGTATTTTTATGTAAATCTTTGCAAGAGAGGAATTTGTCTAAAAAATAGACTTCGGTGAACCACAGATATATCTGATAATAAGTACCTGAATCTAAGAGAAACTCATCTCTGACAAAAAATAGTACAATTGTTTCATAAAATGGATAGCTAGGAATATGTTGAGAATTTAAACTTCTATTCATGGGTTCTTCTATTGTACACAATGACTTTAAGGACTGGAATACAGAAGTGCACTTACAGCTGTTAATCCATGAATTAAGCTCTGAGCAGTACATATAAATGGAGTTCCAGAATTCCTGGGATGGAGTAAGGTTTGATGGGCTCAAGGTACTGATTCCTAAAATTATATTGGCAAACTGGATGTTAATGTATTTAACTCAATGTTTCTGAACACTTATTTAGAAGAAGCCATTTTTGCACCATGTTTTAAAGCATAGAAGAAACCTAAGAGCACTGACCTATATTAGAAACAGATACAAATTCAAATGGTAACTTATTATTCCTCTAAATGTGGTCATTATTGTGTACTTTCACTTATAAATTCTCAATTATCCATCTTATGTTGGCACTAGATGAAAGTGATTAAAAATCAGTACTACATTCATAAGATAAAAGACTAAATAAATATGGTATATTTAGAAATTATTAAAAATCAATGGCATATGGACTCCCTCTTGTGAGAACACTGGAATCACAACTAACTGCTGAAAAATCATTGACAGGAAAATATTGGAACTCACCAGAAAAGATACCCCACATCGAAAGACAAAGGAGAAGCCACAGTGAGATGGTAGGAGGGGTGCAATCACAATAAAATCAAATCCCATAACTGCTGATGGGTGACTCACAAACTGGAGAACACTTATACCACAGAAGTCCACCCACTGGAGTGAAGATTCTGAGCCACGTCAGGCTTCCCAACCTGCGGTCTGAAAACAGGAGGAGGAATTCCAGAGGATCAGACATTGAAGGCTAGTGGGATTCGATTGCAGGACTTCAACAGGACTGGGGGAAACAGAGACTCCAGGCCTAGAGGGCACAAACAAAGTAGTGTGTGCATTGGGACCCAGGGGAAGGAGCAGTGACCACATAGGAGACTGAACCAGACCTACCTGCTAGAGTTGGAGGGTCTCCTGCAGAGGTGAGGGGTGGCTGTGTCTCAATGTGAGGACAAAGATACTGGCAGCAGAAGATCTGGGAAGTACTTCTTGGCGTGAGCCCTCCCAAAGTCTGCCATTAGCCCCACCAAAGAGCCCGGGCAGGCTACAGTGTTGGGTCACCTCAGGCCAAACAACCAACAGGTAGGGAACACAGCCTCACACATCAGCAGACAATCAGATTAAAGTTTCACTGAGCTCTGTCCACCAAAGTAACAGCCAGCTCTACTCACCACCAGTCCCTCCCACAAGGAAACTTGCACAAGCCTCTTAGACAGCCTCATCTACCAGAGGGCAGACAGAAGAAGCAAGAAGAACTACAGTCCTGCAGCCTGTGGAACAAAACCAGATTCACAGAAATACAGACAAGATGAAAAGGCAGAGGGCTATGTACCAGATGAAGGAACATGATGAAACCTGAGAAAAACAACTAAATGAAGTGGAGATAGGCAACCTTCCAGAAAAAGAATGCAGAATAATGATAGTGAAGATGATCAAGGACCTCAGAAAAAGAATGGAGGCAAAGATCGAGAAGATGCAAGAAATGTTTAACAAAGACCTAGAAGAATTAAAGTACAAACAAACAGAGATAAACAATACAATAACTTAAAGGAAAAATACACTAGAAAAAATCAATAGTAGAGAAACTGAGGCAGAAGAATATATAAGTGACCTGGAAGACAGAATGGTGGAATTCACTGCTACAGAACAGAATAAAGAAAAAAGAATGAAAAGAAATGAAGACAGCCTAAGAGGCCTCAGGGATAACATTAAATGCAACAACATTCACATTATACAGATCCCAGAAGGAGAAGAGAGAGAGAAAGGACCTGAGAAAATATTTGAAAATATTATAGTCAAGAAATTCCCTAACATGGGAAAAGAAAAAGGCACCCAAGTCCAGGAAGTGCAGAGAGTTCCATAAAGGATAAACACAAGTAGAAACATGCCGAGACTCACAGTAACCAAATTGGCAAAAATTAAAGACAAAGAAAAATTATTGAAAGCAACAAGGGAAATAAGACAAATAACATACAAGGGAACTCCCATAAGGTTAACAGCTGATGTCTCAGCAGAAACTCTACAAGGCAGAAGGGAGTGGCATGACATACTGAAAGTGATGACATGGAAAAAACTACAAACAAGAATACTATAACCGGAAAGGATATCATTCAGATTCGATGGAGAAATCAAAAGCTTAACAGACAAGGTAAGGCTAAAAGAATTTAGCATCAGCATACCAGCTCTACAACAAATGCTAAAGGAATGTCTCTAAGTGTGAAACACAAGAGAAGAAAAGGACCTACAAAAACAAACCCAAAACAAATAAGAAAATTGTCATAGGAACATACATATCGAAAATTACCTTAAATGTGAATGGATTAAATGCTACAACCAAAAGACACAGGCTTGCTAAGTGGATAGAAAAACAAGACACATTATATGCTGTCTACAAGAGACCCACTTCAGATCTAGGGACACATAAAGACTGAAAGTGAGGGGATAGAAAAAGATAATCCATGCAAATAGAAATCAAAAGAAAGCTAGAGTAGCAATACTCATATCAGATAATATACACTTTAAAATAAAGAATGTTACAAGAGACAAGGAAGGACAGTAGATAATGATGAAGGTATCAACCCAAGAAGAAGATATCACAATTATAAATATATAGGCACTGAACATAGGAGCACCTTAATATATTAGGCAACTGCTAACAGCTATAAAAGAGGAAATTGACAGTAACAGAGTAATAATGGGGGACTTTAACAACTCATTTACACCAATGGACAGATCATTCAAACAGAAAATTAATAAGGAAACACAAGCTTTAAATGATACAATAAATGAGATAGATTTCATTGATATTTATAGGGACATTTCATCCAAAAACAGCAGATTACATTTTCTTCTCAAGTGCACATGGAACAGTCTCCAGGACAGATCACATCTGGGGTCACAAATCAAGCCTCAGTAAATGTAAGAAAATTGAAATCATATCAAGCATCATTTCTGACCATAACGCTATGAGATTAGAAATCAATTACAGGGAAGGAAAGGTAAAAAACACAAACACATGGAGGCTAAACAATATGTTACTAAATAACCAAGAGATCACTGAAACACTCAAAGAGGAAATAAAAAATTTGTAAAGACAAATGACAATGAAAACACGACGATCCAAAACCTATGGGATGCAGCAAAAGCAGTTTTAAGAGGTAAGTTTATAGCTATACTAGCCTACCTCAAGAAACAAGAAAAATCTCAAATAAACAATCTAACCTTGCACTTAAACGAACTAGAGAAAGAAGAACAAACAAAACCCAAAGTTAGCAGAAGGAAAGAAATCATAAAGATCAGAGCAGAAATAAATGAAATAGAAAAAAAGAAAACAGTAGCAAAGATCAATAAAACTAAAAGCTGTTTCTTTGAGAAGATAAAAAAAACCTGATAAACCATTAGCCAGACTCATCAAGAAAAAGGAGAGGACTCAAATCAATAAAATTAGAAATGAAAAATGATAAGTTACAACAGACACTTCAGAAATACACAGCATCCTAAGAGACTACTACAAGCAACTCTATGCCAATAAAATGGACAACCTTGAAGAAATGGACAAATTCTTAGCAAGGTATAACCTTCCAAGGCTGAAGCAGGGAGAAATAGAAAATATGAACAGAACAATCACAAGTAATGAAATTGAAACGGTGATTAACAATCTTCCAACAAACAAAAGTTCAGGACCAGATGGCTTCAGAGGTGAATTTTATCAAACATGTAGGGAAGAGCTAACAGCAATCCTTCTCAAAATCTTCCTAAAAATTTCAGAGGAAGGAACACTCCCAACTCATTCTATGAGGTGAATATCACCCTGATACCCAAAGCAGACGAAGATACTACAAAAAAAGAAAATTACAGACCAATATCACTGACGAACATAGATGCAAAAATCCTCAACAAAATACTAGCAAATAGAATCCAACAGCACATTAAAAGGACATAAACCTTGATCAAGTGGGATTTATCCCAGGGATGCAAGGATTCTTCAATATACACAAATCAATCAATGTGATACACCATATTAACAAACTGAAGAATAAAAACCATATGATCATCTCAATAGATGCAGAAAAAAGTTTTGACAATGTTCAATACCTATTTATGATAAAAAAACTCTCCCGAATGTGGGAACAGAGGGAACCTACCTCAACATAATAAACTCCACTTATGACAAACCCACAGCAAACTTCATTCTTAATGGTGGAAAACTGAAGGATTTCCTCTAAGATCAGGAACAAGACAAGGATGTCCACTCTCACTATTACTATTCAACATAGTTTTGGAAGTCCTAGCCATGGCAATCAGAGGAAAAAAAAAAGAAATAAAAGGACTACAAATTGGAAAAGAAGAAGTAAAACTGTCATGGTTTGCAGATTACATGATACTATATATATATATAGAATCCCAAAGATGCCACCAGAAAACTACTAGAGCTAATCACTGAATTTGGTAAAGTGGCAGGATACAAAATTAATGCACAGATCTCTTGCATTCCTATACACCAATGATGAAAAGTCTCAAATAGAAATTAAGGAAACACTCACATCTACCACTGCCAGGAAAAGAATAAAATATCTAGGAATAAACCAACCTATGGAGACAAAAGACCTCTCTGCAGAAAACTATAAGACACAGTTGAAAGAAATTAAAGATGATACCAACAGATGGAGTGATATACCATGTTCTTGGATTGGAAGAATCAATATTGGGAAAATGACAATACTACCCAAAGCAATCTAGAGATTCAATGCAATCCCTATCAAATTACCAATGTCAAATTTTATAGAACTAGGAAAAAGAATGTTAAAATTTGTATGGAGACACAAAAGCCCCAAATAGCCAAAGCAATCTTGAGGGGAAAAATGGACCTGGAGGAATCAGACTCCCTGACTTCAGACTGTACTACAAAGCTACAGTAATCAAGAGAATATGGTACTGGCACAAAAACAGAAACATAGATCAATGGAACAGGATAGAAAACCCAGAGGTAAACCCACGCACCTATGGTCAACTAATCTGTGACAAAGGAGGCAATGATATACAATGGAGAAAAGACAGTCTCTTCAATTAGTGGTCCTGGGAAAACTGGACAGCTACATGTAAAAGAATGAATTTAGAATACTCCCTAACACCATACACAAAAATAAACTTGAAATGGATTAGAGTCCTAAATGTAAGACCGGACACTACAAAACTCTTAGAGGAAAACATAGGAAGAACACTCTTTGACATAAATCACAGCAAGGTCTTTTTTAAACCACCTCCTAGAGTAATGGAAATAAATACAAAAATAAACAAATGGGACCTAATGAAACGTAAAAGCTTTTGCACAGCAAAGAAAACTACAAATGAGATGAAAAGAGAACCCTCAGAATGGGAGAAAATATTTTCAAACGAATCAATGGACAAAGAATTAATCTCCAAAATATATAAACAGCTCATGCAACTCAATATTAATAAAAAAAAACAAGCCAATCCAAAAATGGACAGAAGACCTTAATAGACATTTCTCCAAAGAAGACATACACATGGCCATGAAGTACAGTTAAAGCTGCTCAACATCACTAATTATTAGAGAAATGCAAATCAAAACTACAATGAGGTATCAGTTAGGTATCAGTTAGAATGGGCATCAACAGAAAATCTACAAACAATAAATCCTGGAGAGGGTGTGGTGAAAAGGGAACCCTCTTGCACTGTTGGTAGGAATGTAAATTAATAAAGCCATTATGGGGCTTCCCTGGTGGTGCAGTGGTTGAGAATCCACCTGCTAATGCAGGGGACGCGGGTTCGAGCCCTGGTCTGGGAGGATCCCACATGCCACGGAGCAACTGGGCCCGTGAGCCACAACTACTGAGCCTGTGCATCTGGAGCCTGTGCTCTGAAACAAGAGAGGCCACAATAGTGAGAGGCCTGCACACCGTGATGAAGAGTGGCCCCCACTTGCCACAATTAGAGAAAGCCCTCACACAGAAACGAAGATCCAACACAGCAAAAATAAATAAATTAATTAATAAAACTCCTACCCCCAGCATCTTAAAAAAAATAAATAAAATAAAGCCATTATGAAGAACAGTATGGAGCTTCCTTAAAATCTAAAAATAGAATTACCATATGACTCAGCAATCCCACTACTGGCCCTATACCCAGAGAAAACCATAATTCAAAAAGATACATGCACCCCAGTGTTCACTGCAGCACTATTTACAATAGCCAGGTCATGGAAGCAACCTAAATGCCCATAGACAGACCAATGGATAAAGAAGATGTGGTACATATGTACAATGGAATATTATTCAGCCATAAAAGGGAACAAAATTGGGTCATTTGTAGAGACGTGGATGAATCTAGAGACTGTCATACAGAGTGAAGTCAGAAAGAGAAAAACAAATATCATATATTAACGCATATAGGTGGAATCTAGAAAAATGGTACAGCTACACCAGTTTGCAGGGCAGAAATTGAGACACAGATGTAGAGAACACATGTATGGACACCAAGGGGGGAAGCGGCAGTGGCTGGGGCTGGTGGTGTGATGAATTGGGAGATTTGGATTGACATGTATACACTGATGTGTATAAAATGGATGACTAATAAGAACCCTCTGTATAAAAAAATAAATAAAATAAAATTCAAAAATTCAAACAAAAAAAAAGTCAATGACATAGGAATTGAGAAAAATGGAGCTATGTTCTAAAATGTGATTAAATCTAGCATTTATTTCTGTAGTTTTGATGTAAAATCACAAAATAAAATTGGAAAATGAGATAATACATGAATAATAAAGATAATGATGATGGTTTTATCAACACAATTTAAAAAGTAGCAGAAGGTTCCAAGATATTGGTGTAGGAAGATGCTGAACACCGCTCCTCCCATAGTCCCAACAAATCTACCACTATATATGAAGTAACACTTCTGAAAGGAACCTGAAACTGGAGGAACGGAATCTTCACAACAAAGCATAGAAGGACAGAACTGAAGTGAGTAGGAGAAACAGAGATACGGGCACATCAAGGGAAAAAAAACACATTTCAGCCATCATGATCCACAATTCAAAATGATCATAAAAGGATAGTTAATTTCCCTGAGCATCAGGGGATTCAAGTTCACGTAAGGCACCCCAACCCTTGGAGCCTGCACAGGAGAGTTGAGCCCCCAAAATACCTGGCTTTAAAACCCAATGAAAAATATGTCCAGGAAAGCTATAGAACTACAGGGAACAGAAAACCTGCTTTTAAAGAGCTCATGCACCGACTCACTTGACACCAAAACCAGTGAAAATACCATATTGAAAAGCGTATGGACCATACATGAAGGGGACCCAATTACTATCTTAAACGTCCTGCCATAAAGGCAGGAAGAGTTTGGACACTCCCAAATAATTGACACACTAGCAGGACCCATTTTTGTGATCTCAGATTACCTTGTTAAAACTAGCACTGGCATGTGCCACTTTGGAAATATTCATCTAACTTGTTAGCACCATTGGGTAAGCCCCACTGAGAGTCCTACTCATCCCTGTGCCCTGGCTGTGCCTCACATCCGGTGGAGCAATAACCCCACCCACTGGCAAACAGCAGCCACTGTGGCCCAGCACTACACAGCCACTGCGGTCAGAAACAACATCCACCTTTGGGACCAGCCATTTCCATCGGCATGCTGCAGCAGCAGCCACGGCCCTGCCACAACAGAAGGATGGGTGCAGCCCATATAGGGAATACCTCTTGAGTGCCTGGCTCTGCAGCCCAGGCAGGATTGTGCTTATGAGCCCCACAAGAAATCTCCTACATAAGGCCACTACTTCTAGATGGAGAGAGGTAGCATATTTATCTAATAAATAGAAACACAGAGAATTAAGCAAAATGAGGAGAGGGAGAAATATGTTCCAATTGAAAGAATAAGACAAAACATCAGAAAAAGAACTAAATGGAAGGGAGATAAGCAATCTTCCAGAAAATATTTCAAAGTAATGGTCATAAACATGCTCACCAAATGCAGAAGAATGGAGGAACACAGGGAGAACTTCAACAAATTGATACACAATATTACAGAGAACCAATCACAGCTGAGGAAGATAATAACTGAAATGAAAAATACACTAGAAGGATTCAACAGGAGATTGGATGATGTAGATGTTATTTTGATTTCAACAAATCAGTGAGGTGGAAGACAAAGCAATGGAACTCACCCAGACAGAGAAGCAAACTGAAAAATTAATACAAAGTGAATATACCTTAAGGGATCTTTGGAACAACATCTAGCAGAATAACATTCACATTATAGGAGTACCAGAGGAGAAGAGAAAATGAAAATGTCTGAAAA